>NC_044274.1:54460133-54766843 GCF_003957555.1 Calypte anna
CCACTACTGCTGCAGTTACCAGACCATGGCACTGAGTGCCACATCCAGTCTCTTTTTAAATATCTCCAGGGATGGAGAATCCACTGCTTCCCAGGGCAGCCCATTCCAATGCTTGATCACCCTCTCGGTAAAGAAATTCTTTCTAATGTCCAACCTAAACCTCCCCCGGCACAACAACATAGAAAATGTATTTTCTTTCTTAAGGTATTTTTGTACAGAAACCCCATTTGCATTGGTTGCTGTGGTTTTGGCTTTAGGCCCCTCTTTGAGCAATGAGAGTGCAGTTAGTGCACTCCTTGGGTCATCCAAAGCTGTATGCCTGTCTTCTTAAGCCTATACCATTTTTAATGTTCCTGGAAAAGATAGTGGCATGGTCATACTCTTAAAGAGAGCACAATAATCTGCCTCACAGCTCCAAAGTAGAAGCAAAGTGGAAGATTCTACAGGCTGATAAAGATTATCTGCTGTTTCCTGTCCTAAGGACAAAAAAAATGAGTAAAAATAAAGGTCATCTGTGTTTATATCAACAATACAACAGTTCCACTGTGTTTCGTAACAAAGTTGGGTCATTATTTATCCACTTGTCCTTTATATCATTGCTTTGAACTCTCTGGGTTTGCTTATCATTATATTTCTAAAATCTGTAAACAGTCAGGGAGAAGCATTTATAGCTTTCTAAATAGAGCATTAGGTCATTTTATTATCAGAGAAATAGAATGCTGCCCATCTGTTGTTGTTCCACATGTGGAACAGCAGGCAGCCTCCTGCTAACCCTTAATTATTACAAGGAAGTTACTACAGCAACTTTGCCATATGGGTCCAGTTTCTTTTCTGCTCTTCAGGATAACCTTCCCCACAGTTATCCATGAAGTACAGGCAGTGCTCTGCTAAGAAAACACACACATCCACGCAAATCCCCAGCTAACAACTCATCCTTGAGACAATTTCCCACAAATGTTTCAGATTTTGTTAGAAGACCAAAGAACAGTTTCATTTTCACTTTATAACATTAATTCAGCGCTCAGTTCAAAGTCAGGTTTGCATCTTCCTTGCAACCTCTGGAAAAGGTGAGATTCTCTGCTCTGATACCCTGGGGTATCATTACCTGTTAGATCACTGCACTGCTTGATACAAGATACTTCTCTTGTTACTCCCAGACACCATATAATATAGCAGGGCAATAAAGAGGATGACAGGAATAATATTTGTCTAGAGCTGAAAATCCCAGGTTCCTTTGTGGCTCACTGAAAGATATTCAGTGAAGAACATCTTCATGTCAGAATATGACGGAAATGTTGCAGCAAAGAAGTTCAGTCCCAAAGTAAATGGAAAGCCACTGGGGTTAGAAACTCCTTCAGGAATGTACTGGGCTTAGGAAAATTTGCTAGCCCTTGCAAGTGGTACAGCAGTGCAGAAAACCAAGACATTCTTTCATATAGATAAATAAAACTATGGACTTATCACAGTAGTATGATCATCTTTTGACTTAATGGGTTAGGGCAAAATGCATTATGAACCTGGGGCATTTGCAACCTCTCACACATCCCCTACATCACTGTTCCCAGTGCCCATTACCGCCCTGCTGCAATGCCACCTCAGTCGGGCACATAATTTGCCCTGAGGAGTCATTCCTTCTACTAGACAAATAAGTACACCAAACTGTGCATCAGGATGTAGTACTTGTGTCTCTGTCTAAGCCTTACTGATGTTTATGTTGAAGATGTCTGGCAAAATTCATTGATAGGCTTCCTTCTAATAAGGGTTGGACTCGATGATCTCTGAGGTCCCTTCCAACCCAGCCAATTCTATGATTCTATGAAAAGTGTAAATTAAGAAATGGCTTGGGGGCACCGCTTGAGTTTCTATACCCTCTCTTTGCTCCTCAGGGTGGCTTAGAGGATAGTATGCTCCATAACACACTGGGATTGGCCTGGGTCAGAATGTTTTTCTGAAAAATCTGTGGTTTCTCTTTCCTGGGATGATTATGCTGGAGTGAGAGCTGCTTATTTTGCTCTGTCTTAAAGGGGGATTGTTTCTGCATTGGTGTTTGGAGGGTTATTTTTTCCTGATTAGCGTAATACAACACTGAGCATAGTCCACATGGTAATGATGCATTGCAATGTAGAGAAGGCCCAGGAACTTCTCATGATAGGGGATGCCTCCTTCACAATATTGCACCTCAGCAACACCTTCTTCACCTGTCCAAAATTTCTCCAGTTTCTCACCTTGACCAAGATCACTGTAACCACCTCTCCTTCATCAAGTATTGTGTAACATTCTCCCTGGTCAACACTTTGACATTTTCTAGGGGAGTGTGACATGCAAGAAGTCCCAAGCTTGTTTTAGGTGTCTTCTAAGAAATTTGTAAGCAGAAAGTAGTAGCCAAGGGAAAGAAAGACTAAAAACATGTTTCAGCAGCATTCCTCAGACTATATTATGAGAAAACTTTCAGTAGATTGCTTGTGTAGCTAGCTATCAGTGTTAGGTTAGCTCGATGATACTGAATATCTTTTTCAACCTGTGATATTATATTGACTTTAGAAAGGAGCATGGACCCATGTGGACCAGTGAGACTAAGGTAATTTTTCTTTAAGGACCAAGGAGATGGAAACATGAGGAGTATTCCTAGTTTATCTGGAAAAATCTGAGAGCTACACATAAGTAATAAACCTGTATATGAATATGGCTTTATGTATTTTTACCCAGTTGAGATACATTTCTTTCTTGATTTATACACACAAATAACATGCATGAGGAAAATGAGAAATGAGATACATGAAAAATGCATGAGAAGGAGCTTAGAAGACAGCTCTCTCTGGGAGCGACCCAAATCTTCTCATGAGGAAATGAAAAGGACAGAAATGGGAGAATAGGTGGCTTTGGAATTGCTCCTCTGTGTGAGGAGTCTCTCCTGGGCAATAAATGTACTGCCTTACATGTCCCACAAAAGGAAGAATAGGATCCTAGCTTGCAAGATGGCAGTGAGAAAGGGCAATTTCCACTGAGAGCCAACCCTATCCAAGTATCAGCTTGTTCTTTGGACAGATTAGTCTGGGGTAACTCCCTGCTCATACTGCCTGATGCCTTATTGAACATGGGGAAATTCCAGGCTGCGTTTGCTCCATATGGATCCCCATGACTGCACTGAGGCATGAGCTTTCAGGACCCTAGCCTTGACAGTGAGAATTTTATCATCAGGGACCTTATCAAAGAGGAATTTTTACTGAGAAAACTGTTGCTATTTGAGGCCTGTTTTAATGCAGGTAACTGTTATGTGTTTATACACTGAGATGGTTTGCAATGTGAAGAATATCTAAGGTTTTTAATGCCCTGGAAAAGAGGCATCCTGTCTTCTTATTTATTTAATTCCAAATTTTCTGTAATTCTCTGCATGGGATTGGACTACATTTAACTTATTTAAAAACATAAAACAATAAACTAAACAAGAACAGCAACAAAGCACCCAGTAAAATGTGCAAGTTAACTGCAAGTTTTTGGGATTTGATTTCACATTTTTCCAGTTTTTACAGTGTATGCTTTTGTGTGCACGTGGATGTGATTATGGCTAGACCAGATCACGGTGCAAGCAAGATGACTTCTAAGCATGTTGGTACTATCAGGCATATTCATCCTTGAGAATAATCTCCCCATATTCAATGACCATTGTATGTGGAGCAGGGGCAATCACAAAATTTCTGCTATCTGCCGGTCAGTTTTTTACCTTAAACTTGCTGCTGCTGCAAGCAAAATTAATCTCTTTTGCTTGTCTTTCTCTCCCTTTTGTGTATCGTTCATCCAAACAACCCCCTACATACTAAGAAAGTCTCTTGGCCCAAATCCTGATCTCTATATATCTGGTGCGTAGATTGTTCTTTTTCCCATATCAACCATACATTATAGAATGTAATAGTGAAAGTTTAACCTCAAGAGCTTTTTTGTGTCTCTTAAAAGTGATATTTCCTCTTGGTTCTGAAGCTGACAACTGTGGTGAAAATCTCTAGATGTAGCTGTGTCCATTAGGCAAAACCCAGCTTACCTCTTGTATGATTCCCCAAAGAACTGGAGGCTGTCCAGAGGAGTCTGCTAATACTATCATAGTTTTCCAGCAGAAGTGCAAAGTTTTGCCTGTATCTAACCCTATTCAGTAGCTAGAGCCCTGTCATAAAGCACCAACTTTATTTCCATAGGTCAGAACACTGCTATAGGCAAGGCAGAACTTTCCCAGCACTTTTATGTTTCTGTCTGCAGCTCTTCTAAGGTAACTTTATGAAACACATAGTAAGTATATAATAAAAAAAAATCTGAAATAATAGAGCAGCAATACAGTAAATTAGAATAAGGGTTAGTTAGGCTCTAGAAGGTAAGCAAAGAGACTATAAGAGAGGGGAGTAAAGAATAAAGGTCACCTGTTTTCTATCAAAAATCGGGTGTAGAGCTCAGAAACCATTCCCACAAGGACAAAAAGATGTTTGTGACACGTGAGGAAATGAACTCTCCAGGATGTGCCTTGGGAGTGCTCTAGGACAGAGGCATTTTGGAAAGAGGTGATAATGGTCTTAAAGGGCAGTGATGAGATTGTGGCACTCCTGTGTGTGGGTTCTGGAAAAAACAGATATCATTGGAAAAACCAAAAAAACCAAAAAGTGTCTGGAAAACACGAGCAGCTGGACTAATTGTAGATGCTTGGAAAATGGAAAGATTTTTTTGTTTTGGTTTGGTTTTGTTTTTTTTGTTTTTTGTTTAACAGGAGCTTTTGTAATCTGGCTTCTGTTCAATGCATAAGGAAAATGTCTTGATTTCTGTCTCTCTCATGCACAGTCTTCACAGTCACAGCCTGAAAACCTAAAATAGAGGAAATCACCAAAGAATAAACACAAAATATTCTACCTCACAGCTTATCAGTCATTAGGAAGTGGCCTCCTTCAGGGATTGGTCATAAATGCCATTTCAATTTTTACCCATCCTTCAAGTGAGAGCTTAGTATAGCAGTATAGCAGCCAGAAAACTTAAGTAGCCAGTTCTCAATATAGTAATCTGCATTTTCTAAATCAAGAGAACATTGTAAAAACATAGCGAGAGTCCATTAGGAACTCCAGTGGACCCATGGTAAAGAACTCTCATTTTGCTGCATTGCTTGGTGTCATCTCAGCTGAGATTATAACATTTGTCTTTCTGGAAGCAAAGCCATATAACTGTAAGACTGCGTACCTGACCAGATTCCCTTTGAAATCCATGTTTGTTATTCTTGTTACACTCATCACCATGAAGTAGCAACTCTGTGAAACTGCTGTTAAATAGTAGGTTTTCAGAGATATTTATTTGTCCCAAGCAGCTGCAAGAATCCTTTGTTTCATGTTCTGTTTCAAGGACTCAAATGAAAACTGTCAAGCCTGTGACCCTGCTGCAAAATATCTCCTGACTGTTGATCTCTAAGGTCTGCAGCAAGGCCCATGTTTTTGCCAAGACTTAGCTAAAAATCTAGAAAAAGATAATTTGTTTAAATTAAAATGAGAAAAATTGTACTTCTGCTCTGATTTTTTTTTGTGTTGTTTTTTTTTTTTCTGCAGTGCTCAGTGATTTCTTATTATCTTTATTGCTTTTGGTAATTGTGCCAGTTTTGTCTAAAATGTTGATCTGATTATTTGACATTCTTGCTATCTGGTGACTCTTAATGATATCCAGAACTGACTCTTACTTTATATTCCATTTTTATTTGCTACTTAGTGCTGAAAATCCTTATTTTGGATGTTAAAACTAGAAGTCTTATTCAAGGAGTTAAGATCAATCTCATGTAATTTTCTTTTTGTTGGTGTAGCATCTTTCCATAATCTCCAGGGTCTCACAGATCATTATGTCCTTTGGAGTGCATCTTGATATGAGCTGTGCTGGTGCACAGTGGACTTCAACTTAATCCCAGAAGCATATAGTAAAAAGTAACAGGGAAGACTCTCCAAGAGGTACCACAACTGCCATCCAGTATCTAGCCTGCTTTATCTCTCCAAAAGGAGCTGCTATTCATAAATCATTTGGTTCTTCCATTGACAGTGTCTTTTCTGGGCTTTAGCAGCTCTTGAGAGGCTTAGGAAAAGCATTGCAAATTACTGAAAAATCCAGGAGAATACTACTGCACTCAGTTGATTTTTTTAACCCCACTTTATAACTGTAGTTCAGTCAACAAAAGATGTGCATTGGTGCACAACCTGCATCCTTCACTCTCTTTTGCTTGGTTTAAGACAACAGTTAATCATGGCACAAGAGGTAAATGAGTGGGAGATTTCAGGGTAAACTATGCTGGTGGATTGGTAAACAGTTCTGGTATTTTTGCAAATAACCAACACAAGTGTAAGGAATGGAAGTTTAGCTTTAGTTCTGTATGTTTACTGTTATGACTTTAAATTGTTTATCAGAAGAAGAGTACTTTAAATGTTCCTGAGGAGATGGGCAAAACCACATGGCTACTAAGGGTTTAACTCAGATAAAGTGTTTGCCTTAACATTCATAGAAACGTGGTCACTTTGCAGCCGTGGTTTGTCATTTAAAACATTGCTGTTGATATTGTGCTATGACGTCAGTATAAAACATTTATGGTAAATGAGGAGAGGGGAGGCAGCATCTGGACTCTTCCCTAGCACTGTATCCTCAAACAAAGATAATTTAGAGGTATCCATGTAAATTATCAACTCGATGTCCCCCTGTTCCTACTGTTAAATGGCTTTCAATAAGTCTCTAGGTCCAGAATGCATGGCCATAAGTTACCAGCAAAACACTGACTGAGATTTTCCACTAGCAAAACCACTGGCTAAAAGATTGGGAGAGAGGGTGCTACTCTCCTGGAGGTTGTGAACTGGGCACCCCAACTCCCAGATGTCTTCCAGGAGGCATGGTCTGACAGTGCTCTCTGTGACAAGAAGCTGTGGCTCACGTTCTTCCTCTGTGTGGGAGAAGTCAAAACACCTCTTCCCACCATCAAGGTGCTCTTCAAGAGTCTAGCAAGCTCTTCTGGTTTGCAGATATTATCTATCCTACTAGATCTGTTTTACCCTACAGACAAAACTAGAAATTAAGTGGAATAGAGTAGTTCTCTAACCAGATCATGCTGTGCTGAGGTGGAACAGTGAAGCTCTTGGCTTCAGGCACTGTTATCCAAGGTTTTTCTAAACATCCTGTGAGGCTTGGCACCCTATCACAGAGTTTGTAAACACGTGGCATTGGCAATTAAGAAACCAAATTATTGCTGTGAGTACAGGTGGGGAAGGATGTCAGGAGGAGAAGGTCCCTCATCTCGTTGAAGAGGATCTCTACAGTTCTAGTTTAACACCAGTAGCCTGGTGTTACCTGTACCTGAGAAGGGGTTTTGATCTTAGACCATCCAGAGGAAAAGGACACATTTGCAGCATGCCATAAGTGGGACCATGACAGCCTGAAGTTAAAAACAGCAAAAAAAGGTGTTTTGTTACTTTCTCAAGGTGCGTGCTCTGAGAGTGGATTTTAGGCTGACATCAGGACTCTTTAGTAACAGGTACACAAAGATAGATGTAAACAATATCAATTGCTGTCTTCACTTGAGAGCTCTGAGTTCCCCCTACTGACATCCTTTGATGACTATTTTTTGTTAGGATGGTACCAAGAAGGGTGGCTGACCGTGGTGGGCTCTGCAGAGCACTAAGCTGGCAACAAAGGGCATGTCTCCTAGAGGAAGATATAATCTAAATAAGAAAGAACAAAATATGAAAAAAAAGACAAACATCCTTATCCCAAGTCACTGATTCTGCATATGCCACTCAAAAGAGACCATATTATTTTGCATGACAATTCTTTTGTAGAGAGAATTCATTTCTTTTATTCTGCACTGAAGTCAGCCCTTACCAGCTAGTGTTTTGCTGTGCTCCTTCACTGGATTTAATCCTCCTTTTGCCCCTATGCCTCCTGTGCACTTTAGGGAGCTGTCTTGGAAAGCTATGACCAAGAGCCAACCCATTGAATCTCCTTAGCATTGCAAACGTTCTGTCACTGAAGTAATATGTATGAAAATCTGCTCATGGAGCAGCTCCCGTGGAAAGTAGAATGGGGAAAATGTCATTAGTGAACTGTAAGAGGAAGATGTCTTCAATACAAAGAATCTGAGGTAGATACAAACTCTGTCAAGTTCCTGGAGGAATTCCTCTCACACTCAGAGGGCCTACCAAAGAATTCTTGTGGATAAACCAGAAGACCTAGTCCTATCATATGGTAGGAGTACTTTGTGGTGATTTTCTAGTCTTTCTAAATTACTTCAATTTAGAAGTAACTCTTCAAAACCACACTACCTGGGGCTGGTATTTTTCTTGAGCAGTAAGAGCTTACAATTCAAGTGTCTGTCTCCAGCCCAGATAAGGGGCTATAGTAGCACAGATTGTTTTCAGGCCGCAGAAAACATGGGGTGGGTATTGAGGTTGCCATGCTTGGTTTAGCTGATGAGGAAAAACTAAAGGAAAACTATCAATACAACCAGTTATAACAAGTAGCTAATGTCTACCTGGAACAGAGATGATATGTTGGCTTGTAGACTGAGATCAAAGATGGACCCACAGCAACATGCTTTCAAGGAAAAGGCAATTCATTACAGACTGGCAGGCTCAGTTAGCGGGATTACAATACTACTCTTTATACAACAAAAGGCCAAGTTAATTATCGCTGGTATACAGGATGGCTCCATGTGTCTAATGACCTTCGCTCCTTCGTGGAGGGAGTGATAGTTTATAATTTGCTAAGTCCAGATCTGAAACTGCTAAGAAATTTCTTTTCTATTTTGCTCTATGGACATCACCTGAAATCATTGGTAATGCTATTTTTTCTCTTGCCTTCTCACAAAGATCAGACTAAGAAAAAATCAATTTGAGAAGACATTTATATATTCCATTTTGTTTATTAAAAACATATTCTGTTTTATATTTACATACTTGGACAGATACATATCTATTAATGTGCATATTTATATGTATACACAAATATATGTGTGTATATGCACATACATACACACTTACATATACATAAATACAAATATATTTTATAATCTGCACATACTTATATATCTGCACTACCACCCTGATATCCATAGTAGCCATCATCTGAGAGAAATTCTTACTGACATTCATCTGGAATAATGCTTTCTTTATCACAGTATGATAGGCTAGCAGATGGATGGACAAGCAGACTTTTTGTTCTGTGAATGAGCCATTCCAGAGGTCTCATGATCTGCATGAGGAGATTTCACCCCTGGAGATAAGGTCCATTGCACTCTCCATTGTCTTGCCAATAGAGCCTATGAAAAGAATGTTGAATTAGCAACACTTCAATGAAGCTGTAGGTGAGCCTCTGTCAAGGCTGGGAAATAGGAAAGAGGGCTCTGAGTTTGTTTCAGCCTATGGGTCACAACAAAAAAGCAGAATAACACTTGGATAAGTTCTAGAGGAATGATCATGTAAAATACTTTTGAAGAGAGGTGTCAGATGTTGAGGCATAAGCCTAAAGAGGATGTATAAGGTTGGTAAATTTGAGCTTATGGTGGATTTCTGTAGTATAATCACTCTGCGGTCTTGCCTCAATAATGAAGAATGACTCAGCACAGCTTTTCTCCAAGTGTACATTGAATGAGGGAATCCTCACAATATGGTCTTTGGTTTCTTAGCATTTACCATGCATCATGGTTATGTACTAAAATCTAGAAAACCACATTTTAAAATATGAGTTAATACTGGAACACTTGGGTCCTGATTCAGGGAGAAATTTAACAACTCCTAACTCTCACTGTTTTTTAAGAAACTACTGTAAATCCTTGATGTTAAGCATATGTGTCTGTAAGTGCTTTATTGAATCCATTAATAACATTTTTTATCTTCATCACACCTCTCAGTTCAGTTCCCATTCAGGTTAATCATATTTATGAAGTTCATTGGAAATATAAAACTAGCCATTGGTCAAACAGTCATGAACAATCAAATTATTAAAATATAAAGTGCACTTGTTGAAAATCATGTTGTGCTAGCAGACATTCTGTTCAGAGTGGTTAAAACTCATAGAATAAGTTACTTATTGTAAATTATTCACTTATTTGTAATAAACAAGTAGTTTTCACCAGAAATCTTGGACTGTTCTCTTAAGTAAAGCAGAGATATAAACTGAGATTGGGAAGGAATCTGGTGAATGGCTTTTACAAAAGCACTGTTTTCTGTATCATCCAGAACTGTAACTGAACACTTTTGAAAGATTTTATTAGATGCTAAAAACTAACAACAATGGACTGAATTAACTTTGAAGGCAAATCTCTGATTTGGATGTGGTAATATTCCTGCTTGGCTGCTTTTACGTAAGAGGGAGTAAACTACTCATAAATGAAATCATGAACAGAAAGGGATGTGGACAAATAGATAAGGAACAGTACTTACACAGCTGGTTCATAAGTGAAGAAAAGGCACTTAAATAGGTTCATTTAAGAAAAATGGGAAACCTATATCCAAAGGCAGAATTTCTTCAAAAGACTGGTCAGGCAAAGGATGGAATGGACTAAATAAATGGATATAAAGAAAAACATATAATCAAGATTATAAAAATGATGGCTAATCTGGGTCTTAAAAATTTGAAGTATCTTCTTCCTAAAGCTAGGTTGTAATGGATACTTTTTCTATCCTGGCTGGGCTGCCATATGTGATTGTTAGAAGGTTCCACTGTTCCTAAGGAATGATCATAACCTAAAAGAGAGATCAAAAAAGAGAGACAAATATTTATGATCTGTAATATATTATGTATCTGTAATACCACAGGAGATGGTAAATGGTACAGAATGGCCTTACTACAGGTATGTGGTGTTGGTCACGCTGTTCTACAGGAGTCAAATGACGCGGCCCAGTTGGAATACATCTCTTGAGATACTGATCCTTTAAAGTAGTAAAGCCTTGAGAAATTAATTTAAATTCATAGATCTGTCTTGGTAGGATAAGTCTTGTAAAAATTAGTCCCTTGCTTTGCCTTGTATATGCCCAATTTCTTTGAAACATCTACCAAACCGAAAGCAAATGACAGGGAAACACAAGGAAAACTTGGGAAGTGAATAGAATGAAAGGAAGACAATTCAATCCCACCTTTCAAGCATGAAGATGAGCATTAAAGCTGTTTTAAGTTATACAGAATATCTGTATACTTTTAAGAGCTGATAACTGTTCTCTGTGCATCATGAAGATCTGGGAACAGAAACTAGGCATAGGGAAATGCCTTGGGACAGGTAATGACTGGAGAAATCTGTTGTTTCTCAGTTTCAAGTACTTCGGGCTATCCATGTGAACATATACAAAATACATTTTTTTTTTTTCAGTTTAACAATGTCATTAAATAGTGTTGTACTCTGCAAGAGACTTTAGGCTTAGATCCTGAAAGGTATTTTTCATTGTGAATTAACTGCCTGAGTATTAGATGTGGACATTACACTTGACATTAGATCAAAAATGCCCTTATTGATTCTTTTTGTTTCAACAGTCTCTTCTGAGCCAACTGGGCAGGTGGAGGTGTCAGAATCACCTCAGTGGAAGCTGCCACCTGTGCAATTATTCTGGCAGAGTGTTTCCCCAATACGCTATAGGCAAAAACATCTGGCATAACACAAACCCAAGCCATGTAGTTTAAATGTGTAAACCAACCTGGATGATTTTCCCTGAGGTGGTGATGAGCACCTTGGGATGATAACATCATCATCTGGCTTAGCTCCATGCAACATCAAAATCTGTTTGTAGCTGTAAGGCACCACCACCACCACACTGTAATGATTTGCTTGCACCTGACCTTCAAGCTCCAAATTGGAAAAATCTGTTGGTAAAACTGGCACTAAAAATGTTGAAGCAGAACTAAAGAAAGTAATCTGTAACATAACATCTACAAAAGAGTAAATAAAATGAAAACTCTCTTGAGACCGGGGACAGCCTTCCTCCAGATTAATTTATTCTGACCTTATGTCTTTCTTTATAAACATTCAGAAACCACAATAGAACCTTTTCAGAGTTGGGAATTATGGTATGCTTTTCTTCTCTTGAGGCATCTAAGTTTCCTAGCAGTTCTGCAGTAAGAGCTTTCCCCATCCTTGACAGAGGGAGGGAGGCTGCCTCCCTCCCTCTAAATATTAATTGCCATTCATACCATGACAAGTTTTGCCCAACAGATCTGACAGACTGACAGAGCAAGCTTGGGCTTCACAGTATGTCAGGCCAACACATTCACTGTGCAGAACATATCCCATATGTAGATCATATAGGAATGTATCTGCAGGAGGGCTAGTTAGAGGAACAGAGTCACTGTGCATCAGGGACCTCTCTCAAGCAGCCTGCACAAAGCTGTACCTGTAGTTTTAGTCCAGTGCATGGACTGAGGTGGTGATGATTTTGATTTTCATACCCACCTACCTCCAACATTTATATTTGGTTTCTTGCTGATTTTTAATTATTAGTTAAACCTAATGTTAGAAGAGAATGATGCCTATTTTGTTGGTACTCTCAGAGTTTTGAAAATAGAGTAAATGCTGAATTTTCACTGGCACCAGGCAAACTACCAGTTTTGGTTAAGATCAAGTAGTATAACCCATTCTGTAATTTCCAGTAATGCAACATGAAAGCAAAATGCAGAGAGAAAACAAAAGAGTGGAAGATCCAGAAAAAATTTAGCTACAGAGTACATTCATCACCTGTCGCAGTGCGAGACGGGGATTAATTATTAATTATTAATTAATATATTAATTATTAATAATTAATAATAATTAATTATTAAATTATAGTTCAAACTAGCATTTACCTTTTGTCTGAATAGGGTTTTTTTGTTTGGTTTTTGATTGGGTTGTTTTGGTTTCTTTTACTGGTGCTCACATATAGCCATCTCTATGGACTAGGGCCTGCACAGAGATCTTGCTCTATAGATCAGAAAGTCATGGAAAATGGCCCCTCTCCATTATCAATAGGAATCGAGCAGCACAGATATTTTCTCCATTCATTATTTAAAATAAATTTCCAGCTAGCATACCATTGTCAGCTCTGTTATTCCAAGTCCCTTTGTATGCCAGCCTTGATCATACTGGCAGCCAATTTTTATATTGATGTAGAGACCACTAATTCCAACACAGGGACAGACCCACATGCCACTGAATTAGCCACCCTTGCCCGCCTTCTCCTGCAGGTGCACAAACAGCCCCCAAAGACTGCCCATTTGCAGAACAAAATTCCCAGGATGCCTGACCTGCTGGCTAGATGGTAGCCCACCGACTAGGGAGGACGGGTGCGTCCTTGGGTTGCAAATCTGTTGTTCATGCCCTATGGGAAGCTGAAAGCCTGATTTATCACTATCTATTCAGCTTCAGTACACAGCTCTCTTCAGACAGTGTGACTCATCAGTGGCCTGCTCTGACTTCTGCCCAAATCCTATCTTGTGTCCTTTTATTTAGAAAAAACAAACTTCACTAACCTTGAAGTCTGATTAGATTTCTTGAAAGCTTTATACTGATAGTTATTTTTTCTGCTATTATTTGCAATTATAATGGACCTGTAATGTAAAAGTGATAGCTTAGAGCAGGTACTGAGCTATGACAAAGAGGAATACAGCTGGCTGCATAGCACCTTTCAACCTTTCTAATATTCACAATTTTACCTGCGCATAATTTCTGTGAAGAGTTCATTTCTGCCTTTTCTTTTATTGAGTGACTCTGTAGGACTATTGGCCTTCAAACAGCAAAGCATAAAGGAATGAGGTGCAAAACCAGCAGATGAATGATCAATAGGGATGATTCTGACTTATGCTCAGCACTGCAAGTCATGACCTCTGACATATTTATCTGCAGCAGGACTGACCCTATTTGAACATGCTGCTTCTCTGCCATAAATTGTTACTCACAAGGTGGGGTGAGAGAAGCGCTTGTACGTACAATACATCCCTGTCTGTTACCTCAGAGTGATAATCAGAGCAGGGTAAAAAGGTCAGGGGTGGGTTAAACCTTAACTTACAGCAGACAAGACCACTGGGAATCATGATTTGTATCCCAATTGCACCACATAGTTAGTGTAAAATGGCTTTCAAGGCTTTGTATAATTGCAGGAATGGTGCTACTGTGTCTCAATGCAAAGGAGATTCCAGGTCCATTTAGAGTTAGAGATTCACAAAGAAACCCAATTACACAGGGACTGAAGCTGCCCCAGTTGTGCAGAAAATTTACACCCACCTTGAATGAGGGTCTTGAAAGAATCTGGAGGAAAACTGAGGACTGTTTTTAAATTACAAGACAAAATTGAACTGGATATGTTTTCTTTAAAAGTTGTCAAATCTCTAGTGCATTTTCTCCCTTCACTTTTCGAACAAAAAGGTAACATCAATTATCTACAGATCTGCTGTGCTTTCAATGTGCATTTGAAAAAGATACATTGTTTTCTGCAGAGGCTCTTAAAGTTTATCAAGTATCTATTAGCTCAGGCAAAAGGAAATGCATATGGTCTGTTTTCTACAAAAGTGTTTGACTACTTCAAGTGGATAATCAGTTGGACAGCTGACTTAGCAGCCAGATGACCACTCCAGTATCCTGATTTTCCCTTCATTTTCTGGTGAAGCAAAGCACATAGGTATCTCCTTTGTTACTGCGGGAACACTGATGTCTGATGTGTCCTTTTAATTTGGTGCTTCACCTTTGAGGCAAGAAAAAGGGGGCTTTTGCAGTCAATGGGTACAGATCACAGCAAAAGGGAGATGGAAAGTTCATGGGAGGAAACTGAATAAAAGCTGGAGGATAGATGCCTGTGAATTGGGCTGAGCTCTCAATTTGGCAGGCAGGCAGGCAAACCACTCACATCCCTTTGTGTTCCAGGTTTCTGCTCACATAATATTTGAGAAGACAAGAGTGTTATCTGTCTTCTATGGATTTTGAGAAATAATTTCCCAGCATCTCCAAGAAGGGGAAAGGTTTTCTCATGTGCTTAGCACCATATTTTTCAGTGAACTACTACAGTGAACTACTCATGAGTTCACCTGGACAGCACATAGTTGATTTTTGTGAAGTTGATAGCAAGACTGACTGCCCACAAAGACATCATGGATTGAAAACAGAGGTTCAAGGGGAAGCCAGCGACAGACCTTCAAAGATCAGACTCTCCTCTGTAGCTGAGCACAGTCAGTGTCTCATTACATTGGTAGTATTGCATTTGTCACCTACGGAAGAGCAAGGCACTCCTGTGACAAGCTGCTGGATGGAAACATACACAGCCATCTTTTAAGGACAGTGTAATCATATTCTCCTTTAAATCATTATTGGTTTTGAAAATGTGGCTGAAGTCACTGTGTCACTTGAAAATTTTTAAATTGTGTTTCCAGAAGCAAACTATCTTTCTTTTGAGGAAGGCAGAGTAAAGGATAAGTTTGCCTTGGTTGATGAGGGCTGGGTAAAAGATCAGTTAATGAGTCTGGACATCCATAAATGCATGGGTCCTGAAGGGATATACCCACAGGTGCTGAGAACTGGCAGATGTCACTCCTTGTCTGCTCTCCATCATCTTTGGTAAATCACTGGGAACAGGAGAGGCGCCTGAGGACTGGAGGAAAGCAAATGTCACTCCAGTCTTCAAGAAATGCAAGAAAGAGGATGCTGGTAGCTACAGACCAATCAGGTTCAAGTCCATCCCTGGAAAGGTGATGGAACAACTCATTCTTGATGCTGTCTCCAGGCACATCGTGGACAAGAGGCTTATCAGGAGCAGTCAGCATGGCTATACTAAGGGGAAGTCATGTCTGACCAACATGATGGTTATAACCTGAGGATATAACCATGTAGATGGATGATGGCAGAGCAGTGGGCATAGTCTGTCTTGATTTCAGGAAGGCATTTACCACCATCTCCCACAGCATCATTGAAGCTAAACTTAAGACATATGCCCTGGATGACTGAGTAGTGAGGTGGATCAGGAGCTGGTGGGAGGATAGAAGCCAGAGAGTTGTAGTCAATGGGATGGAGTCCAGTTGGAAGTCTGCTTCTAGGCCTCAAAGATCAGTACTGGGACCAGTATTATTCAATATATTTATTGATGACCTGGATGAGGGAACAGAGTGCACTATCAGCAAGTGTGCTAATGACACAAAACTGGGTGGGGTGGCTGACACTCCCAAAGACCGTGCTGCCATTCAGAGGGACCTGGACAGACTGGAGAGTTGGGCAGGGAGAAATTTAATGTATTACAAGAGCAAGTGTAAAGTTTTACATCTGGGAAAGAACAACCCCACGTACCAGTATAGGTTGGGGACTGGGATGTTGGAGACCAGCAGAGGGGAAAGGGATCTGTGGGTGCTGGTGGATGGAAGGATGACCATGAGCCAACAATGTGCCCTGGTGGCATCCTGGGGTGTTTCAGAAGGGGGGTGGTTAGTATGTGAAGAGAGGTTCTCCTCCCCCTCTACTCTGCCCTGGTGAGGCTGCATCTGGAATACTGTGTCCAGTTCTGGGACCCTCAGTTCCAGAAAGACAGGGAGCTCCTTGAAAGAGTCCAGTGCAGAGCAACTAAGATGGTGAAGGGAGTGGAACAGCTCCCTTATGAGGAAAGACTGAGGGAGCTGGGTCTCTTCTGCTCAGTTGTGGGAGCTGCATGAGAATGAGGGGTGACCTCATCAGTGCTTATAAATAGGTAAGGGGTGAGTGCCAGGAGGATGCAATCAAGCTTTTCTCAGGTGTGACTAACAATTGGGCAGGGGGCAATGGTTATAAACTGGAGCATAGGAAGTTCTGCATAAATATAAGGAAGAATTTTTTCACTCTGAGGATGACAGAGAACTGGCACAGGCTGCCCTGAGAGATTGTGGAGTCTTATTCCCTGGAAATATTCAAAGCCCACCTGGATGCATTCCTGTGTGACCTGCTGTAGGTGACCCACCTCTGGAAGGGTGGGTTGGACTAGATGATCTTCTGAAGTGCCTTCCATCCCCTAACTTTCTGTGATTCTACGATTCTGTGTGGTTAATTTTGAGCTGGGGTAGAAGTTTATAATGAAGATCAAATCCTCTCATTCTGTAGAACATGAAGATTCTTGTTTCTCTAAGTTCGCTTTGCATTGTTGCAGGAGTCCCAAATGGATGTAAATATAATTTGCAGCCAATATAAAGATACAATATGCTACTAGATTAATGTGAAGAGGTCTCTTATCAGAATAAATGGCTGCCCTAGGAATTCATTACTGTCCATACAGTAGTGATACAGTCAATGGATTATACAGTATCCTGAACAGCATTTATTTCTGGCTGAAGGTGATTTAGCATTCAGAAAAAATTTGGTGGAAATCCAGATAAAATGATCTGAGTCACGCAACAGACCTCATTTTTGCCCTGTGTATTTCAAAGCAGGTTCACCTATTGAATGTCTCAAACACCTTCCCAGTGCCATGGTTTCTTAGTTGAGATTCTCACAGGAAGATCTTTCTGTCTCATTGTGATGGCAAAAGGAAAGGGTGATGTCTGTACACAAAGGTGAAGCTTTGCTGGGTGGTTGAACATGAAAGAGAAGAGTTGTTAAAACAGAAGGCACCCTTTCAGATAGTTTTAAAATTCTATCTCTTGGCTCTTTTCTCTGCTTTCACTCTAATATGCCCTATGTGGTATCAGGCCCACAAGATCCTGACAGCATTATATTTTACAAGCCGCACTCCTTAATTATTTGGTCTTATCTTCAACTCAGGAGACACGGCATGTTGGAAGAGGCCATTAGCTGTCTTATAGACACATAGGTAGGGCAACTTGTAAAGATACTTGAAATCCAAAGTTGAAAACAAAACCACCACTACTCTCAGAGTAGTAGGGATATTTTATTCATAACCACTTGTGCATGTTCAGATGCTGTACTGCTTCAGCCTTATTCTCCATTTTGGCTGCTCACTAGGGCAGATCAGTGGAACCTTTACCTGATATTCCCAGTGGGAGTGGTGGGCAGCCTCTGTAGAAGAGCTGGGAAAAGGAATACCTTTGAATCTTTGGGACACCACGCCACATATATCTGTTCCAGCACACAGCTGAATCTGCTGAGAAGTACCCATTTACTTGTTGATCCCAGGGAACAAAGATGCTGCCCTTTTCAAGCAAAACAGAGTAACGATTGGAGCCTCCGATGACAGGAAGAAGGTTTTGCTTTGGTTTGCTTTGGTTTGCTTTGGTTTGCTTTGGTTTGGTTTGGTTTGTTTTGTTTGTTTTGGTTGGTTGGGTTTTTTTGGTTTTTTGGTTTTTTTTTCATGTGTGTGTTTTTTTCCTCTTCTCATTTTAAGGGAGTAGGAGGAAATGACTGAAAGTGAAGCCTGAGAACAGCTGGCTTTTCTTTTGGGTCATAGAATTATCCAAATTGTTTGCAAACTCAGGTCTGTAAAGCTAACAAATTGAAAGTCACTAAATCCACTGTATACTTTAGGTTTCATTTGACGCCCACACGCTGAAACTACCTCACTTGCATCTGCTAATACAGAGATCCTTGCTCGAGTGAAGCACCCCTGAACTGCTTGTCTGAACATGATGATCTTCAGTGCTGGAAGAGTTTCCTTCAGCTTTGGGCACAGTCAGCACAATGACATCTGTGGCTTCTTCTCCCACTTACTTGAGCATGAGTGAAGACACCTGCAAGTTTCCTCCATATGAAACAAAGGTGTTATCTCAGACTGACTTAGCAGAGTGAGGTGTGTGGAACAGGAAGCAGACAGTATGGCCACATTTCCATAACCTCCAGCACTGCTGTGTAACCTTTGTCTTGGAGGAAAGGAAATCCAGGAGGAGCAAAAGTCAGCTTTGCAAGAGGAAAAAAATCATTTGAGTGCATATGTGATTGTCCCACTCATCCAGCTGCTCCTTCTTTATGTGTATGGTAGTGCCAAAATGCATGTTAATGTTAAATACATGTAAGTTATAATAGGTGTTGGAGCATTCTACCTTAATGCCAGGTAATTTAGGCTGGATAAATGCCTTAAAGTATCTTAACTTTTACAATACAGCTTTCTCAACATTGTTATTTTACCTGTATTATGTCAGTACTCAAAGCCTATCAAGACATTTGCTGTCATATTCTATTCTTTAGCAAGTGTTCAGGAGAATGCTGCAGAAATGTTTCCCTCTGACTCAGTGACTTTAAGTTGTACTACTGATCCTAATACTGCAACTTGTAAGGAACAAAATTACACCTGCAGCCTGAGAGGCAAGATATAGCAGATGGATTCCAACAGTCACATTGGGTAGAGAAAACACGTCACACAAAAAGGAGCTTTAGGATAGCCGATAGACACTGCATGCTTAATCTTTGTGTTGTCTTTTGTAACAGTTTCTGTAAAACGAAACATCAACACAGAAAAGCTGACCCTTACACAGTTTCAGCAGTCAAGAAGCTGCTTTTCTTTAACTGTTGGTCTTAGGTTTCATATCTTATACTGTCAGCTTCCTTTCAGCAACAACTGCCGCTAACTCCTCCTTGTGGGGAAGGGGAAAAGCCCTTTTCTGGACTACGTGGTTGTCACTTCCCAACACAACCAAATCTGCAAGTGTTAACCAGTGTTAGAAGATCTCCTCACCTCTCTGAAGTAGTTCTTTCTGGTGGAACTAATGTTAGGCTGTGGTCTCTGGACTGAAGAGTTACCAAATGTCACATAGTAACATAAACCTAGCTGGAAGAAACTGATACTTTTTCATTTGTTTTTCTTGCAGCATCACCTCTTAAACCACACCACATTTGTCTTCATAGCCATGGCTTTTCATGTACTTGCCAGATTTTGGGGGATTTTGGTTTTTGTTCTTTGGGGTCTTCTGGGAGTTTTCTTGTTGTTTTTTTCTTTTTTTGTTGGCTTTTGTTTGGTTGGTTTTTTGGGTTTTGGGTTTGGTTTTTTTTTGGTTTTTTTTTTTTTGTGGTGTGGGCTTTTTGGTTGGTTTTTTTTTGTTTGCTTGTTTTTTTGGTTGGTTTGGGTTTGGGTTTTTTTGGGGGTTGTTTGTGTGTGTCTTAATATATTCACCAAGTCCAACAGCACCATTTCTACCTATTTGCCACTGAAGATAAAGACCTAAAATAAAAAACTTTTCTATGAGCTTGACTTTAGGTAGTGACAGTCAGGCAGTAATCTAGGTTCACTGACAGCTAGTAGTAAGTGGCCCCACTGAGGCCACCTATTTTTCCTTTACTTTTTAGGGGAAAGGGAGACATATCTGCCTGAGCAGCACACACTTCCCAAAAAGGTGATCTCCATTTCTTGTATGCAGAGACCTGCACAGAGCCAGCTTGGAGGTGGCACTGAAAACTGAGGAGGGATGCAAGGGATATAGGACAGTATTCCTTCCCCTATCTGTCTCACTTCATGGAGATGTTTGCTTTCTAGCAAAAGAAGAAGAGCAGCAAGCTTCAGTGCGACTCTGGTCTCACTCTCAGTGAGACTTTGTCCCACTCTGTCCCCACCATACTCACACACCAACAGCCTAGGAAGGACCAGGCTATCCTGCAGGTCAGCACAGATAAGGCCCTACAAAACCATGGAACCTTACCAGGACCACAGTAAGGTTCATGGTACTGAGGCAAGAGGAAGAGGCACCTGAGGCATTCTACAGGATTGCCTAAAACCTCCCCACCATCTCGGAGCCCTGTTCATTTTTCTCCTTCCCCCCCCCTTCCTTTGGATTCCCTTCAGTCATAATCATCCCTCCCAGCCTCAGCTCCTCTCCTCTAAGGCCTGATTTCCTCCTGGCTGCACATTTCTATTCTCAGCCTGTCAACAATTCTCTGGTCCATTTGGGCTCCCCATTCACTTTATTGACACATTTTTAAGTACAGGCTAGAAACAAATCTTCTTGGTGTCACTTCATTCTCTTCATTAGTCAACTGTATGGATGATTGGTTTTAAAAACCACATACATGACTGATGAAACTTTTGCTTCTCACTCTTGGAGGCTGTCACAACTTTGCCCACCACATGTAAATAGCATATAACTGTTGCAGCTGCAAGTATCTGTGCATTTTCTTTTCAAATTCATCCTGTAACTAAAGAAATAGAGATTTTTTTAAAATTTTTTTTAATAGGTGATACTAGAACTTGATGAAGTGCTATTTATCAAACTCACTTAGGAAAATAATCTTTACTTATCCTGAAAGAAAAGCAATATATCTTTTGATTCAAATAAAAAAGGAATGCCATGATAGAGGCAAAACTATTTTGATAATGTACAGAGACAAAAAATGAAATTTCTTAAAAGTTCAACAAAATAAAACATTAACAAAAAAAATTACCTGATATTCTTTACAAAAGCCTAACCAAGACAGTAAAAAAAGCCTTCATTGAAATGAATTCTTTGAATCTGTCTTCATTAAGTATTTTGTATGACTACTTACTTTAAATGTCAGTGAAAATACTGAGCTTTGCTATCACTGAACACTGATTATCCTTGGAAGCTTCTAGATTTTTCTTATCTGCAGAATTTATTTACTATAGTTTCATCCAGCAGACATGTCTGCTGTTAGACAGTGTCAGAGTCTTCAGTTTATTGAGAAACTGAGTTGCAGACAAGCTATTCAGTTCACCAGTATGTCTAAAATAAGATAATTCCTGGTCTGGAAGCTGTAGTCACGCACAACAGGTTGAACAATATTTGCAAGACTGGTGTGAGTGAAATGTGCAGGAAACAGGAGTTTTTTTGACATCCACTGACAGAAGACCTGAGCAAACACACACTCCTGTTTTCCTTTAGCCGTTGCAGCAGAGAAGAGTCAAATACACAATTATTAGTGTACCACCACTTTTCCTGAATTTTCACTGGTGTCTGGCTGGGACACAGCAGAAGACACGCCTGTCACATTGAAAGTTCTGTGGACAGATTAAGCTTTGTAGATTTTATTACCCAAATGAGGTCCTGTGCACAGAGAATGGAATGTTGAAGCATTGAGTGGTGTTCCCTCATTCTGAAAATACATATCTGTGTAGCTTTCACTGCTCTCTTCTGTTTTCCAAGCCCAGACAAATCTGTTGGCCAGCCCCCCGACTGCTGAGCCAAGATGGATGCTGCAGAAGACAGCCCAGGCCAGTGACTGAGAGTTCCAGCACCCTCTGTGTGACCCTTAAGTCCAGGGATTTAGCAGGGCTTGAGTTCAGCTTTGCTGGTTTTTACAGCCATGAGAGATAGCCAGGCAGACATCTGTAGCCACCTTCTTATGCACAGGCAGGGAAAAAAAGCAGGTACAAAAAAGCACAATTTCACAGTTCTGGAATACAACCTCAGTGGCAGCATTAACACATTTTTCCTAAGGAACTGCAATTTAAAATTCTTAGTTGTCCCTCCTCTGTTAAAAAAACATATCAGAAAGAAGGCTTCTCAGTGCTTTATAAAGGATGATGGTGAAGGGGAAGGAAGGTGTGTGACTTACACTAGGCTTGAGCCTGATCAGCTTAGTATCTGCAAAGAAAGATCAAGGCTCAGGTACATGGCAATGGTAGAAGGGGATCTATGTAGGAAAAGCCTGGGTTGTACAAAAGTAATCAAAATGTCTCTTTTTCTCTTCAAAATACATATCTGTCTTGGCAAAATAATTTCTTCTTCCTAGCCATGCATCTAGCATCCTAGCCAGGCTAGTGTGATGTTCTCTGTTTAGCTTGTAGCGCTACCAAGCCCGATGAAGGCTTCCTCAGCAAAGCTGGGAGGTGAGAAGCAGGATCCCATGCTGTTGAGAAATAGTCCTCTGAGGGCAACTGAAAACTTGGTGAGATCTTTGGTAAATCCTCTCAGCTGCCCTAGAACTCTGTGCAAAATTCCTCCTCCCATGAGGTCAAGGGGTTCTGGAGATGATTACTTGAAATTCCATACCTGGAATTTGAGTCCACAACACATTTGTGGCTGGTACCTACTTTTCAGTTCCATCCAGGAGAGCTCCCCTGAGCTGAATGGGTGGATTTGCACACACACCACAAGGCATACAGAAGCCATAGATAAAGCTACTCCTAAAGTAGGGGAAATGCTCTTTGCTTTTCATAACATGGTAGGTGGGTACGTAGCATGATCCAGGTGGCTTCTGTGCCTGGCAGGACACTGCTACAAGGCTCCAGCTGGCCCCAGCACGCACCTTGCGGTGTGCTGTACAGGAAGGGTGTGAACTTGTTTGGGGTGAAAAGAGTTCCTCCAGGAAATGCTGGAGCTTCCAAGAAATGACTCGGGATACTTATTGCCTGCGGAGCAAATGCCAGGCTTGGATGAACAGCATCCCATCTGACTGAGCCAAACTGAATACCTACCCTCCCTTTTCTTTGGCAGCAAGGACTAAGTCAACCCTGATGAAACCCGAAACACTTTTGCATCAATTGCATATTTCTATGATGTGCAGACAGTGACTATATATGATCATCATTATCCAGTAACTTACCTAGAGACACAATAAAACAGGAATAAGATGGGTATGTACTACAGAAATAAATAATACAGTAAACATTAGTGTAATATCTTACAAGTCGCTTTACACGTCGTTCTGTAAGGTATGTAATCTGAGTAATTCAAAAGAACAGCATGGATGATATAAGGTCTCTGTATGAGAGCTTTGTTGTTCAAATCAGGGAACAAAAATGTCTCTCCAGTTTCCTCTTCTCCAGCACAATAAAAATAGCAGTATATTTCCTCTTTAGTGACAATTTTGCAGGCATGGCAGCTGAGGCACACAGGCTGGGGAGTGACAGTGTAGTTTTCTCCACTTTTTGAAGTAGTTCCTTGTGAAAAAAAAATTGGCATATTCCCTCTGGTAGTGATGAACTCGCTCAAAAAATCCTATGTATTGTATTTTTTTTTTTTTTTTTTTTACTCTCCTGATTCTCTTCTTTCTTTATAGTGATTATGTATTTTTGTTTTCCTGACCTATGTTTTCCCTTACAACATCCAGTCAGTCATGCCTTGCTCTGACTTTCCAAAAGTTTGTGGCTATTAAAGGGATCATGTGAAAATGTTTAATTTATGCCCAGAACAGACATGCACAGATTTAAGCATGATCTGGTATTTGTGGCCTGCCTGGAGAATGCTTTCTCCTGATGAGTAGCCCTTTAGTGAGTACTCCCACTGACTTAAATGGGATGATGCAGGTAAGCAATGTGCATTGGAGTTAAGAGGTTGAACACAGGTGTAAAAACCAAAAGATGTACAGAAATTCTTCTGTGCTGAGTGTGTTCACCCAGTTCCTGAACAGCATGAGCAGCCAATGCATGTGTTCACAGGTCCCCCTGCAGCAACACATCCTGCCCACAGTGTCAGTCTATGATGGGAATGAGGAAAAATGTCTCTTATAAGCCTGTAGTGCTTGTTGGTCAATGTCTGTGTTTTCAAATGGGATTTTTTGAAGGGGAGAAGGGAGAAACTGTGTCACGAAGCTGGGCAGAGAAACAGGGTCCCTAAGAAATCACTGACATTTCTTTGCTTGGTCACAGTGGCAATATGTTACAGCTTGGTAGCTCCTTTTTGCTTCAAGAAATTTGGCTTGAAGACTTACAATCTTGTTCACCATTACAATCACATTAAAGAGGGGCAACTCCCACTTTACTTCTGAGCACAGCTTTTGCTTCCATCCAGCATCATGCGCCTTTCTACACAGAGCAGAAATGCTCTATCACCTGCATTGTCTGTGTATTCATTTTGTTCCATGAAAAGAGAGAAAACAAAATGGATGGCAGGTGGCACTTTGTTTAGATATGAATAGAAAGCATAATGATACTGGTAAGGTCTAAAGCAAGCCCAAGCATCTCTTAGGCCCACAGGAGACAGCAAAGCTAGTTCAATGCCTAACCTCTTGGAAGGATTGTTTATATTACCTAGCAGATAAATTTGATTTTACACTGCCCCTGTGGCCAAGAAGGTACTAATCTAGCCTGTTATTCTTGGCAGTTCCAATAAAAAAGCAGGATGGATACTTGGAGTTACCAAATCCCAGACAAAGGACCATCCCTCTATCCAAAGCATGTTCCTGTGGGCAGGAAGTGCCCTAGGATGGGGAAGCTGTGCAGCTGCCCCATCCCCACTGTCAGATGGAAGACAGCTCTTCGGTGTGCTGTTTAGGATCCTGCTGCATGCACCCTGCTGCCCACCCGGAGTCACTCCCAAAAATCAAAAGGGGGCCTTGTCTGCTCTGTAAGAGGAAGCAGCCCCCTCCTACTACTCATCCTATGCCTTGGGGTGTGAGAGGTCTGGCTAGACTCACCACTGCCATGAGCAAGATTGTCCCCTCTGTGCATCCTCTGCTCCCAATGGGAACACAAGGACACCTCTGCGCAAGGGCAGAGCAGCTTCCGTGCATGTGGTCTGTCACAGGCATCCTGCTGATGTGGTAGACATGAGTGGCCTTCCCAGCTATGGGATAATACTGGTATAAGCAGGGGGAGAAGGTGAGGGACCAACATTCAATGTCCTTAGGGAAAGGCTTACAGCAGGTGCAACACAGCACAGCCTGCTGGCTTCAAGGAAGCTGCACTAGACAGCTGAAAATCTGCTCTCTGCTTTTGCCATAGTTAATGTACTTTCCTTTCTTAGGACAGGGACAGAGTGGTCTAATGGTAATCATTTCTATGCAGAAGGTTGAAGCTGATCTCTGTTTTCGCATGAGTATAAATGCCAAGGCCTGCATACATATATTTCAGAAGCAAAGAGAAATTACACAATGAACTGACAGCATTTCATTAGTATTTTCAATACCCTTGGACCCAGAGGGCTCAGTGGAGAGAGTCTTCTGCAAAAGTAACTTTACCCAGAACTTTAGAAGGGCTTTTTTCCTTGAGTCTTGAAACCCAGCAAGGATGGAGAAAGCTCAGCCTCTCTGAGCATCCTGTTGCACTGCATGGTTGTCCTCACAGGGAAGTGTGTCTGTATCTCCAGCCTGAACCTCTGTAGCTTCAATTTGTATCTGTAGTGTCTCCCTTTCCCACCAGACAATGCCAAGGTGCTGCCAGGTGCCCTGAAGTTGTCTCTGCTCCAGGCTAAGCCAGCACCTCCTTATGAGACAGTGTTCCAGCCCCACCAACCCAGTGGCCTCCCAGATCCCCTTTGGTTAGTAGTTGTCTCTCGTCCCTTTGACCCTAAACAGGACACTTTATCTGGATGACGTATGAAGGGCCCTAGACCGAAGGATTAACCTTCTCCCCTGTACTTGCCCTGAGAATTTACAAACTGCAATAAAAGAAAAGGCAAGCTGTACCCCAGCAAAAAGCAAGGACACAAAGAACATAGGAACAGGGCTTGCCAAGCCTTGGCTTGCTTAGCTGAGACCAGAAGATCATGTAATCTGCTATCCTGCCCCTGAGACTAGCCTGCAGCCCATTGTGGTGGAAGAGTATAGGGACATAGGATATATCTAGACGAGGATTTTTGGGAAAGATTTCCCAACTTCCAAGTTCAGTTTCATGGATGGTGAGTTTAGATTTAATAGTTCCTGAATCACTTTTTGCTCATGAGTTTATCAGATTGGTTTTGAACTCCACATAAACCTTTACCATCCAGAGTGTCCTGCAGTAAGGACTACATCCTGTAGTTCCACATTGTAGTTAGCTGAATGCTGTATGAAAATCTGGCCCTTTTAATGTTTGAAAATACTAGGAGTTGTGTTTGAAACTTCTGCTTTTCTTTTTTAACTGATATTTCTTACTTCAGTAATTACCTAACCACCTTCTCTGTGTCAGTTACATGGAACACATCCACCAGACAGTATGTCCTCAGCCATCTGTCTTGTTCTTTTGAGTACCTTACCCAGAGCAGATGCAGAGACAAGGACTGCACAGATTTTTTAAAAATGTGGCTAAAAATTAAGTTGGGCAAAAAGGCCAGAGTAGGTTAAGTGTTTCCTGAATCCTATTTCAGACAGGACTACTTGACTTCATCAGCAACACAACCTGAAAAGACAAAAGGACATCTGATACCCTGAAAAAAGACTTCAGATAAGATGGTGCTCTGCAGATTGCTGGAACAGTTTGAAGATGGGGGTTCTTTATGGTTCTACCACAGCTTTGATGTGTTTTCCTGAACAAATTGCTTCACTGCATGATGAGTTTCCACCTCTGCTCAACAGGGAGTTTTAAGGACCCCCTAAAACCAGGGAGTTATTCCAGCTAAAACCAGGAAATGGTGCTGCTAACAACGTTTTAAAGGTTCAGAAACATTTCGTGGAGGAACACACTGCCATTTGCTTGGTGGTTACCAAAAGGCATTCCTGGATGTTAACGCTAATAGTAATTAATTGACCATGTAAAACCATTGATGACTGAAGAAGCTGACTCAGATCCCACCTCTTTGTTTAAACTCGTCCGTACATTCTTTGCATTTTCGTTTTGTAGGAACAAAGATAAACTGCTTTAAATGTAACCACAGCCTGTAAACATAACATGCAATGTCTAAAGGATGGGTCAGATTTTCTGTTGGCTTTGTGGGTGCAGCTTCCAGACTGAAGTTGAGAGTTAGCTCAGGAGTTTCCAAGCTGTGATCATTTCCTCACTGAAAGAGAATCGGGTTTTTCTGCAGAATGAGGAAGAGCAAAACAGCTGTCTCAAGGATAAGGGAGAAAGCTGACGAATTGGAAGAAATGGGCATGAAAGGGTGGGCATTTGATGGAGGAATGCTTGGGTTCTCAAAGAACACAGGGGATCTGGGTCAAAAGAGGAGTTTCACCATGGTCTTCAGTCCAAAATGCAGATGATTAAAAGTTTTGAAAATACCACCCTAAATAAATAAAAGGAAGGCAATAAGTACATTGAGGTAAGAAAGCTCTCTCCATCTTGATCAAATTTTAGATTTGTACAGAGGTTCACTGAAGCCACAGGCTAAACCCTCCTCCCCAAGAATTTCAAACACCAAAAGATGCTGAACCCCTTCCCCCAGCACTGTGTAACACGACAAAAACACAGATTTGTCTGACTTAATCACATGCCACCAGACAGGCACAGAAAAACAGTGGTGTTAGTCAGAGGGCATCTGTGTGCACTTTGCTGGTAAAGGAGTGACTTGGGGAGGATGGTGCTTTTATCCTCAGTTAAGCTCCTCATTGCATCCACCCCATGCTAATCCTCAGACAGCTTGGGCTGTGGTATGTGAGGTCAGACTGGATGCTAGGGTACCCTCTTTGCTACCATATGGAAACTCATAGACTTCTTCCTCTTTGTCACATTTCATTGTGCCAAGGCCATTAGCTTAACTGAGAAACCACAGTATGTTTTGCAAAATGCCATTTAAAATCTAGGCCTGCTTCCCCTGTTTACAGGGGACAATATTCACATTTCATTGCTTTGCTAATGCTTAATTACTTTAACTTTACTACAACAACACTTGCTAGCTAACTATTTTCTCCAAGGTAGTTCAGCTTATCCCTTAGCTCTCAGCATTTCTCTTGGGGCAGACACTCACTTATTTTTGCCAGAACACTGGGATCTGTATCAACATGACTTATTATTTTCTTGAGATGTCCCTGACCATCAGACACTTCATCAGCTTCTTTAATATCTTTTGCATCCTGTTGCTGGAGACAAGTCATGCACCTGCTGGACCATCTGCTGTTACAGACTGCAACTCAACCCACACACACAAGAGATTTCTTTATCCATTATTTTGCACATTGTTAAATGGTATCTGTCTATACAGAGAGACTCTAGTGAGGTTTCATACCTCATGGAAAAGGCTGGCTCAAGGTGTTTCAGAAGTATAGGCAAAGCCTGATTTTTTTTCCTACTATTAAGTGGCAGAAGTGCTGAAGCATTTACAGAAAAGGGCAGTGAGGCTCATTAAGAGCCTGGAGCACACAAGTCCTGTGAGATGCAGCTGAGGGAGCTGGGGTTGTTTAGTCTGGAGAAGAGGAGGCTGAGATGAGACCTTACTGCTCTCTTCAAGTATCTCAAAAGAGGCTGCAATGAGGAGGGAGACAGCCTCTTCTCCTTGTTGGCATGTGAGAGGACTAGAGGAAATGAATGGAAGCTATGCCAGGGAAGGTTTAGGTTGGATATTAGCAACATTTTTTCACTGAAAGAGTTGTCAGGGCAGAGATAGAATCACCATCCCTAGACGTATTTAAAAGCTTGTGGACCTGGTCATTAGGGACATGGTTTAGTGGTAAGTTTACAGTGTTGCTCAAAAGTTGGACTCAATGATATTGAAGGTCTCTGCCAACCAAAGACATTCTGAGGTTCTGTGATTAACTCTGAAGGACTCCATTTTTTCCTCCAGAAATTGAAAAGAGCAAGTGGGGAAACCACCAGGGCAGCATGGCTGCTGAACCCTGCTCAATATTCACCCAGAGAAATGGGAGGTCTGAGACGGCGTAGTGGCACCATCCAGTCCAGCTTTTCAGGACTCTAGCAGAGAGTGAGGAAGTGCTAGGAATATTGTCCTTCATCTGCCAACTTTCTTGCCTGTTCCCTGCCTTTGTATTATGCTCCATTTCTTACTCATATTTATGAAATGACACTAAAAAGCCTTCCTGCAATCACCTGATATTTGCATGAATTTTGGTTTTTTTTTTTCTTTCACTCTTTTTGCTTGTTAAAAGTCAGCCTGTTGAGAAGTTGTTCTGTAGGTTTATTAGGCAATCCAGAAAAATATCCAGCTTTCTATCTCACTCCCAGAGCTTTGCATTCACAGCAATATTTTCTTTTCCAATTTCCCTGCAGTACAGCTGAGAGTAGAACGCCTGTGGTTTGTTTTGTTGCATACATGACTCTGCATCACTGAAAACCATACATCTCAGTTTATTGTTTTCAAGTAAGTCAGTTATTTTCTTGAATTTCCTTACCCTGTGTTCTGTCTCTGATGTGGCATTAATTTTATTCTGGATAAATTTTTTCATTTGTTTCATCCTACTAACAGGATATTGACAATACTGACAATATTGGCAATAACTGCATGTTGAAAAAGAAGACTTATGTGACTTGCTCTTGGAAGTGTGCACTCCCCAGGAATAATTTTCTTGCATGGCTTACTTTTTGAGTCTCACAAGGTCCTTTGAAGTTGATGGGTTTGGTCAGTGTCCCTGTGCAACTGATATCTTGTGAAGAACCTTGACAAAAAGGTCTTCTCTTTGTTTTCTCTGTCCAGTAGGTTATTACCACTAGTATTGTTATACAGCCACTAGATGTGAACACATGAGTTACTGGTGAAGCCCAGAATATTTCATGGCATTTTTTATCCCTTCCAATTTTCACTGACAAGTTCTTATCAAAGCATCAGAATCTGGTCATCTGTATTCTCATTGCTTTGTTGTAGAGTCATTTTCTCTGGAGATACCATGATTAAAGACACATTAAGGAATGGTAATAAAAGGCTGAGTATCACTTACTTGATGAAGAATGAAACCTAGGAAAAAGACTGAATAGTTAATACCCCTTAATAGAGAATAGAGCTCAGTGTGCACAGGTAACAGTAGCTGCTCTCAGCCCCATTGTTAGGTTCAGCTACTGATATTTGTTATATATATTCCTTTCCATCTCTGAACATAAACTTTGTGATTTAGGTGACTAGCAACATAGCTGAGACGGTGACACTAGATTACCAAATTCTCCATAGGAGTTGTTGTGAATAGTTGAGGAGAAAGCTATAGGATTAAATGAGTTTGCATAGTGGGCCAGCGTAGGGGTACATAACAACCAAATTATCAAATAGCACATTCATTTATCTTCCCTTATAACTGACCTATCTGGAGTCTTTCTGTGGGTTAATCATGAACAGGCAAAGGTCTGAGCTTGTGGAATAGTATTTTCATTGTCAATTTTCACTCATGAATAGTCTTGTAGGAGGAAGTGCCATTAAAATACATTATTTCTGTTTAGTGAGGTGATACCACAACTTTCAGTGCTCTACTAGCAAGCTGTATAGGACTAGTGCATTTAGGGTAATAAGATTCCTGTCTTGGCACAGTCTTGGATGTTTTATGAGTCAATTAAAACCACTTGAAAGAATTTAGTGACATAGGCACCACATATTTTATTCCCTGACAACTGAGTTCCGCATTGCTTTCCTAGGGTTAGGATTAATGAAGGTTTCTAAAAACTTTGCCCCAAGGGGAAGTACCAAGATTCCAGTTATTTGTATATTTAAGAACTGAAACTTGGCACCAGGGCACAGCTTTTAGGAATTTTACAGTGATCAAAAAGAACCCTATATTAACAAGTTTCTATGTTTTCAAGTGTGCTGAAGTACTGTGTTTACTGGGACCTGTGTGGCCCTAGAACACCTCATAAGTTGTATTTTGTGCATATGTGTGTGCATAACCTGAGAATCTGGAGAGAGTTCTGTCTAAAAGAGTATTTCACAAAAAGTTTTATACACAGAGGAAGTCACACCAGCCTGATTACCTCAGAGCATTTACAGCACTGAGGGCCTCCAGCTTTACTCCCTATCCTGACTTTCTTTAAAAAGGGACAAATTACTCAGCAAACAGCCAAGTTATTAGCTATCTATCAGTTTTAAACTAGGACTCATCTGGAAACAGTCATAAAGCATTAGAGTCAAATTTTCAGGCGTGCAAATCACTGTTTCCATGGACTTCAAGGGACCATGCTAATTTTCCACCATCAGGCATCTGACCTCTGGATTTTTCTTAAATTTTCACACTATATTCACCACCTTCCTTATCATGCCTTTTGATAAGCAAAGTTATATTTAGCCCTTTGTCTGATATTTTATGCAGAATTCGATTTTTCCAGCACCACTAAGCAGCCCACAAAACCTTCATTTATGATTTTACAAAGCCATATAAAGAAACATTGAGATATTCTTTAAACACTGTTTTAATTTCCCCTTGGCAATCTTTCAGTAAGTGTTTGGCTTGGCAATTTCTGATGGCTCAAAACAAAGCAGGATACAGTCACCATGAGGGTCTGGTCATCCTAATAGGGGCAGAAGAGCAGGGCAACAGGATTTCACACCATGTCTCTATGATTGTGGAAAAAATGTAAAGTAGTTGGTCTGGAAAGAATGAACAGGGAACAGTTCTCAGCCACTGCTCATCTGCAGATCACTGAAGTCACCACTTGCTTTCAGGAATATATTGAAGCCCCATGCTAGCCTGAAACCTTACGCATGTTAAATTGCACGCAAAGCAAAAGAATACAAAACTGCTGATACTGAATCAAACAACAGTCCCATCCAAGCTTCGTATCCATTTTCTAACAATGGCTGGGAGCAGGCTTCTAAGGCAGATTACAAGAACTGGGCATGCAGAGAAAACTTTTCTGTATTTTTACTTCAGGCTCCCATCTGTCAGACTGGTACCCCATTCTCAGTATAACTACAGAATGCCCAGGTGTATTTGTGGTGCACTTATGCTCCTCAACCATTGGCAGGACTCAAAACAGACATATCTACCGTTTTAGCTATGGCCTCTCTGCAGCTAAACCTCATCTCTACCCCACCCACCACTGCACTATATATAATGCAATTTCAAAACATTACTTTTTGAAGTTTGAAATAACTGGATTTCCCTGGGCTTTAATTTACCACTTGACTAGTTTCATATTTAACCTTTCACTTCAATCCTTATTTCACAGCATGAAATGATACTCCTGCACACCATATTTCTCTTTTTGAGAGAAATTATCTTCTGCTTGGATGTGATGGGAAGTGTATGCAACTTTCTGAAACAACTCAGTGAAAACATCACATTACTTAGAGAAAATTCTCAGAGAAAGTTGCAGCTGAGAAACTTTGATAGGAAGGATGACATATCAGACACATTTTCCCAAAGTTTCTCTTATTTAGAAAGGAAAAACTTTCTGAATTAAAGTTTTGCTAAAACTTCCTGAAAGAATGATCTTTCCCAAACACAATTCCTGAAAGATACTGAAGGCTGTACCTTTAAGCAGTCTCTTTAAGCAGAGAAGTTGCCATAGAAATACTAATGTGATTAATATAACACCTACTAAGTCAGGGATTAAACCAGGAATACTGTAATTAATGACACAAATTGTTACAGCCTGAGCAAAGCAGTCCAGAGTTGCTAACTACGGATATATACTTCTTGCACACAAGGCACAGTAGGGCATCTTACCATTGATTCAGGCTTTAATTATACCCATCTTAATTATTTTGCTGTATGAAAGAACTTTAAACAAAGCTGGAGTGACTTAACCTCCTCTCTAACTCTGTATGTATTAATTTTTTACTAGGATTTACATAAAAATAGTTAGGGATTTTAAAAAGCCTATGCAGAGATACTCCTCACATAAAAAGTATCTTTATTTACTGCCACTCAATCAACTGATTCTCATGTTGCAAAAGCTCCAGTTGTACCACAGTGGATGTGTGTGTATGTGTTGTGTGTGTCTGCATGTGTTGCGTGTCTCTCACAGTGAAACCCACACACACAAAAAATTTACATCTGCATGTCTGGTCTATGGGACTAGATCAGGTTCTATATTCATACCAGAGAGAATACCCTTAGTTGGTCCAGTCATAGAGGTACCATCACATGCTGGGCCAGAGACAGAGAAAACATGATACAGTGATGACAGCACTTACGTGAAAAAAAGGCTGGTCCTGTTCCTGCTCTCTAAAGTATTTCACCATTCCAAAAATTTTAGTCATGGTGCCTAAGACACTAGCTAACTCGTGAGAGATGTGCACTTGCATGTGTTCAGACAGATGAAGGAACCGACGTTGGGTTTCTCTGTCTTGAGGACAAGACATATTCCAGCACTGGACTGTTAGCACAGGCAAGTGGTAGGCAGTCTGTCCTTGTTGCAATAATTTTCAAACATCTCCTTTTTTTCTCATGTTTTTGTTTCACTTTGGGGCTGTGAATGCATCTTCCTGCATTACAGACTTGAAAGTCTCCTAATCCTCAATGAGACATCTTTCTTTATTGTACACACTTGGGTAGTTTCTTGCTTAGAAGTTGTTAATGCCACTATTGGGCAGTGACCATGCTCTGAATGTGGAGCATGCATGGCAAATTCAGGATGATGTTTTGATAACCAGATCACAAGGAGCTTGGAGTTATGAAGCTGAGAGCTGCTGGGTCTAAAGCCCTCTCAGTTCTGACTCCTCTTCCCCTTCTGTAAATAAGGAGTCTAGTAGCTTTGCCACACAGCCACTGGGGTGTTTTGGACAGTATATCATAAACATTGCATGCCACTGAAAGAATCTCATGAAGAAGGCTATAACAACCTTGGGTGGCAATGCAGATGAAACACACTCCAGCATGCTTCTGCTCCACTGACTCCGAAGAGGAGCTGTTTTCTTGAGGAACAAAGGCAGGATGAAGTGGAGCCCCTGGGGACCCAAAAGACCAGGCAAGTAATTTAGTCTTAGACACTGATAATGCACCTTTGTTAGTTGCACCATAGAAGGAACATAATTTTTTGCTCCCTATTATTCTCTGTCCATCAGCTTACTGTGGGACAGGACACTTTCTTGTTGCAGAGGATGGGGGACACAGGGAAGCAGAAGGGTCACAGTTCCACTACTCTCATGGTGAAGAAGACCACACAAGATATAAACATACCTGTGTGGCCTGATGTCTTAGAGACAGAAATCGATTCACCAGAGTCACCAGGTACACTGCAGTTTTAGACCACTGACAATGTGGGTGCAGGTTTGGAAGTGGTTGTGACCAACATCCCTTCTGACGTGTTACTGCAGAGGCACGGAATGTGTGCTGGCTGTGATGAGGCACAGATTACCATGGATTTATACCCAGAGTGTACAAGTCTAATTTGGAAGCCCTATTAATCCCTTGTGGGTGCACCAGGACAATGGCCATTATCATGCTTGGTCACAAAAGTCTTGCCCACAGTGAGGAAGATCACTCTGGATCCAAAACAAATAGGCATTTAATGTGAATTCACTAGACCACATTAAAGCTCTGTTTTGTCATTTTAATCAAAAGTGGTTTTAATGTAATTAGACTTCATTACCTTACGAAGTGAACATGAGAATATACACTTAAAAAAGTAGCTTGGGTTCATTTCCTTGACAGTACAATGTGTGGACTGGGCACTGGCTGGTGAAGTCACAGCAGTGAAGTGAGAGAGAAGTCAGTGCTGATGGCACTAGAGGACTTAGTATTTCTCTTAATAAATTTTCAATATCCATGACTTTTCACTATGTTTATTTTCAGAGGCCATATCCTTGGTTACAACTAGGGATGTTTTTCAGAAGTGTAGTATCCTGTAGAAACTCCAGACTGATAGATTTTTGAAGAATATAAAGTTTATGCCCATTAACTACAGAAAAATATTCATTCATTCATCCCACACTGAATATCTTGCACACTAATGGGGCCAATAGTTATGATAAGATGATCTAAGAAGTTCTGAAACAGTAAATGTTAAAGCACACATTTCTCCTGTGTCAGTTTCCTGAACCTTCACAAACTAAGTCCATAAAAATTGTTGGTAAATTGGAGGCAATGAGGTCTTGTTTGTAGCAACATATATACAGACACATGTACAAACAACTCTGAAATGTGCCATTTCCTGAAAAGAGACGTTAATGGGACGTCATCACCTGTCACGATTGCTGCTGTTGCCAAAGACATTGGCCTGTCAGCACGACCTTTAAACCACTGTTAGGATACTTTTGTGCAATCAAGATTTGCTTCTTCAAAATGTCAGTAGAACAAAAGCTACTGTTGTCCTAACTCAGCTGAGTAGATGTCAAAGAGTTGGTGCTTAGCTGCTGACAAAATCTCAAGTCCAATTTAAGATAAGGATATGTTTTATTCAGAGGGTATGTGATAATATAAGAATATGATTTATTATGTCAGGATACATCACTAAAATTCAATTCTATTTATGATGTTTCTTCATATTCTCTTGCCATCAATGTAGTGTCAAAAGTAGTTTTGCTGTTTATGCAGACTGTCTTCCCACTTGTCTTTATGGGTTTTAAAGGAACACCAAATGGAGAAAAAGATAAATCATCAGTCCTCAGTTTAGGAGAATACTGAGACTAGGGCTAAACCATGAACTTTACCAGTTTAGGAATTGGTTTTGTTAAATGATTATATTTTCTATAAGAAAAAAAAAGTCTTAAAACACATTAAAAAAATGTCTAAAACATTCTATCTTAGTAAGTCATTGGAGTCTCCAAGTACCTGTAATTAAGTTGTATGACCAATGTATTTGTAAATATGAACAGAGAAGTAAAATAAAATCAGATCATTAAAGTTTTAGTCAACTGTTTGTAATCCTGGAGCTCTCCTTACTTATTTTTGTTTACTGATCTGTCTTCTTTGCCCTGCATTGCATTTGCAGAGATGTTTATATAAGTGAGAAATTTGACTTAGCAGCATACTGCATTCACTTTGTGTGATGTAAACAATTACACTAAGTGCAGAGGTCCAGAGTAGCCAGACTTCCAACAGCTAGATGATATTGGGCATAGACAGAGGTTAGTTTTCATACTGAAGAAGCAGACACTGACAGACCAAGGACATGAGTGAGTAAAAGCTCCATACATAGTGTCTACTTTTGTGTTGGTGACAAAGTGGGCAGCTCTTCTTTTCCTGTCCTACAATGAAACAGCGCAAAGGAAAATGTTACTTCTGCTTCCTGAATAGCTGTTTAATTTTTATGAGATTGTGCAACATGCCTGAGCTATGGTTCACACCCCAATGAAATTATGTAAATGCTTGCATGCCTCTATTTCAGAAAGTCCAAAGTGGCCTTTGGATGTGAGAACTGCTAAACAGTATTCAGACTAGCAGATTCGACTCTGCTGCAGCAGATCAAAAGGTTGTTGCAGATTGTGCATTTTCTGATCAGTCTGGTTGTATGTTGTGCATTTTCTGATCTGTCTCTGACAAGACCACCCTCTACCACAGTACTGCAACTGGGGGGGGGGGGGGAGTGGAGTGGGGGAAGGCAGGAGAGCTGCTAAGCATGGTGTTAAATCAGCTACTACCCATTCTGTTGAAGTACCTCAGCTGGCGACAGCAAGGAGGAGAGATGGTCTTACCTGCTGTAAGTGATACCTGCTTCTTTTTCATTGGTATATACAGGAGTAAATCATACTTATCTGCTGGAGATCCATGACATAATGTCTAAAATTAATTAATCCTAGCCATTAGGCTTTTTTTCTGGGGCAAATTTCTGGTGTTCTCTCAATAAATTTCCAGTTTCTGACAAAGAAGGTGCTGGGAACTGAGGGATCTGACCTCTTATTTTTAGGCTTTCACTTTTAATGCATCCGTGGGTTCCTGGGGTCGTCTCACAGTATCACACCCTCAAAAAGATCCTTTGGAGGGGATGCATACTGTGCCCTGCTGATGGTGCTCTGATGCTGATAACTGCCAGGAATGACAATCTAATACTGATGAACGCGCCGCGAAGATAACGTTTGCCTTGCGCACTTGAGCGTACAGGAGCCTAGGTCATAACGAGATTATTTAAAAGTATACTTTGGGCACAGTCCTTACATTTTGCCGGAGTATGCTCCCACCTTGCTGAGTAGTGACCCCTTAAGGAAAAACCGAGCTACTGCAGTCAGTAATACTTCCATCGCCAGCTGTTCCTCCATGAGATACACTTTCCCTACCCGCTCTGCCTGGGGCTTATTCCCTCATTTTCTGTTCAGCAGATTTGAGAAAAGATGTCATAGCTCCGTGACCGAAGAAATCTAGATTCTCAGATACGTGGTGCAGCAGGCATCCTTTCTAGCCTTCGTGTCAAGAATTGTCCACATCTTTCACTCCCCTCTCCATCCCTGCCAGGTTTGATTTGTTCAGTGATGCTTTATTGCCAGGTCACTTAGGAAGTGTAATTTTTTGCCTGATCGTTTCACAGTCAGTGTTGTTCACTCCTCTTATTTTACTATAGAGAGAGAATTCACAAGAGCATTGGATTTTTTCTCTTTGTTTCAAAGTCCAAATGCTGAAACCCAGTATCACTGGTTAACCACTGTTTTCTTCAAAAGCTTGTTGCTTCAGGAGAATACCTTGAAAAAAAAGTTAACTCTAAAACTTTCAGCCACAGAAGATGAGGAATTCAGAGCATGTTGTGTTTGGAGTGTCTTGACTTTTTCAGGCCTGACTCAAGATGATTTTTTTCACATTTTCAATTAAAAAATATGGAAAAATTATACTACAGCCTCTATTGTGCATAATGAGTATTGAAAATGTTTTTGCAGATAAAAGGACATGCAGAGTAGTGTCCTCAAGAGAAGGAGGAACCTTCTAAGAACTGTTCAGTAGCAAGCCTAGTTTTAGGCTCTGATCCTACCTGGTTTTCCATGACTTTTCAAAGCATACAGGGAGAACTTGCCACTGTAAGATTTCAAGCAGTTTGTGTGGATCCTTTCTGTAACTTCTCAGAGTACATCATTTTGCACCAAATGCTGTAAGTGCATCTCCTTCATATAATGACCTAGTGCATCTCCTTCAGCACTAGCAGGGAACACAGCTCAGGTTAGCTAAACAAGAATACAGAGAGATGCTTGAAGTTTTCCAAACGACAGTGGAGTTCAGTTTGGTGTATTTACAATTCCTAGCTACGTTAAAGCTGTCTCGGGTGTAGCTTCATCTGTGAACTTCAGCAAGGCTTTACCTGCCCAAATCTCAGTTGTTAGAACTTGTGGCTCTGAGATCAGCCCCCTGAAGAGATACAAAAGTAAGAACAGACACACACAGTGAACGTGGACTGTGAGTGCGACCTCCCCAGGGGTAGGATCCCCTTGCAAACCACCAGGTGCGGGCGTGCGCGCTAGCCTTGCAAATCCTCAGACCCCTGACCACCCTCCACAGCCGGGGGGAGGGGGGCACACTTCCTACAACCCCGCAGGAAGATGCAGCTTAAGCAGGTGCGTAAGAGGCAGCAACGCAGCCGCACCCTCGTTTCTCCCACCCCCGACCCCTCGCCCGGGCCACCCGCGGCCCCGGGGAGAAGCCCCGCGGAGTTCCTCCGCCGCCTGCCCGCAGCTCGCCCAGCACCGTAGCCACTCGCCTAAGCCACCCGCCGCGGGCTCCGCCGATCAGAGGGGCGGCCCCGAACTGCAGCTCCCGCCCCGTCCTGCCCTGCCCTGCCCCGCCCCGCCCCGCCGGGTCTGCGGTGCCTGCGCCCTCCCCGGGGCCTGGGCCGCGGCCGCCCCAAACTCTGGGGCCATGCAGGCTCCTCCCGAGAGCGAGCGTGCGGTGCCCGGGGCGGGCATTAGTAAGGCGTGTGCCGAGGGGGTGTGTATGTGGGCTGGAGTTTATTATTATTAAGAAAGACAGGCAAAAGAAAAAAAAAAAGAGGAAAAAAAAAAAAAAAGGGGGTGGAGGAGGAGGGAGGGAGGTGAAAGGAAAAAAAAAAAGCCCGGAGACGAGTTTCCAAAAACTTCCAAGGAACTCGCTGCTCCAAGTCCCAGGCGGCAGCGGCAGGCAAGAGCGATGCTGGAGCCTCGGGCGCTCCGAGAGCCGACAGCGGCGGCGGTGGCGGGGACGGCGGCTGCGGGGAGCGCGGTGGCGGCCGGAGCCGGGATGGCCGAGAAGAAAAAAGACGGCAACGGGAGGAAAGGGAGGAAAGGCAAAGGGTCCGGCAAGAAGCCCGCTCCGCCGGAGGAGGGCGAGTCACCCGGGTCCACCACAGGTAAGGCCGTCGGCAGGTGCGGGGGCCGCCCTGTGCGGATCTCCCGCACGCTTTCCGCACCCGCGGGGCCTCACGCAGCGTGTGCATCCCCAGCACCGGCCCTGCCGCCGCCCGCCCCTGCCCGGTCCGGCCCCGCGGTGGCTGCTGCTGGCCGAGCTGCCTCGGCCGCCGAGACCCGCGACAGAGGGCTTTTTTGCCGCCTCCCTCTCTCCTACCGTCCCCGAAATGCTGAGCAGCTCTTGGCCAGCTGTTGCTTTCTTTCCTTCTTTTTATTTCTTCTTTCGTTCTTTCTCTTTTTCTTTTTCGTTTTCCTTTTCCTTTTTCTGTTTTTTTTTCTTCTTTTTTTTTTTCTTTCTTCTTTTTTTTCCTTTTTCCTTTTCATTTTTTTCTTTTTTTTTTTCTTTTTTTTTTTTCCCCTCCCCAGTTTTTGGAGGGCTTGGGGCTATCTCTCCTATTACAAAACACATTTTCTGTCGCTTCCTTTTCCCCAACAATCACTTAGGCGAGTTGAACAGATGGCAAAGTTTCGTGTGGGGTATTTTGTCTAAACTTGCATCTATTTACTCAGGGATGATCAGAGAGGACCTTTCGCTTGCTTAGCAGCACATGTTGTTTCTCATATGCCTCATCAGTATTAAGCACAAGGATTCATGTCAAGGATACCCTTGTCCACTGTAGGTGTCCACAGGGGCCAGACACTGTGAATCGACAAAAGGCAGCGTTGCAGCTGAGCATAGTGCCTCAACTCGCCCTAGTTATTGTTCTGTCAGTTTTTTTACTTTATGTTAGTTACTTTTTTCTGTCAGCCAAATGCCCCAGTCAATGCTCCTAGTGTTGTACAAACACACAGGAACATATGATGCTTTTCCTTGAGAGCTCAGGTAATGCCACTTAGTTTATCAGAAAGTCTAGGAGTACATACAGATGTATTCAGGTTTTTTTGCAGCAGCCATGGGTAACTAGACTATCTATTTAATTGAATTCTTGGTGGTAATTTTTTTTTTAAAGAAGCATATGAAGAGCAGAGTCACTGCCTGATCTGGGGCTCTTTATATTTTGTTTTGGGTTTTCTTTTCTTTCTTTTCTTTTCTTTTTTAAGCCACCAAATAAACAGAAAACCCAGAAGGGTAAAATTTTCTAAATATACCTCCACTGATTTTACGTAGTACATCATGGCCAACATGATGCTGCTCTAGACTGTAATCATCAGCCCTCAGGGAGGATGTGTGTGATTCAGCAGCAGCAGGTATACTTCTGGGCTAATGATCTTTACAAATTAACACTGCCCAATGCATCCTTCCCTTCTCTACATCTCTTGGAGACACAGCTCACCCAGCTTCTGCTCAGCAGTGGGTGTAAATGAGTTTTAGGTACAGCAGGGGAGATTTCCCCTGTTATGCCAAGCTCAGGACAAACTCTCATTTTAACTTTCCTGCTTTCTCTTCTTTGTTTTTTTGTTTTTGTTTTGTTTTGTTGTTGTTGTTGTTTTGCTGTGGGATTTTTTGGTTTTGTTTTGTTTTTTTGGTTTTTTGGGGGTTTTTTTGATTGCTTGTTTGTTTTTTTTTTTAAATATAATTCTGCTTGCTATCACACTATCTGAACATCGTGAGTATCTCCTGCTAAAACTAACTGCTTCCTAGAACATGAAAACCTCTGGCAGACTTAATCACGACAGCTGGGCTGTTTGAAGTGTCTGGGGTTTTTTGTTTGTTTTTTTGTGGTTCACATAGCACACAGGAGGATAGTAATATGTCGGAGTATTTCTGACAGGAAAGCTCACTGGAGGAAGTGTAAAGGAGATTCACATTTTCTGACTGCATACACCTCAGAGACCTGTGGCACCCTAGCCCATTCTTGCAGGAGGGCTTTCTTTTGCTCTGTGGAGGGGTTTCCATCTCTGGTGAAACAAGGTTGCTGCACTGGATGAGGTGGGACAGTGTCAGGAAACTGCTGCCACTTCTGGCCCAGGGCTCAGGAGACTCCACATGCCCTGGGCTGGACACTTGTGCCAGTGCTGAGCTATAAACCAGAAAGGATAATTTTTGAGTAATCCAAATCAGTTGACTCTGATCTAGGCAGAAATTTCTGAGAAAATTATTTTCTTTGTCTGGTGAGGGGAGCCAGAATAACAGTCTGGGTCATCCACCAAAGTATATATCACCTAAAGTTTATGTACCCATATGTATTTAATTCACACTTCTGGTATTGTGGTTTGGTTATGTCTGCCACTGAGAGAGTTTTATCTGAAAATCTGGAAGGTGGTAAGTGTAGACTGAGGCGCACCAAGGCAATGTTCAGATCATGCCTAGCTCCTAAGGCTTTGCTAAAACTCTAGAGGGTTCATGTCCATACTAAGCCAAAATATGTCAGTGTTTGAACAAGAAAAAGTCAATTTTTCTGTCAAGTGCTTACCTTACTTCTCCAAAATGACATTTTTTTGTAGAGTACCACCTTCATCCATACCTGACATTACTAGTCAAAAGTTTCCTGTGTGGGCAAGAACTGAGCATTCTTCTATCTTATGTAATCAGAGCCCCATTCCTTCCAAGATGGGTGTATGTGTCAGGGTAATTCACATGTATCTAATCCACCTAGTGCTTGCACGTGTGGTATCAAATGGAAGAATGAACTTCAGCATAAGACATCATTGTACATTTGACTAATAATCAAATAATGTCACTTTGGCCATGTTTCTTTTATTTATTATTTTTATTTATTTGAATTAATTTATTTTAAAATTTATTTATAATTTTATTAAGTCTGTTATTTGAGCATATTTTCTGCTTTGGGGGACACAGAACAAAAACTGTATTTTAGAAGAGAAAGAGCAGAAATATTAGTTAATGTAAAATGTAGCAAGAGAGCAGTTTTACATTTCATGCAACAGGCTTTTATCCTCTTGTTCAAGCATATTAGAGTTTGAATTAATGAGTGGGCAACACATGGTGATTAGCAGGTCTGAATAAGGGATGACATCAAGGTCTTCTGACTTTGGTGGGATTACAGTTTCTCCTTTCCGCTAATGCAGTTTTGATCACTTGGCTTATTTATGATGTGCAATCTGAGAGGTCAAGAAACTGTTTTGCTTTTTGGTTACCTGCTTTCTTAAATTGAATTATGTTAGGAACTGTCACCTTCTTTGATGTGCTTTCCTCTGTCAGTAGTTTGCTGGTGGTCTTCCACCATGAAAAACAACAGCTTGCAGCCAGTCCTCAGTTTTAAGAACTACGCTGTGGCAGAGATCTGTGCACTCAGTAGATCTTAAGGTTTTTGTTTAGTGCTGTTTTTTCTGATTGAACCTTCAATTTGCTTTTGACTTCAGTCTCGGGTCTGGAAGCACTGTCTTATTGGTAACTTGTCACCAGGTTGAAATCGTTTTTATGATTTGTAAAAAAAAATGTGGATGAGAAAATTTTTCTTTACTATATTCTGTTATAACTTATCTGGAAAGTCCAGAATTACTGTTCGACAAGTGAGTTACTGAAAAAAACACCTGAGCATGTTTGGCCTCCTCTGCTCAGCTTTATAGTGGTAACACAGAAAAAAAAATTTCTTCATGTATTCCATTGCATATGCAAAATCTGGGCTCTGTTACAAAAGTTTTGGGAGGTCCACGTTACTAAAGTTTCTTGACAAATAAAATTATGTAGAAGAACATTTTCCCTTCTCGCTTCACATTATATTGAACAAACTCATTCTGTCTGGCTTGTGTAAAGACCAGAGCAGTTACAGCTTCCTTCAGCAGGACACTGGAGGTGGAAAACTGAGGGGGGAGTATTACAAATGGACAGAAACTTACAGCTTTTCTCCAAGTGATTTCACTGAATAGCTATGCCAACTGAGAGTGCAGACAGGCTCAACAGATCTGCCAGCAGGGCTTCCTAAGACATCGCCAGCACACTGAAAGTACATCCAGCCTGGGCAGAAAAACTAATGCAAGGAAGCTGAGGTTGTTTAGCAAGGTCTCCAGGCCTTCCTCTCACACTGGCCCTGATCCTGACTCAGGCTGATGTTATAGCAGGAGCAGGGAAGCTGGGACTGGACCCACAGTGTCAGCTTTTGAACTTCTGCTACCCCACCCTTATTGCTGGACCACATAAGGTGGTGCTAGTGTAGTGAGAAAAAGAAGCAGCCTCAGGAAAATCCCTCTGTGAAATAGATACATTTTGGTAAATAAGGTGGTGCACCAGCACATCTGTTTTCCAGCCTCACTGTCAAGTATTTGCAGACATCTTGGGAAATGCGACTTTTCAGGTGGTCTTGCTTGGCAGAGTAGATGAGGAACAAGCCCTTGTGCTTGAATGGACAAAGTGTGAGAAGACATGCAGTATTTCTGAGAAAAACACCTTGATTGGTACAAAAACTCAACAGTGCCATCAGAGCAGTGAACTCTCTGCGTACAGGTTATGTCAGCCTCTGTCTAGTTCAATAGAATAAGCAGGAACATCAAGGCTCTGCAAGATTATGGTGCAGAAAGGCAAAGTTGGAATAGAGAAGAACAGCAAAGATGAGTCTTAATAATCACTTCAGTGAGGTGATCTCAAGAGCATTGTTCTGAACACATCTGCACTTGCAGAGCCCAGCGAAGGCAGGTTGTGGTCATTGACATAAAAAGCAAGTACCTTGTGGTTAGAAATTTAATTTAGATTTAGATTAAAAAACAGAGCTTTAAGGCCCTGTGACAAAATAAACAACACAGGGTTCAGATGAGATGAGCACAACTGAGCATCATCTTTGTCCGCATCTATATTCATAGAGAAGTCAGAAGGCAGGTCAATATTTTAGCATGATTTGAAGACAAGAGCCTTGGAGACGGAATGAGAGCTGTGATATCTTATAAAACTTGTCTAGTTCTAGAGGAAAACCATTGCTTAGGAGTTACATTATCTTTTTGGTGTTTCCAGACCAAAACATTTAGCCGCTGCTGGTATGCCTGTACATTTTTTCTGGAAGGAAAGCATCTCCACCTGTGTGCAATACCTGAATGCTCCAAACATTCCAAACAATCTTCAAAGCAATTTTGAGAATGAATCCTTTAAAAAGCATGCGAGTGCATTCATGTTTTGTGAATAAATGAGATGAGTCACCATTCAACCTTTTTTGACTTAACACTACAAGTACTACTTGACTACAGCTATGGGAATGCAAATAAAATTGTGAGGACATACCAGTGTAGTTGTCCAGTAAATGCTGTGTGTGTGCAGAAAGACATTCCCCCTGTAAAATAAATCCAGCAGCTGTTCTGAACTGTGTGCAAATATTGATACCTGGGGAAGTGTGAAAAATTTTTAATTATTTTTTTTTTTAATCTTGAGTGTATAAATGCCAAGATCTGATAAGCTATGAAAGGATTTTAAAACATTAGTCTCTGGCAAAGCTTGTGAACTGACACTCAAATCTAAGTTTGTCTATCTGCAATTGTGGGCTTCCCTTCTTGGTTTCTGGAAAGGCATGAACTGAGTAAGAAAAAAAAAAATAATAAAAAAGTGAAACAGTTTCCAACAGCTTTTGTAAGTTAAAAAAAAAAAAAAAAAAAAAAAAAAAGAAAAAAAAAAAAAAGAAAAAAAAGCATTCCGTGCAGCTGATTTTTCAGAACACTTCAGCACTCACGACGTGGGGCAGCTCACTTTTCATCTCATCTACTGAATCAAAGTCACTGTGTTTTCAAGGAAACTTTTGGAGTGCTCCGTTCAGGAACATCTAGCCACAAAAATCACAGAGGAGCTACCAAACATCTTTGACAACAGGTTCTACTTTAGACATCTAACTGGCAATTTGTTATTCTGAAAGTAAGGTGAGCTATGTGCTGAACTGTGGGAAACTTTCTTCCAAGCATCCCCCTTCCCCTCCCCCCCCTCCCCCCACTTTAATTTGTTCTTTAGCATCTGATAGCCCTTCGCGGCAGGTACTTAAACCAAGAGCAAAACAGTGAAGAACAATCATGTTGCATGGTGTCAGAAGTTCTGGAAATGCTACGAATTCTTACCAAATCAGTGTTTTGTTAACATTCCAAAAGTAACAAGAGTGAATGTGCCTTTAACAGTACTGATAGTTTATCATGTTCCGTTATGATACAAGAAAACAAACCAAGTGTCAATATTTTGTGTGAGTCATTCTAGCTGTACAAAGGACTGCTTGAGTGTGCTTTTGAAGTGCTTCAGTTAAACCCCAGTTGCTCCCGCAGATACACAGAGTTTGGGGTCGTCGGGGAACGGGGGGAAGGAGGGGGAGGAGGGCCCGGTCGTTACAGCCCGATAAAATTTACAGTGAAAAAAAGTTTGCGTTTGCAGTGTGACGGTGTCAGAGCCCAGCGTGCGCAGAGGCACGACCCAGAGAGGAGCCGTGTCAGGGCTGCGGTGCTTGCCGCCGGTGCTCACGAGACGAGTCTGTGGAAGTGCTGCGTTAACAAAAATAATTCCAATAATCAAGATAATAATAAAAGGGGAAAATGGTCTTCTGAAGCGAAAGGGAGAGGGTCTTGAGAGGGAGCGCTGGTGCCGGTGCCGGCGGCGGCCGCGAGAGGGTGCGGCGGGAGCGCGCTGCTGTTTCGCAGGGACGAGGTCCGGAGCGCCGGAGCAGCAGCGGCCATTCCGCGGGTCCTGCGCGGGGATGGTGGGGTCGCAGTTGCCCCAGAGATGCGGGGCTTTGGTCTGAGATGGGTGGGAGACTTGTTTTAAGGTCCTTTGGGTCTGTGTGTACTTCAGCAGTACCAAGGGATGAGGCGAGGATGGCAACTTGTTAAAGGAAAACAGGGGAGGGAGGGCTGTGAAGTTGTATTGAATCTCAGTGGAAGTGCAGGTAAACTGGTAGAGAAGCTGAGGCTGACACTTAGGGCCTGGCAAGCACTCTGCTCTGTTCTCATGGGATACAAGTATGAGGTCACAGGGATATCCATGAGCATGCTTTTCTCCTTTTTTCCTTCATCCTTTCCTTTCTTCCTTTCCTCCCCCACTTGCTTCCTCCCTTTCTTCATACCTTCCCTACACCTTTCCTTTTTTTTCTCTCTCCCTTCTTTCATTCCTTCCTCCTTTCTGTCCATCTGTCCTGCTGTCTTTTTTTCTTATGCCTCCTTCTCTATCCTTTTCTTCCTCCCTCCCTTCTTTTCTCCATCCTTGCCTCTTTCTCTTCCTTTTTCCTCCTTCTTTTTCTTTAATTTTTTCTAGTCCTCCTTTCCTTCCATCTGTCCTTTATGCTGCCCTTTTCATCTGCTCTGTTTGTGTTAATGGAGGGGAAAAAAACCCCAACCCAAACTGAAGCATTTCATCAGGAACAGATGGGGATCTTTAACATAATCTCCTGCCTGTAATAACTACCAGTATTTTATTTGTGCACAGAATACTGCTTGTGTCTGGTTTTTCATTTCTGGTTGTGGAATTTTCTGTGGGAGCATTAGATTTAAGGAGAAATTGACCATGTTATGTAGTTTGTTCACTGTGGACCATTTGACTCCTCCTAGCTCTGACAAAGAGTCCACAGGCTTCACAGCTCAGGCAAGAAGAGAGAAGATAATCCCTTTGTGACAGTTCACTTGAGAGCCTCATTCCCTCTAGGTATCTCTTTTGCAGGTTTTATGAACTGATGGCCCTTCCACCTCTATAATCAGGGGGGAATCCAGGTCAGGCAGTTTGGGCTTGGCATTCAGACTTGGACTCAGGCTGAGCCTTGCTCAATGCCTTTCTCCTACATTAACAGCTTTCATTTCACCTCTGAGTCAAGCACATGCCATGTCCTATGGCTAATGGTTAATCCCTTTGAAGACAGTTAGGGAAACATGCATGCATACCTGAAATGACTAAACAGAGTCCTGGTAACATCCAGTTGTGGAAGTGGTTGATAGAGATTTTTCCCACTGCTGTTACTGCCTGAAGAAGTTACATTATATATCAACACTGGGAAACTCATTGTGCATATGTGTGATATACAGTGACTGACTTCTCAGATTCTACCTTTGGGAAAGTCTACTGGATTTTGCAAGGAGAAAGAAGGGACTGTTCTGTAAATGATGTGTTGCACCTGTATATGGAATCTATATATGTATTTAGACAGTACACCAGTAAATGAAACAGGATTCGTTATTCTGTTAACACATTTTTTCATGTAACCTTGATTTGTGCCAAGTAAACCAGTGTTGCTGGTATCATCATAGTCTTTCTAGGTCTAGATGAAACCTGTATCCTTCAAATTCCCCTCCGTGAAAGAAATTGAGTCTAAGAGCAAGCTCCTGTTCCCTAGAAGCCTATAGGCTATGCTTCCAAGGTCACATCAGATCAGAGTCTGATCCCAGAGCAGAAATCAAGTTGCCTGACTCTCAGTCTAACCTCTTTCTTTAAACTACCCTGTTTCCTGGTGAATGGCCACTCTAGAGATAAGAACATGAACGTAACACAAGTCTGTTTCTTGCCCTGTTTTTGATGTGCAAAAAGATTACTTTCTCTCTGTGCATAAAGGGTTTCCTGGAAAGCACTATTGCAAAGGGGAATGAAAAGTGTGTGTGTGTGAGGGGGTTAGGTACCAGGCACATTGCCGTCCCACTGGTCCTCTGATCTGTGGCAGAAGCCATTTCCTTGGGGAGGATATGGAGATGAAGTGAACCAGGGAAGATGTCAGTTATGCCACTGTGACAGACCTGCATTTTTGGATTGTGTCACTGGTAAGTTTTGAGAGACTCTCAGGGAAAAGACATTATTAGAGAATTTTTCACACAGGTGGATTCCAAGGGCAGCATGTCCCAGTTCAAAAACAGAAAAGAAACTTCTCTTTCCAGTGAGAGCAATATGACCTGTGTCCCAGGTTAGCCAGGTGCCTCCTTCTTTTTTCTGCCTGCTGCCGTACTTCTGCAGTGAACCACACCAGCTTTACAGTAGTGTCCTGATTACCTCAAGAGAAATAACTTTCAGAAAAGTGAGAAAGTTTTTAGTTAGTTTGTCTTTATAAAACAAACCTGAAAACCTGAAAGCTGGGGGGTGGACTCTTTCTTGGAAAAAGTGGTTTGGAAATGCATACGTATAAAGTACACCGTAAAGCATGTATTCTCCATAGGAGAGCTGGGGGATGAATGGAGACAACAATGTACTTGCAATTAGATTGAAGACACTGATTTTAAAAGTGAAGGCAGTTAAGCAGAGAAAGGACATGCTTGTGTATGTGTGAAGGATTTCTGTCTCTCACAGCATTTGAGGTGAGTATTGGTATATTTTTTAAAAGAAATGCTATAGTTCATATGCTATAGTTAAGAAATGCTATAGTTCAACCAACAGCTATGGGATGAATGCAGATCTTACTGGGTGAGGTATTATCTGTGTGTCAGGCTTCTAGTCTGACCTTCTGGGCAATTTATTGTCCTGGCTTCATCTTTTTTTATATTGATACATTTTTTTATTTCAATGTGATTTTTTTTAAGCACGTTGCACATGCTTTGAGATAAGGTGCTACAATTGTACAAAAGGCTAAGTGCAGATGCTAGGTGACAAAATGAACTATGAGCAAAAGAAACTGATTGTCAGTGAAATTGAAACCACTGTTAATCACAGGTTTTCCTGACTGTGTGAAGTGCTGGCAAGGTCAGAAATTGTAAAACTATTTCAGAGCATTTCTGAACTTTAAAATAAGGTCAGAGAGGGGAATTTAAAATAGATACGGATCCTTTTAACTCAGGCCTACTCATATGTTTTGGTATTGCTATGCTTTGGTTATTTCTCCCATCAGTGAGTGAGTGTCTCTCAGCCAATTATGTCCTTACTCTTGGAGTGAAGACCATCTCAATGAGGAGCCCCTTTGTAGTGTTAGGGCCCATTCTATCATAAAATTCAGCACACATTCTAGATACAAGATTTCTCTTGAGGCTCAGTTCCACAAATAATAGAACTCATTGGTCCCAGCTGCTGTTTGTTCTTGTTTTCATCCCCAAAGTGCTATCAGTCCTCATCCCTTCTGCAGCTGACACTTAACTGGGAAGCTGTTGGCAATACCCAGGCTGTTCCATGGTAGATTTTTAAATGTCTCTCATAGTTCACTCTAGGCTTCTATGACTCTTCCTTAAGGTGACTTTGTGTGTAAGTGCCATCAAAACTGAAGTAAACTGACAGGTCTGCATAGCTCTTTTTCTGTCCCTGTGCTGTAGTTTGAGTCTTTGGTGTGTGTTTCTCTTTTGTTTCCCAAAATGTTGGATTCTGCTACTGTGGTGGGTTGTACTAAGTGCTGGTTGTGAAAATGAGCTTGCTAAAGGTACCTCCATCTTACTGGCAAGAGGGAAAAAGCATGTCAATAAGATCAAATTGCAGAAGGAAATTGCAGGACATGTGAAAATACTCATTTTGCAATCTCTTCAAATGCTTGCCTAAACAAAAACTGTTTAGGATCATTGCCCTCTTGCCACGCAGTGTGTGGCCTCTGTGTACTTGTCCAGGATGTTTCTATGTGAGGATGCCAAACCATAAATTTTCATCAGACTGTCTCCAGTACAAAAGGCTTCTCAGTGCTTTGGCAGGGAGGCTGCTTGTGCTCTACCATCTCCACCATGAAATGAAATAGCTCAGAAATTGCTCTGATTTACACTATCATTCAGTTTGAAGTGTCACTTTCCTACCCACAGTGCCAGAAGGTTTAGACACTTTCTGCTGCCAGGGGAATCACAAGAAGGATCCTGAAGCAGCCCACATTCTGTGCTTCCATCTATTTCTGAGCTGTGAGAAAACAAGTATACTTTAGAGGGCCCTTATATTGTATGCACAACTGGCAAAGAATGGATGGTGATGCTGACTTGCTTCAGTGTAGGCAGTTTTCTCTATGTGTCCCTGGAACCTGTGTACAAAGGGCAGGGAAGACTAAAAGTCACTTCTAGTGATTTTGAGGCAAATTCCCTGAGGATTAAAAGCTTTCATCTAAGACTTAGAGGAAAAAAGCCATGAACAAGGCAAAGACTGTATACTAGCTTTACCAAAATCACCTGTAGAGTTGAGGGAGGCCTTTAGATCATAGGCACAACTGTGGATCCAATCCTTCCTACCCATTCCCCGAAGTTCTGAGGTCACTGGATCTATGCATTTCCCTGTCGTATGCACAGTAAGGCCCTGAAAGGAACCTTATCTTCCAGCTTACTTAAAAGCAAGCTGACCTGTCAGGAATGAATGAATGAAACTCCTTTAACCTCACTGGGGCTCTTTGCAATCTTGAAGTTGAGCACTTGCCTAACCACTGTGGCTAATGGAAACAGTTGGGGCTGTGTGAAAGATGCAGATACCCTGCCTATGGTTAGGTTTCCTTTTCTTGCAGTCTACATGGGCACCCAAGTATTTTAAACTGTGTGTGGGACATCATCCTTTGGTGAGTCCCAAATGAGCCAAGTGAGAATGCAGTTAATGACACTGCAGATTATTTAAACAGAGAATAATATAGCGAGTTCTGTTCTGCAAAAACTGTATTTGGAAGAAGTTGAAATGATGCTCTGTGTCATGTTTGCTGGCCTAGAGATGTCAGGAAGAGAAAGATAATGCAATTAAATACGTAATGTTTGCTGACAAGGTTAATAGTTAATTCAGCTGATCTATGAAATCAGCTGCTTTGGTACCTTATGGCATTTTGAGGTGTTTGGCATCTTTTTATCTTATTCTATCTGCATCAGCAAAGTAATAGCTGTCTCTCACTCTACTCTCATCTACTTAGCTTTTGTAAAGAGAGAACAAATGTGCTTTTTTTTTTTTCCCTCAAGTCACACTAGAGCAGTATTAGTGAAAACATATATGCAGACTTGTGAACACACATACACATTGGTCCATCATGACTGCAACAAGACACGGGTTAACTTTGAAATGTTCAAGATTTCCTAGAGTTATATTACATGAGAGAACTTTCACTGTCAAGAAAAAAAAAAGGCTTATTTTCTAAGCCATTTTTAACTCATGGTTCCATAAAAATGCTGGAGCTTCTCAAGAGACCCCCTTGGGAGTGGTCCTGTGAAATGTGCCAACAGCTGAATGGCAAGATTTGGAAAACACTGCTGTCCTTACAGAGTAGAACTGAAAGCCACTGTGAGAAAACATTGCATTTATAACCCTTTTCATTCTGTGTTAATGTTTTAGAGAAGAATTAATCCATGCTCTTCTGATAGTGTTGGGAAGCAAGCTCTTCATAGAAAAGCAGAAATCTCCCCACGATGGCTTTTCCATGGAAAGAAAGTGTTGAAATGTCTAGAATAGTGAGATCCCTTTGATATTTATTTTTTTTAAGATGTAGTTGGTTAACAACTCCTGTGACAAATTATAGAAATACCAAGCAGTCTCATTCTCTTATTGCCTTATTTCATGGCATGGATCATATTTCGTGCTCTCAGTTTAGTGGCAAAACTCAGCCCATTTCAGATCAGAAAACCCACACCTAGAAGAACCCAGGCACAAGGAAGAGCTGTACCTTGCTTCAAAATTGAAGGATAAGCAAAAACTTGGAATATTTAGAACCAGAGTTGTTTTTGAGGTTGTTTTCATTCATAAAACCATGGTGACTGCTGGCTCTATAACCAGAGAGAAGGTAAGATAAAAATACAAGAGAGGGTTACCCTCACAGTATTTTCATATCCTTCTCCTAACCATTATCAGGGTATCTGTGGGTCCAGTGGCACTGCCTGAGGATTGCCATCTATGTTCTGGTGGAAATCTCCACCTCGCCAGAGCCAGCTCCCTCCCTGGAGCCAGCGCACAACTTCCAGGCCCCACCAGAGGAGTGAGAGGCAGACTGTGCATCTGCTTCACACCACAAAGGATCATGAGTGTCTCACCTGACCTAGCAGTACTTCCCTTTTCTGAAGCTTGATGACCTGGAGGACTTTGCCATAGCCAAGATTATCATAGCCAGTGATATCTGGTTCATTTTTTTTTTTGGTCTCTTTTCTCTGTGACCCACCATTATCTGCAGATGGAAATGGGATCCTAGGCTAGACTTGGTCTTTGTCTGACCAGGATGGTCATTTTTATGGTTGCTGAAACATGCTTGAGGATGAAGTGAAGGATGGGCTTGTGAGTCTGTTTGACAAGGGAAAAAATTGGGTGTGGAGGATTTTTCAAGCAGGAGTGGAGGATATGCACTTGACTAGCAATGAATTTATCGGCATCTCAAGGAGTTGTTCCTTAAACAGCTGCCCATTTGTTATGTTCTTAGTTCTCTGCTGATGTTCTGGTGCCTGCTACATCTCTTTCCCTAGCACCATCATCCACATTTCTAACAATCCCTCTTGTCTGGAGCATGCCGTATATAACGTTTCTAGGGAGGAATGTGGGGGTGGAAAGACCACATGAGGTCATAAAGTTTTTGTGGAGTTGCAATTTGATCCAAGAAGTGAATTACCAGGTGCTTCTTCAGAGAGGGATTGGGGGTTATATTTAAATACCTCATTTAGTAAGGTCTTTTACTCCAGAAGAGAATCAATTCCTTTTATTCTCTAAATGTGCATTTGTTTTACCATAGCATAATTCTGGGATGATGTTTAAATTAACAAATTAAAGGATAAAAGAAAAAAGACAATTATACATAGGATTTATATATACATAAAATAAGACGGAGGATTTTACTAGGCTACTGAGCAATAGAAATTTTAATAGGTAGATCTTAAGGTAAGCATTTCAGATGTTCATTTTCAGACATTTTCATTTACTTTGCAGGGAAGCAAGACAGAATGGATACTGCCCCAGTACTGTAATCAGCACTTGATTGTGTTCCAGGGCCAGGGTGGTTATAGCTCTGACTAATAGGCTTTAAGCAGTAAGGGGTGGCAGAGGAGCTTTGATTGCACTCTGCAAATGGATGTACTGCTACTAGAATGGTTGGATAAGCTTCTTGTTGCAGAGGGTTCACAGGAAAGGCATTACACTCCTGTGTGCTTTAAGCTGGGGTGCAGCTTGTTGTGACTTGGGTGGAAGGCTGCTGGGTCTGCTCCTGGTTCTCAGGCAGACAGAGCTGATGGAATCATAGGTTGAATTTTCTTCCTGCTGTGTTTCTGAACAGCAGAGTTGAGCACTGACCTCCTGCCCACTTGCTCAGGCATTCAGCAGGGAGGATCAGCTGGAGGCAGTAATGGTGCTGCTTATGCATGCTTGGAAGGCAGGAGGCTGTGGTCAGCAGACTGTTTGTGCAGGGACACCTGGAAAGCTCATCCAAATGAGCTTTTAAAGTGCATGCATTAAGCCACATTGGATCATCACTAGCATTCTTTTTTTTTTTTTTTTTTTTTTTTTAACCTTGCTCTAAACCAGCCAGAATTAAGATTACTTCATTTCTGAACATGTGTCCCCACCACACTGTGAAGTAGTTTAGATTCACACTTTTAGTTAAAAAGTTTTGTTGTCTACCCTGTGCCAACAGCCCTAAAATGCCTTCCCTTTGCTGCTTAGCTTAGGATAAGCCTCTAGCCCCAAATGGGCCTCCAGAGGAAGCAATAGAGCCCCAGCCCATAGTACTGCTTCAGTGTTACACAAGGTGCTACACAGAGGCAGGGAAATATCACTTTGGGACTATGTTCAAGAGGATGGAAGAAGCGGTGGAAAAGCCAGGGGTGGGGATAGGACTGGGATTTGTGGGGCTGGATAACAAGCAGTGGGGAATAAGTGAGTGAAGAGAGATTCTTGGTTGAGAGCAAGAAAAGCAGGGAGGAAGTGAGAGCAGAGAGCTTGAGAAGCAAGATGTGGCTGGGAGCTGAATGTGCAGGAGGAGTCGGGGAGAGGGACGAGGTAACTTCTTGCTCAGTGAGAGCCTGGAGATTAGGAAAGAGGGTAAGCTGAGAAATGACAAACCTGCAGTGAGGGTGGAATGGGTGGGACAGAGAAGGGAGGTGGTCTTGCAGGGGAGGGTAAAAGGCTGCTGATGCAGATGGCTTTGTGCAGCTCTACTTCCCCCAAGTCCAGAAGGCAAAATGACTTCACTGGCCATCCTTATCATCTTTTCCCCACCCGCACAGCCATGTTGTTTCCATGCAGTGGCCATGGCAACTGAAGTTTTTGACCAGCTTCCCTAGGCTGGTAGCTGTAATGATAGCCATAATGAGTATTGATGGAGGGGAGGGGAAGGCGAGCAGCTGCGGAGCAGGGGAAGTTGCCTGAGTACAGTAATCGTGTTTGGCAGGTCAGGGGTGAACCCTGGCCTGCGGGAGTTGTACAATGCCCAAGGCTAGCAAAGTGGTGTTATAATAAACCCCAGATGTTTCCGCTATTTACAATGTATACGTTATGTTTAAACCTGAAAATGCATCCTCGAATCTGGTGGGTAGGGAAACAGTTATTAGCTGCTTGGAAATGACTTGCTGGTAATGTATCTGTTCTCCCTTGGTATTTGCTGTTGCCTGTTTAAAATATAAATCTTCTAAGCAGAGACCCTCACAAGCAGTTTCTTTGCCAAACCAGTGGTTCCGTTCAGCTTCATGAGAAACAGCACTGTCCCCCTGACAATTTTCTGGGAGGGTGCAGCCTGGGCACAGCAGCCCTGGGAGCTGTGCTAGCAGCCCGTATGCGTTGGTGTGGGAGAGGCACTGCTCCCAGGCACCAAGTGCAGCCGGTCACAGGTGTGCAGAAAGCACCGTTTAATTTCCCCAGACTAATTCTTTTAGAACTCAGAGACAAAACCCTTGCTGGATGTCATGGCCCACAGCAGAACCACAGCAACTTAAAGCATTTAATAGGAGGAGGAGGATTTAGTTGATTAGACTTTCATGTCAAAACAATGGCTTGTCTACAAGAGTAAATTAATAAGCTAAACTGAATTTACAGACCAGTGATTGTTCTGCACAGACCTTCCAGGTGACCAGTCCTACAGCTGGTCTAGGCAAGGCATTCAAAATATTAATATTTAAAGTGAACGAGTTCATTTCTGGGGAGCCCTGGAGTGGACATTCCTTGTTCCTGTCAGAGATGAACCGTTCTGACTGAATTTGCTTTGTGAGTGAATTAAACCAAAGCCATCCAAATTCAGAAGATATATCTTTGCTTTGATGTCTTTTGGATTTAACTAACTCAAGAAAAATACACACCTTCAGTGATTAACTGATTCATGCTTCATGCATGTCCCCTGCCTGCCCCTGCTTCTCATGCATCAGCCTGCACTATGCCACGCTCACTCCCTACATGAGCACTTGGAGTACAAAGGGTCTGTACCCCTGAGACAAGTCCTTTGTGTCAGGACTGGATGAGGAGCACAGTAAGCTAGGCTGTGTGAAAACATTGCTGAGGGTCAAGCAACTGTTTGCACAGAAAATGGCCAAAAATGGAGTTCTCATCTGGATGCACCAGTTTAATTTACTTCTACCAAGAACCCGGTAGCCCAGGTTACCTGGGGTATGTGGGAGAGTTGAGTAGTTACATAACACAGGACTTGTCATGTCTTCATATGGCTTTTGGGTCCATGTAGAAGTGAATGTTGGTGGAAAACTGTGCTGATTTTGACCATTTTTGATGAGTTTTTCTTCTTGGTTCTCCATTTCTACCCCAAACACTCCATGTGTAGCTATCTCATCACAAGTCTACTGTGTATTCTATTCAGAGCAATGTCTTTTCTTCCAGAGCTTTATTGTCCTCCCACATCCCGTGTGTCTGCCTTAGGGTGATTCTCTTGAATTTTGGCCCCAATAGACTGCTCCCCTGCTAGCTATCCAGTTTTATAGTATTTCACATCACGCCTCATAAGAAGGGATACAGTACAAGCATTCTGCTAGGCAGGCTGCCTGTGTGATGTTGATGGCTCTTTGTACCTCTTGCTGATTTGCTTGGATTCATAATTGTGGGTGAAGGACCATTCATAGTACTGGTTTCTAACATGATACTCCAGTTTATAATGCAGTAAGACACTCCCGTCATTATGAATTCAAAGCCTGAGGTGACTGAGTGTAAAGTAACTAAAGCTCTGTAAATTCATATCCCGTATCACAAACTAGCTTTGCCACATGGGAAGGCTAAAGTTTAGAAATGTAAGTTGTCAGAGATTTTTTTTGAATGCTAGACTCATCTGCCTTGCTGATAGAAAAAAGGAGATTTTTATGTTTTTCATCTATTTACATGTGATGGCAGGTTTATTCAAAGTAAAGTTGCTGAGTAAGAGTTAAAACAGCAAAAACCTGCAGCCTTTTCTCCCACTCTATATGTAAAACTGAGGTGCACCCCCTTTTTTTTGGGATGTGATGACTATACTTAAATGTGACTTCTTTCTTTAGTGACTGTGAATTCAAACAAAAATTCTGCTTCTCTGCTGTCGTCTCCCATGTTATGAGCAGATTAAGCTAACGGAATTAGGAAATTTTTTTTCTGTATTTCCATCTCTGTCCCTCTTCAGTCTCTTTAGTCAGATAACAAATACATCAGATAATATATTATTTCCCAGCATAAAAAAAAAAAAAAAAAAAAAAAATATTTATAGAGTGGCTATGTGTATGTTCAGTTGCACAACTGTCTACAGAAGTGGAGGGCAGAAACAGCATATTTGCAGAGCCCAGAAAAATAATTTATCAAATTGAGAATAAGGACTATGCTTAACAACAAAGAAAAGTGCAAAAATAGTTAGTATCCAAGGACAATCTCTCCTTTTTTATGATTTTTGGGCAAAGATTGGTATACAGGAAGGAAAAAAATATTAAAACTTGCTGTTTAGGTTTAGTGCTTCTTCTGGTTAATTAAATCATGTTTAGGACTGGGTAAGCAAACCAGGGAGATTAACAGATGCTAAAATTCTCACTACTATCAAAACAATTCCCTCTAGTGATCAATGAGAAACACTGAGAGACAAAAAACTTAATGATTTTTTAATCTACTCAGAAAGACTCATATGAAGAACCTGCAAGAAAGAGGGCACTTGACCCTGTAGCTTTTTGCCTTTCTTGGCACGGAACCCTGGACTTCTGTGATTAGATGCTGTGTTTGCTGTGTGTTCAGATCATGCTGGACAGGTCTGTGAAGGATGCAGATGGATGTGCCATGCACTGCCAGCAGAGATGATCACTTTGTTGTTGTTTTGCTGGAATTTGACCCTCCTCTATGCACTCTCAACGCATGGCAGATCTGTTAATGAGAATGCCTTTTGGGCCCTTTCACACCTCCCTGAACACAGTGTGTGCTCACTTCCTCTGCCCCCATCACTTAATGCTTGATTGTTCTGGAGGCTCCAGGAAAATGCTTTTTTGGTACTGGTTTTGTACTGCTGGAAGTTCATGAAGCTTATGAGATAAAACACTCTGGAAAAAGAACATTACACCTGGAAATAATGACTTCCAAAGTGAATTCCTTCCAGAAGCAATGATTAAAAGGGAAAAAAACAGTAGACATTTGGTATAATGATACTGTTGGGTTTTATTATCACGTTTTCCAGCCATGTTGAATTTCATGACTTTTCTCAGTAGAGAGAGATTCAGAATAATGTGATCCTGTGAAAAGAGTATTATTATCGTCTACAGAGCACTCTTCTCTCTTGATTCATTCCATTTGTCTTAGAAAAATGATGGTTCCTGCATGGTTGCTTCCTAGATATAATTCCCTTTGCAGCCAGAAGGGGGACTCAGGATATCAAATTTCAGCAGATGCTTCAAAACCCTCTCACAATGTTTCTTCTGAACATCCTTTTCTGATACCGCTGCAGTTCTTTTATGGGTTATCCATCTGTCTTTCCTAGCTTTCATTTTCATAGCTTCTGTTATTATGTATTTATCAATGTAGGACAAATTTTGCAGAAAGAAGTACTGAAATGCTAGGGCACATGGAACCAGGTTCCATTCCACCAGGAAGAAGATTTGGTGAATCTTTATCTGTTTGTCACAAGGATTTTCAGCTCCTGTATTACTGGGTCTCTCCACAGTTGTATCTTCTTACCTGGTGTGCAGTTTGGATCCCAGACTGTAATTAAGAAGGGAGGATTTTGGTGGCTGTGACACACAAACACAGGGGAGTGTTGTAAGACCCAAGAGAGGGTTCTTGGTCTTCTTGGATGGACTTCAGACCATTGCCTAGCTCATTACTAAAGAGAATAAATAAACATTGTTAAGCAGAGATATGCATGTTGCTTTGTGGTAGTAAAATAATCTGTGATAGAAAAGCCAGAGGTAAAAAAAAAAGGTAGAAAACCCAGATGGTGTGGATACATCATTTAGGCAAACAGCAGACTCACGTTTTTACTCATCATCAGGAAGTGGTGCCCGCCACTGGGCTTCTTGAGGGGTAGCCCTGGTCTCTGTACTTGTGCCACCTGGCAGGACTGAATTGTACAGGAAAATTAATACACCTGCCAGTTATCCTTCTGAGGCTGCACAACAGTTTCCATTGTAAACACCCATTTTCCCAAACATTTTTTAAGATCAAGCTTTTCTCTTTAATTTATTCATGTAATATGAGTTTCTTTCACATGTCGACTAGAAAATCTGGACAAAAGAGGTGACTGGCAACTCCCTAAGGTTCAGCACAGCTGGGGAGAAAGTTTTGCATTCTGCCTGTTACGTGCTGTTTTCAGTGAAAGTCCAGATTGGAACTTGACATGATAGCATCTTTTTGGGATAATGTACTATTGTTTGGCCCATGAAAGACTGTGGGGTTTTTTGTTTGTTTTGTTTTGGGGTTTTGGGGGGGGGGGTTGTTTGTTTGTTGTTTTTTTTACACTACTAAAAGAAAGAAATGACAACATATAAGAATTAGTCTGAACACTACACAGTCGAGATGCTCTCTAAAGGGAGGCTCATTGCTTGGGAAAGCATTCCTTCTGTGTCATTCAAGAAGCAGTATCCTCCTTTAAGGGGTTTTGCAGTTATTTACTTCAGATGGTTTTGGAGATGAAGAGTGGCACCATGCAATGAGGCCTAGCCTTTATTTTAAATCTGTCTGTGCTGGAAATAGATAAGCAATCTGCTGGGCTGCTGCAGCTTGATAGCAACATCTGTGTGTGGAAACCTTCTTCCTTTTTCTCACTCAGGTTCATTTCTGGGGATGTGTCTTAGGATACTCCTATGTGAGATTTTGACTGTTGGCACAGTAAGGAGTGTGTAGATTGCTGCCTTCCCTGCAATTCAGTCATCCAAATGTGAACAAAGCTGGTTTGAGGTCAAGTGGGACTCTGATGGAAACAGCTTTGCTGAAGATTGGTTTGAAGTTGTTCTATTAATGCTCTTCAGTAATTTCTCAGTAGCAGGAAAGTACGTTTTATGGGGGATGCTTATGTGTATACAGTCCAGGTGATTCATGATTGAAGCTGGTCTCCTGGCTGAGAACTAAAAGCAAAAGAATTTCCTGGTGCAGAAGTAACAACAAACTGAAACTTGCAAAAGTTGCCAGCTCAGTAGTATCAAAATGAAGCTGTATCCTTAAGAATGAAATAAAAAAGAGACTAGGAAAGGGATGGAATGCTTTTCTGATTTGTCCATTTATGGAGAATTTTGTAATCACATTGATGTCTTTCTATCCTCAGTGATAAATGCATGTAAAAATGTATGAGTATTAACACACAAAGTCACTGTCATTAAGGTAAGATTTCTTAAATCAATTCAATTGAAGCAGAGAGAGCATTGCCTCTAGAAAGACCTGTTAGGATTAATTTAGTCCAGAAGTTTACTGATTCAACTTAATTTGTAAATAAATTTATTTTAATGTGAGTTTAATCATAAATCAGCTTTAAATTAGTTCTAGTGTGTTCACACAGAGTCTTTGCATTGGTTTAAATAAAATTGATTTGTGCCTTACTTAGAAATCTGGATATGGATGTAGATAAGCTCTGTACTTTATTTTTCCCCTTAGAAAGGCCAAAGCAGGTTTCTCTGTCTTCTGGGTTGAAAGGCTAGCTGTATCAAATCAGTGACAAAGCATTTTATTTTCACAGGGCCTGAATTTTACCTTAGTGTTATGCTGGGCCTTCAGTTTTTATCTCATAATAAATAAAGCCCTGGATGCTTGCACACTTGTTAAAATCAATTTTCAGACTGCGATTTCATCCAAAACTGTGACACAGAAAAAACTTTTGTAAGCTTAAAAGAGGTGGGGGTAGGGAGTTTTACATGATTTACCATATCTTTATTCTATTTTACTGGCAGCTAGCTCAGAATTTATGTGGAGCTTATTCTCCAGTTCCTTTTTAGCCAAACTTTACAACAGTCTCTGTTCTGTTAATAAGGAGCCTAGACTGGGTAGTAAGATTTGGTAATCTGCATAAGATTACTTAGTACACTTTAGATATCTAAGTGTCACTATAAGGTCTGCCTGTGACTTCTACACTTACCCTTGTACAATAAAGGCTGTAATTCTTCCCTGACAACAGATGCTGGTAGCCACATCACAAGGGTAGGATTCATGTGATGTTTATTAATTAATGTTTAATGCATGTTATTGTCTCTTTCACATAGTCACAGATTTTAGGACCATTAAGGAACTTTGACAAAAGGTTACATAAACACCTGGCAAGATGGACTTGACCAGAATCTCCAGGCTGGACTTAATGGCCTGGAGATGTATTTCACGGTTTTTTGTATTTGTGTAATGATCCCACTCCTTGGTAGTGCAGTTTAATATTCACACAGGTTTCCTGGCATGCAATTCCACCCCTTACACTTGATCTGGAATATATTTTTCTAAAGCCTTGTAATTTTTCCTAAATAATTTTTGAACTTTTGCCTACAGTCCAGAAACTATTGCAGAGTTGCATAAAGTGTTCCTGTCCCTCCTCCGGTGACTGCTGGACCATGGCATGCTTCTGTGCGCTTTACTGATCATGTGGTTATGGATTTTTTGGAGGTTGACCTTTAAAAGGATACCTAATCTTGTCTAATAATTTAACCAGAGAAGTAGATCCTAAGTACATCTTTTTGTGAGCTGCTCCTGGTTGCAGGTGCGTAGCAATATTAATTCTTAAGATTTTTGCTTAATTTTCCATTTGTCTGAAGATAGCCTGCATATATTTTCAAACAGGTCTGACATAAACATTTTTTTTTCACTACAGTTTCCTTTTCTGTTTTGCCATAGCTTTGAAGTACAAATGTGGGGCTCAGCATACAATGCAAGTAAATTGTACTGAAGAATATACCATGAGATCCTTGCTGCATACTGTGCATGCCCAGAATGTTACTTGCTCTTTGTAGATTTTTGCTGAGCTGGGCTTGAGATGATGGTTTCTGTGCCCAGGTGTATCCATATTCTCAGTTCCTGAAATGACTCAGGTGGCTTTTCATCTCATTGACAACACTGTTTGCACACCTTTTGGTAAAAAAGCAAGATTTTGCTAAGACATTCCCAACTGATGGCCACCTCAGTCAAGTAAAGGGGAAAGGTCAAGTGTCATGTCCCTGGGGAAAGGTCTATGTTTTTGCTATGAGAGAGTGCCTTTTTAGCACTATGCGATCAGATTGACACACTGTCCTTGTGTAGGACACAAGGAGTGTTTAGGACCTACACTCTTTCCTTGTGTACATCTGAAAGCAGTTATCTTCTGAACTGACTTAGGAATGGAGGCACAGCATGTTCAAACAGCAATAGTGCCAACGTTTTCTACCTTGTGAGAGAGATTTCATCAGGTAGCTGCATGGGGATTGCTCCCCCAGGTATTATGTGGCACATGCTCTGTGACATCTGTGATCAGCACCAGAAAAAAACTACTAAGAAAAAGTACAGATGCAATGCTGGTTAAGTCTGGGTGCGGACAGACTCTGGGGTTGCAGTGGAAGGGCAGCCTTTGCCTTCCACATGTGCATGTGGCCAGCAGGTCCTTTTTGTTTTCTTGTTCAACATGGAGAGTTGTTTCAATAGTGAGAAAATCTGTGGGAATCCTGTGACTACAACATTGTCTGATGCTATTTAAAGTCTGCATCACGCATTCATGTGGAAGACTTTCGGTACATATGTTTCAGTACATACATGACTGAGCTCTCAACTTGAGTAGGGAGAGTTTGGCATGCTTAATTAGGAAGATCTCTGACCAGGCACTTGGAAGAGTGTTGGCAATGTCGTTGGATGTGTGCTGTTATTCTTTCTCTTAACAATTCCGCTACCTCAAGAGGATGAGGAACATGCAGTCATGCTACAAATAGACAATTTATTGCCATGAGCGGTCATTTTGTTGCCTGATGTCTGTATACTTTTGTCTGTGAAGTGAAACTACTGCAGAATCAGAAAATGCTACAAAGCAAAGAAAACAGTGTAAGCCAGAAGAAAAAAAATGGGCTTCTATATTATTAGGATAAAGGGAAAGTAACCACTTATGTCCCTTGTACATAGACATCCCTGTTTTGTTAGAACAATGTGAAGGGAAAGAGCATAATGGAGAAATGTTGTGGAGACACAACTAAAACCAGTCGAAATGGAAAAAAGTTACTAAAGTGCATAGGATTTGAAAAGCTTACAGGATTCGACACACAGAAGTCCTCTCTGTGTTTTCTGATGATGGCAAACAGAGGAGTGTGTGAGAGAATACAATGTGAGAGGGAGAGGAAGACATGGATGCAGGACTTTCTAGCCCTCAAATTGAAAGACCAAGGCTGTAATAAAGCTATAAAAATAAAAAAAAAAAAGTCCTACCAATATGAGAGAAAAAAGGGAGTTATACTTTTTCATCAGTAATCCAGAGGAATAACCACTGAAATTACACCAAAGGAGAATATTGTTGTCTTGTGCATCTTTCCTTCCTTGCTTTTTTTTTTTTTTTTTTTTTTTTTTGCTGTATTTATTTTTCCCAGTGTGATGTTAGAACACACCAACATGGCTACAGGGTACCTCAGCTGAGACCCAAAGTTTAAGTTTTGTGTACCTCAGCCCAGTGATCTGGTTAATCTTCCAAGTCTGGCTTAGTCTGACACCCAGCCAAGGTTACAGTGCAGTCACAGCCTTTGCTTTAAGGTGGTACAGATCTCAGCTGCACAAGTCTCTGATGACTTTGCATGCCTTTTTTCAAGCAAAGATAAGAGGTTAGTGAAGAAAATACTAATGCTAGAAAGCAAAAAAAGGATGCAGCAAGCTGTTGTTCCTCTCTTCATCTGATTTCAAGGCACATGACTTCAGACAAACTGCTTTAGTGTGCAGTCTTGAAATTCACCTCCTAAATCAAATGTGGCTTTATGTAAAAAAATAAATCACTGAGTACCTGCAAGTCCCCTTGAAGTCCATGGGACTTATGCCTGAATAGCATTTTTGTGCATTGGATTGCTTTAATGTTAGTGCTCAAATAAAATTTGGGAGTCTGCCTTTATGCACTTAGGTATGTAAAATATGGACCTGCAAATTTCTATATTGACTTTATGAGCAGTTGTCCATGCATCATTTATTGGATATCAGAAATATTTAGTTTATGCCATCCCTACATTTCCAGTCTGTATGATCAGGTTTTGGTATTGACAGTGTCATCAAACAGGATCATCCAATTTTATCAGGGATGCAGCCAGTTGGAGTCAGCTGAAACGTGAACCAGAGGAGAGAGTATTTATGCAATCAGTCTGTGTGTTCCTTCAGACACAATCATCAGTAAATAAATTAATTGTTGAACTTTCAGTTGTAATCTCTATGTTAGACACTTGCTCACACCCAGCTTCTCTGGTGAAACCTAAATCTTGCTTTCTTTGGATGCAGTCCCCTGTCTCTGAGGAGGCCTGAGCTGAGAAACTGATACCTTGAGTGACTGCAGGAGCCTGGGCAGCCTGGTATTATCTTGTTACACAGCATAAATGGGAGGTCTTGGGCTTTCCCTCATGGGCATGATACTTCTAGACATGCTGGTTTGCCACTACCATCCTTTTTCTGGATCCCCTGTAAATGCTTTATACTTGTAGAATGGAAGGGGGAGTAGTGACTCCCCATTTGCACAGTACTTCTTCCATGTGTCTGCTTTCAGTGCTCTGTTGAAAATCCTGCCTTCTAAAAGTTATATTACAAAGCTAGCTTGTGATACTCTCATTGGAAGGATATACTGGGCTTCTGACAGGGTGAACAGAAGGAAGATAAATGCAGGTTCACAGAGCAGCTTCATAGCAAAAGGTAAATATCTATGAACACTGGATTGACACACCATGAACCTGAAAGTATCTAACCCCAAATAAAGAGTTACTTTAGGTGGAGATGTATGAGTGTGGTGCACTATTACTTTGATAGGACCAAGTGATGAGCAGTTCCTGATCAGGATTATCTGAGCTGCTCTTGACATTGTGATTAGCTTTTGGGAGTAGTTACCCTGAATTATAGTAGCATTTACTTGTTCCTAGCTGGTTCAGTGTTCAAAGAACATGGTTGTAGTGCTCTCTATTGCTCAGTTACTTGGCTTCTGGCAATGTTGCTAGCCAACACTGTGGCACTGACCTTTCTTCTGGCCTTTACAGCATCTAAAATTTCTGGAAAAACATCCTTTTAGCATCACTAGGAAGAATGAGATTTTGTGGGTCTTGGTTTTAGATATAGTGCTCAAGATAAATGTCAGGGTCCTGTTTTTCCTTTTGCCCTTCTACATAGCCAGAAGTATTCAAATCATACCAAGACCCAGAGGCTGAAATATATCTGGCAGTATTTTCAAAAGAGTTCACAACTGAAAAGTTTCTATTTAAGTAGCCAAATTATTTGTTTGGCTTTCCAGTCTCTCAGCTTGTGTTGACTTACTCTGGTATTCTGGAGACATGGTTGTGTAGGATTATCTTCTATTATCCACACTGTTTTATCATGTAGGTAATCTGCACAGAGACTCTGCATGCTGGAAGGAAATAGTTTAGGAAATGTTTAGAATCCAAATGTTGCCTGAGAGAATAACATGAGGATTGAAACATAGAGAAAACAGAACTTCCTAGGGGTTTGTTTTTGTCTGAATAGGAGCAGTATTTGATAAATCTTAAAGTAGTTTATACGGTTTGTACCAAAGGCTTTAGAAAATCTGGCCCGCTGATGATAAACTGGAGCTTGATTACAGTCTCATATGCAAGGGGAGAAGGCTTTTTGGAAATAATGTAATTTGTCTTGCATTACTGCCCTGCCTTGAGCATTATGATTCAAAAAACCAAGTCTGAGACAATAACACCCAAGGCAATGGGTGTTATTCTTGTGGCTTCTATTAGCACTCACCAAGCTGTTGGTCACAATTTTGTGCAGCAAACTGCACGTGTGCCTAGTGGAACGCATGCCTAACACATTCCTGTTCTCAGACTCTTAAAAGGTTTTGTGCCTTCCTAGCAAAAGAAAAGATTGGGGCGGGGGACGGAGAGTTGGGGGAACAACCACTGAAGGAATTTCAACTGAAAGCTTGTAGTTGTGTGATAATATTTTGCAGGTTTCCTGTTTAATTTGTTCAATGTGTTGAGCTTCCATGCAGATCAACTATGTAATCAAACACCAAACACTGAGGGTGAGGAGATTACCATGCTTTGCCAAACTCACCAAATTCCAGTGAGAAGAAGTTATCTACAGTTGCACATTATCAGTGAGTCTTTTGCAAAGAGAATATGGAAATGCGTGTTCCTTATCTGCAATGATGTTATGCAGGCCAGCAGCAGACAGATGTTTCTGGAAAAAAAAATTTGCTAAGAAAATGACAGATATTCAAGCCATCTGAATAAGAAGGGATCTAACACCTTGCTTTTGCCTGTTAAATCTTCCCAATACTGCGGAAATTTTGCTGCCACAGGTGCTTGTGGATTTGTGAAGGGTTTCTCACAGCCCCTCCTGCTCTTCCCGCCCTGATTTCTTTCTTAGAAAATCTGTCAGACAAGAGGAGGTCCTGCCCAGAGAGTGTGAAAAGCTTGGGATTAAACACAGAGTGCCTTTCTGTGTGTCTAATTGACTTTTAAAATGTGAAGCCCTCCTGGTTTTCCCCACAAAGAATACAGATACAGTGGATCCCATCTCACCTTAGGTTCAAGTGGCAATGCTTTCTGTGTGCTTCCACATTTAGTTTCTGCTGTTTCTCTTGGGAGTTTGTCTGTTTTCTTTGCTACCTGGCCCTTGTCGTTCTGTGATGGATGGCACATGTAAGGGCTCTAATGCTGCCATACCAGAGCAGCTCAAAATGGCACAGCCCAAAACATGACCTACAGGAATACTGCAAGGCTCCCTTCTCTCTTCAGTCATCTTGTCCTGGATGGTGGCTCAACCTCCATCCATGCATGGGGGATGCAGAAAGTGTTTTCATTGCCCTTTCTCTTTACTCCTGCCTGCAGGATCAAGGAAGAGCAGTGGGCAGAATGCTAAGGGGTGCTGTGTGACAGACACATCAAGGAGAGAGGCTAGGACCCATGCTGGCATGGCAAAGGGGGAAGGGGCAGAGAGGGGAGAGAGAGGGAGGTGTCATAGGGAGCAATGTCTAATTATCATTTTAAGTATTTTTGTCCCCTTTAAAAGCAATTTTACCTCTCAGGAAAGGTACTGTCTTACCAGCATCTGAAGAATTGGCACATGCTGAGCAGAAAGTCAACTACCTCTTGCAGCAGTGGAAGCTGCAGCTGATTTCATTCCAAGCACACAGTGCTGTAGTTTTATCAGCATAAGCTTTCTCATATGCCTGGCAGTTCTGATTAACTTTTGCTAAACTGGAGCTGAAAGGAAACAAACATACTGCAAATGACAAGAAGGGGAGGAAGGGGGGAAAAGAAAAATAAAAGAAAAAACAATCTAAACAATCTCTTTTCTGTCATGTCTGTGAACAGCTTCTACTGCTTTCCCTGGAGAGCCTGAATGCTTGGACAGTGAGTTACTGTGAATTAGTGAGGGTCACTGCCATTGATTAAATTCTCTTTTATGTTTCCTGGTAGCTCCTGAATTATGGCAAGAGTTGAGCCTATTAATTTAACACTTTTTTTTTCATTGACAGTTCTGATGGAGGAAAAAATCTGCAAGTCATTTTGAGTAGATAATATTGAATTAAAATGAAATTCAGGAACAAAATGGCATCTCCCTTTTATTCCCAGTTTCATACTGCTACATGGACAGAAAAATCAATAACCACTTGAAGCCTTAAGCACAAAAATTTTAATCTTCACAGTGGTCGTTTTTCTCTTATTTTATGCAAGATATGAACTAGATGGACTAGGACTGTAAGTAAAATATGGTAAAATCAGGAATATTGCCTTTTTATATCACTCCTCAGCAGCTCCTTTTCTTACATAGTGACAAAAGACTATAATCTTAACTCCTTAATAACATAATGAAGCTGTAAGCACAAACCTCAGTAGCAAGGCTGTTAATTACTTTATGCTGGAAAATTTAAAGTTTGGTGTTTTTCAAAACATATTTCTATCTTTTGCTAAATTTCTGAATATGTACACATGTATTTAAGTAAATGTATGTATATCTACAAATACACATATACAAATATAAAGAATAAAAAATATTCTTTAACATATTGGCTTCAGTATGGTGCATGGGCATTTGTTTTTCACAAAGCAAAAGTATTTTGGTGGCATTTTGAGAATGCACTGTAATTTCCAGAACTACCTTGGGCAGGAGGCGGGGTTGGGGCTGGAAATGAAAGCCAACATACAAGAAGACATTTTGGGGCAGATTTCTTTATGGTCATGAAATCCTGGGCCTTAGCTGATCTGTACCAGCACCACCCTGACACATGTGCCTACCCTGTGTGCAAAATCTCCAAGGATGCCCACCTCAGAAAAGTATTCTTCTCAGACAGGATGTCTAGCTGACATTTGCTGATGTCTAACCTAAGACTTACTACTAGGGACTTGTTTTCCATACCAGCAGAGACACATAGAAAAAGTTGTCACCTTCTTTGTAATTAGGAGGTTTTTATTTATTGAAGGCTACTCTGTCCCTATTCTGGTAGTCCAGCAGGTGCCACCTCATTTGCTCTTTCAATGCAGACCACATTTACCTGTTGCTTATCCTCCTGTGCTCTGGGTTCAGTTTCCAGGAAAAGGAGGCTTTCCCTGATTTCCCTGGGCTTTCCTGGGATCAGGATGATCCTGGGATCAGCCTCATGTGTGGGTCTGGCCATGCTGCTGTCTGCAGCAGACTACTGCCTACTGGGTTTGTGTGTATCCAGCTCTGTATATACACCTCTCATAATTGCAGTCATGGTGGTGTTGCTTGGTTTTTTTCTGTCTGGAATAATAATTAAAGGCAATTGATACCATCAAGTCTCCACAAACACAGAAGCGACTAATATCGAAACATAATCAAGCCTGTTCCAGGTTGTTAGAATATTTTCTTCTACAGGACTGTACTGGAGACCTGATAGTGTCCCATCCTGTGTGTTATAGAGAACCCTTTGACCATGATGGACATTTGTTTGCTTGGACATTATTACAGCTGTTCAAGAAAGAAAACACACTTCAGCTAGAGGTGCTGCATGGGAATACTGACTCTCTGGAGATAGAAACCAACAACAGGGCACAGCTGAGCCAGAATGGACTCACAGGCTATCAGCCCTCTGATGACCAGCTGTAGCTCCCACTATTAGCCCTCACTGGTTGCGTGGTGAAGGTGTTATCTTAAGCCCCAGGGAAAGTAAGGTTAAACTAGAAGGTTTATGTCAATACTGGAGCACAGTAGAGGCTGGTTTACAGATAATCCATGTGATCAAACAAAACATGATGACTCACAGGAAGAACTGCTTCTTCTTTTGAAGGCTGTGCTAAAAAATGGATATTGGTTGTGAAATATTAGAGGTCTTTAGAAAGGCCCAAATGGTTTGAAAATTTCCTGCACAAGGAACACTATTGCTATAACACATTAGAAACTGAGCTGCATCAGCTGGCACCCTTTAGTGTGGGGGAGTCATTGGCTGAGTGTTTTCAATGCAGTGTCCCCTTCTGGGTCCAAAATGCCCTTAATTGATATTGATTCTCTTGATGGGCTTCCAAGCCCGTTGTCTCTTGCCTCAGGGAAAGGATATGGCCAAGCTGAAGTCTGAGGTAGGTGTATAATGAAGGTGATAATGTTTGACTATAGTAAAAGCCTCTCCCTTGGATTATGAGGGCTGTCAAGCTTATATTTATGATTTTAGTTCCCTATCATATCTGTTGCACGTGAAGCCTTTGGGTCCTAGCAGTCAAAAGAAATAAAGCAGCAAGAGACATTTACTTTCCCTTTCCATTTGCCTACAAAGGCTGCCTGCCACATTGTGCTGTCTGATGTCTAGGTGCATATGATCAGTTAAGAGATGTTTGCGCTTCATACCCATGTGGCTTGCTGGTTGTAAAATTCATGTAGGAGAACTCCAAAGAACGAAAATAAGCTGTCTTAAATGTGCCCTTATGCTTTAAAAATACTACAAATAACACACAAATTATCCTTATTTTTCAGGTTTTAGTGAAGAAGTGTTGCTGATACGGTTGGGATTTTACCCTCTGTGGCTTGCCTGGCTTTACTTGAGTTAGCTTTGTTTTCCCATTTGAGGACAACCTAATCACCAGCATATTCTTTTATTTCTTTAGCGGTGCCTCCCAAATTGAAGGAAATGAAAAACCAAGAGGCTGCTGTGGGTCAGAAGCTAGTGCTAAGGTGTGAAACCACTTCAGAGTATCCTGCACTCAGATTCAAGTGGTTAAAGAATGGGAAGGAAATAACAAAAAAAAACAGACCAGAAAACATCAAGATCCCCAAGAAACAAAAGTAAGTACAAGAACATTTCTCACAAGTGGGTCTGGGAGGGATGGGGTGAGCTGTTCAACTGAACACAAGTGTTGGGGTTGTCAATTGCTGTATCAGAAAGCAAAAAGTTGTGAGTTAAAGAGGAAGAAATTTTTATAAAAGAGACATTTTTTTCTTGATTGTATGGATGCATGGAGCATGGTATAAATATTTCATAAATAATTTTACACTTTCATTTTCTATTTATTTTCTGATAGCCAAAGGCTATAATCTTACCTAGTAAACCTTGGAGACAGGCCATTTTTAAGCTACTGATAAGAACTTATGCTTATTGTCTAAAATCCAAGCATATTTAAAATCATCAAAGCAATGTTGATTTGGAATTATATTTGAGATTTGCTTTCCAAGCAGTCTAGTCCTTGAGAATGACTGAATGCTGCCTGCATTAGCTTCAAATGCCTTATGCAAGCTTGTAGTAGTCCTTTACTAGAGGCATTTCTGCACATGCAGCACAAGGTACAGATCTAGCAGATGTCAGATGAGTAGCAAAACCTGCAAATCTCATCTTCCTGGCTGGGGAAAAGCATGCCCTGCATGTGGCTGATTACCAGCACCAAAAGATGGTCTGGTGCCTTGTTTCTGCTGGCAAGGGGAAGCTACACAATACATTTTCTACACTGAGACAGAAGGCTTTTGCTGTTTGGTCTCTGCCTTGCTTAGGCTAAAAAGTTTCAGTTGTGGTCACTCGTTCAGCAAAGGAAGCTATGAAAATCAATGTGAACACAGCCCTTCAACTCCAATTCTTGGAGGGCTGCTGTTTGCTGCACTGGATCATACGTTCTCTTCATACAAGGCACAGGTCCAATCTCATGAGGTCTCATCTCATTTTGACAGCAGTCAAAATCAAATAGGCACTTGATCTTTCAGCATTACTCAGGTTAAAAAACAGACATCTTGTCCTTCTGTACAGTTTCTTGCTCCAGAGCCTGGGGCACGAGTTGAAACAAGGAGGGGGGAAGAGCAGCATCACTGCAGCACCATGCCATTGTCACACAGACAGCAAGAAAGCACCTGTGATGTCTTGTTCCAGCATTTGTGAAATGGAGCTGTTCCAGGTGGCAGATAGCCTGGCAAATTGTCTGGACCCATTTGCAGGGCCATATGTCTCTGTCAGAGTTATTTTTTCAGTCTGTTCTGTAAAGGAAATGTTCAGGTCAGAGACCGGCCCTCATTTTACCCAGCAGTGCAATGCTGCTTATGAGGGCAAACAGTGTTTTGTCTTCTTACGTATTGTCTGATACTGACTGAACAAACTCACTGGAGCCAGGATTTCACCTGGAGCTGAGCTTTGTCAGTTCAGCATTGAATCAGTAATCACCTTTTGCCAGCTCCCTTCTTTCTCTTCCTTCCCAACCCCAAAAGTCAGAGGAACTGTCAGAAGGGAAGCTAGCTAGTGGCTAATGGTGTGGAATGCATGAGATTATTTTTGAGGTCCATGTGCCAAAACATATTTAAAATTGCTCAGAAGGTACATAATGAAATCATTGGGCCTTTTTCTGGATAATGGCAATCTGAAGTCCAATTTCCCTGCCATAATTGCAGAGTCTGGGCTTTGACCCGGATTTCACACTTCCATGTGATTGCTCATCTACGAGGGTATCATTCATTGCTGGAGTTTATTTCTCCATTTTCTGTTTTTAAAGCAGAAATGTCAGTCTGGAACAGAGAAGCCCTTCCAGTTAGAGATGTGAAAGTCACTATATGTAGAGTACAAAAAAGGGAAAGGCAAGGGACATTTGCTGTCATCCTACAGATTTTCTTTGCCTCTCTAAGATTTTAACTTGGGGACACATCTGGACTTTGCTATTTCTTCTTTTGCTGTTTTTGTGTGTTTTCAGGACTGAGTTGATGTGAACAGCTTAAGATGAGATAGATTTTATTGTGATGAAATTTAGGACATGTTCTAAAACTATTGAAAAACTGAGAAAAATGCAGTGCAAATAAATGCATAAAAAGACATGCATATTACATGCATTTACATATAAAAATGCATACATATAAGCAAAGCCGTATTAAAAAGACCCCATCACAAATGGAATTAATTTAAATGATCATGGAGTTTTTTCCCCAATTATTTTCTGTGGGTTTTTTCATGACAGCACAGTGATAAATATTTGTCATGTTTGTATGCTGCCATATTGTTACAACAGGTATTTTAGTGTGAATTTTTCACTATTACCAAGTGTGGGAAAACATCAACTAGGAAGGTTAGAGCAGTTGTTGAGCTGCCTGGGATTGATGGCTATTTTAAAGGTCAAATGGCTACATAAAAAGTAGGCTATGTTTCTGAAGAACCATTAGCATGCAGGGTACTGCAGTCTTATTGTCTCCTTCAATCCAAACACTTGAGATTAACACTTTTCTATGTATTTATAAAAAACTCACAAAGTTCATAAGTAATGTCCAATGGCCAGATGTGACTTTGCTATTTTCGTATTTTGCCAGAAATTCCGTTTCTCAATGTGTAATGACAGAAGAGATCCTGTTCATTGTTGGGAGAAAACTAAATGTTTCAGAGTTCTGGCTATTTACCTTTAGTTTTTGTAACAAATTGTTAAACTATCTGGCAGAATGATGAAGTGTCTAGCTCAGAAGCTAAAAATTAAGAACTTAGCTTTGCATGTGGAGTAGGCATGGACAAGATAATAACGCAACTTTGTTATACTTTTTGAGGGTATTTGGTCACTGAATACTACGGGTTTGAAAGATTTGCAGAAGTGGGGCAAATGCTGGCTGAGTTTTCTGAGGTTTTTTTAAGAGTTTAGAAGACTCTGGCAATAGAGGCCTCCTCTAAGCTTGGCCACCTAAGACAGGCTTGCATTCAAAATGATCACTTCTCTGAGCTCACCCTGACATTTGGTAACGTGACAGTACAGCATGTGAATCACACAAAGTGACAGTGCCCATTCTCATTACACTGGAAACACAAGAGACTAAATAAGTTTGGATATTAATGAAAGGCATTTAAAGCACTCACTTTTCACCTTGAATTTGTCATGGAGTAAGAGCATGCAGTCAGTGAGTATTTGCTCCTCTTACGATTGCTGATGATTCATGACGTCATGATTGAGTGATTTATGTGTCCAAACTCTAAGCTATTCCTTTGTGTCAATGCATCTCAAAAAAATAAGGCACAAGACAAGCAAGGGCTTTTCACCTGCTAGCTAACTTACCCATCATGACTGACCACTTGAACTCGTAACATGTAAGTTTCCTTCTCTGATTTCAGATGCAGGTGAAACCTGCATGGTTTTGTTTTGGGTAGTGTGCCCTGCAGAGTCAAGCTCTCTTCCTTACATTACAGACTCCTTTATCAGGGTTTCATTTTTTGGGTGGAGAAAAGGTATTGCCAGTTCCCCTAGCTGATGGCTTTGGATGCAATAGTGCGGGAGAAAACTGTGTGCAAGTGCCCTGTGCCTTGGGCTTCATCCAAGCTTAGCCTGGATATTTGCCCGCAGACAGGCAATTCTGGATGACAGATGGAGGCTGGAAACAAAATGAATTCAAGCAGTCAGATAATGTGGGCTGGGACTGCATTCTGTGGATGTATTTCTTTCCCTTTCATGTATGAATACAAGCTCAGCAATGTCATAGTGGCAGTGAGCTAGATATATAGCACAAGAAAATCTTGCAGGGAGAGACATTTTTTGGTCTACCATGGCAGAGCTTGAGAAAAGGACAAGTATTTGGATACAAAATCCTGTATCATGGCCTTAAGTCAGTACTGCTGTGTATTTCTAGGAGTTCTTTCCTTTGCAACCATTAATGTGTCATCTTCTGCTCTGAGTATTTTGAGTTCTGTCCTGGTATGTCTCAGTAGTATTCTTAAGGCTATAAATATTCATCTTATTTCTCCTCCTCTCAGAGAGAAAACTCCTTACAAAGGTTTTCTTAAACAAAGAGCAAATTTGGCTTATTAGAGGTAGATTTTTAAGAAATGATTGGTTCACTTATTTTATTATAATCTTAAAATCATAAAAGGAAGACACAGTACCTTGCCTTTTCCTGTAGGCATCATGTAAAACAGACTAAAAATAAATGTGCATGGCAAAGAGTTTCTTCTAAAAGACAATAGTGCCATAAAGATGGTTTGCATCATGAATACCATATGGAGAGGAAAAGAGGCTGCAGCAGACATACAGTGGGTGGTCAAATAAAAGTCATAGAGCTGCAGCTGTGCTTCTTGCTTATCACTGGGTTAAGGTGAGTTGCTCAAAAAAAAAGCTGAGGCTGTTTACTTTGCCATTTGAAGCATCCTGATGATACAGCCTTCTCCTCAAATGACAAATGTCTGCAAGCATGGCTGAAATATAACTTGTGGGATACAGCAAATATTGCATGTCCACAGAAGCTGTTAGGTGGATGCATTCTACTACCAGAAGGTCTTGGAAAGCCCCTCAGACTACTGCAAAATCAGGTGTGTAGATGACTGGCAGGAGTATTAAAGAGCAGGCTACTTTTCTTTGATATAAGTATAGCTAATAGTCAGGTGCAAAATTCCCACCCAAAGAGATAGCAGCTTTCACCTTCTGGACACTTCTCTCAGTGTCTCAAGCACTTTTTTCTCATATATTCATGGCTGCCACCAGCCAGGGTCTGGTTTTATATGCAGCCCAGTTAATTCAGCACTGGGACCTGAGCTGAATACATTGCTTGAGGAAGGAACCCTGTCAGCTATTGTTGTTTACTGTTTGAGCAAATCTGTGGAAATTGCTAGTGCTATTTTGGCTGCTTCTCCTTCTTGCAAGCCCAGTGGCCTCAAGAAAGTAGGCCTCCTTCAGAATATGATGGGAAACTCTTGTTAAGGGTTTCTACCAGAGCTGAGGTCTACCTAGCACACTGTTCGCATGCTGTGAGGACCACAGTGGTAACTCCTTGATGGTAGGATCTTCATGTAGAGGTAGGGAAGGGTGAGCTGCCCACAAGAAGATGTTTGCTAACATGAAATAGTTTACTGTGCTGGAGGGAAAGTGGAGCTGAAACATTTTGGTTGCTGCAGAAGCCCACCTGATACAACAGACTTGTTTCTCTTCTAAAGCAAGCCCTGCTCAATGGTTCCCAGAAGGGATAACCAATTGTGGTTTCTGCAAGGAGAGCAAGGACAGACACATGGCTGTGCTGAAGCAAAGCAACTCTCCAAACACTGCTTAACTCAGCACTCGTTGCTAGACACAAGGTTTAGAGTGCAGAACCCCTGACTCCTGGGAGCAGTTCTTTATGTTGGGATAGGCCAACTTCAGGAGCAATGCACTCGACTAAATGACTGTTCTGTAGATAAATGAGCAGGCTTTGCTACAGGCAAAAATTTACTCATAGGACTTCTTTTAAACAGAAACTGGGAACAGCAGTAATATGTGTATTTTCCCCAAGCTAGTCATTCTCTGCAGTCTAGGTAATGGGATTAGTGCCATCATATACATGAGTTGGGGACCCCTTGAATGACACCAGAACATGTTCCTACCAAATTAATGGGTGGGGAAGAGTTCTGCATTTTGAAATCTAATCTTAAAACCTTGGAGACTGATTAAATTATGTCTGTGAGCCCGAAACAAAATGTAGCTTCATGCAAATTGTGCTCCTGCCCTTATTTTTTTGTTAGCACCAGAGAATGATTTACTATAGGGGTTTCAGAGGTTGTTAGAGAGAGTGGTGTGTTCTAATCTCATGATTATTTAGTCAGATGTTGGAAACTACAGTACTTACCCAGAACTCTGCTACTGGCAATATGAACCTGCAGGAAAGGGTAATCTATTTTAATATTATGCCTGTCTCCATGGCATCTGAATGGCCAGCAATTCAGCTGAGAGAGAAAGGTTGTTTTTCATATTTCCTTTAAGAACAAAGACTTCTGTCAAACAGAAAAACATAGACAAGTATCTTCATTTGAGTTCATTAATATGCCTGTTTTCCAGTAGTCTGTAAGTGAGTTTTGTTCTTTTTTTTCTCCTCCCTTCTTTCAAACATGGATAGTATTTATCTGTCAGTAAGAATGAAAGTCAAGACTCTCTGTTGAGAGAAAAAAAAAAAAAAAAGAGTTGGTGCTCCAGTAAAGGATGTTTACATGTTTTTTTCTGCTTTCACAGGAAATACTCTGAGCTTCACATTTACAGAGCCACCTTGGCTGACGCTGGGGAATACTCATGCAGAGTGAGCAGCAAACTAGGGAATGACAGTACTAAAGCCAGTGTTATCATCACGGACACCAATGGTAAGGCTTGACTCTTTATTTAACTGTCATGTTCAGAAAGACAACGTATTAAAGTTGCCATGAGGACAAAAGAAGGAGAGGAAAGCTTTGCAAGTGATGTGGAAGCAGAGACACTGAAATCTATTAGGTGTGCTAAGAAAATTGATCAGGCCTGACTTGTCTGCTATGAAGTTGATATGTTTAGTTTTCCTTACTCAGAGAAATGGGATGCCTCCTGTGGGTCTCTGGGGAGGTCAGCATTTCCTGTGAGACTCTTGCCAATCTGAAGTCTAAGACACAGTCTAAATAGTCAAGATAAGAAGAGAATGAATGACAGGGAATATTAGCCTAATTCCCATAGTACACGAGTAGTGGAGGCACTGTAGGTCTATGGGGAAGCTTTCATGTAACCTAAAGAATGTCCTAGTCTGGACTTCTAAACCTGAACTCCTCTCTTTGCCTTCAAGTAATATTTGTATGGCTCTGGTTGCCACTGCTTCCACTTTCACAGATGCTGGTATATTTTTTTGTTTGATTTCTAAAATAGTAATAAGAAAGGCATGAATGTATTTGAAGGCATATTATTCAAAAGCATTAATGTAATTCAGGTGCTGTAATTCAGGTAATGTGATTTAAACTTTATTTTTAGGGGCAGATAGCATTCAGACTTACTCGAATTATTATAGATTGCTATAATAATTGCTATATTGCTATATAATTATTATAGATTGCTGTTTTTATGGGACCTCTTTACATTTCATTTACAGGAAGTTCAAGTTGCTTCTGACTGAATTTTGTGAGGTTTTCTATTGTACACAAATGTTTTAGCAGTCTTGTTTCTCCTAGAGAGTGCATTAGAGGCTGCAGTTCAGCAGAAATCTTGTTTCATAAGTGTTGCAGTGACAAAGTCAGCTCTGAAAAGTCAAACTCTGTTTTCCAGACAGCTGTGAATTATCAGAGGAACATGCCCTCATTAGCAAGCAAAGCAGCAGTTCTGTTCATATCTGAGATGGGCTTAAAGATGTTGTTGCAATGGGAATATAACAGGGATGCTTTCCTGTTCCATAGTGTGCTCTGAAACAGGAGAAAGGCATTTAAATAAACTGAAAACCAAATGTAAAACTTTGCAGGTGGGATTTGTCTTTGGCTATCTGCTCTTTTGTTCTCATACAGATATTGCTTCACTGAATTCACTTTGTGTGCTTCCTATTCTGTTTCATCAGCTGAAGAATCTTGAGTGCTGGGATTTCATACTAGGTGTATGGTATTATAATCACAATCAGATGTTAACAGAGTGGTATAAAAGAGCAAGTGTTATTTACCAGATTGTTATTAGGGGGGGAAATGGGTAGGTGTTTCTGTGTAGCTTTGTAAATGCTCTTGGTTTCCATGAGTACAAATTTTGGTTTCTCATTATATGCTTACATCAGAAGCTGTTATACTGTTTCCAAGACACTGGAGTTTCCAAAACTCAGCTGCAGGAACTGTGCCTGGACAGTAATACAGAGGAAGGAAAAAAAAAAATGCTTGGGCATCCTTTGTTACTTTCTCACACAAGGGATGGTGACATGGCTGGGGAGTGTATGTGGACCTCACTCCTATGCTTCATGACATGGATTTTTCAACTTCCTCTGAGGTATGCTGAATGACAGGATAGCACTCCTGCCGCAGGGAATTTGGTTTTGAATGAGAATGTTCATAGGCAAGACCTGCTATTTATGTTTATAACTTGATATGTCAGAATCTATCTAATCTGATTGTGAAACTTCAGTTGCTTAAAACACAGCCATGCATGCTAACTCCCTCAAATGAGAGCAAGCTTGGATCCAATCTAAACCTGGCAGCTGGTCTTGTCTGTAAAGATCTGAATTTGAAACTCCGTGATATCTGAATGGGAACATCTTAGTGATGTTTGATAATCTAGAATGTGGCATGGCAGCATTCATTGGATGAATAAATCAATCGTGCATATTTGGTTGCCACACATACATCTGAGCCCTCTCTACTTAATGTTGCTTATAAATTACCAGTGAAATTTTTCCTAATTTTCCTCCTAATAATGAAATTTTCCACCTGGATTTGATGAACAGCACAGGCAACATCTGGTGACTTAAGAGCAATGGATCCCTAAGGCTTCAGAGGGCAACATCTGCTTTGCTAACAGGGACAGACCCCCTGTGTGGGTGACCTCCTCACCCCTCCTTCCCCCACGTTCCCTGACCTCTTCCCCTTGCTAGCTTAATGACAGATTTGGGATCCAAACTAGGTAATGAGCCCTGAAGGGCAGTCATTACTCAGGTCTTACATATCTGTGTGGTCCTGGACTATTTATAAGAGAGAGTTGTTCTTTGGGGTTTTTTGGGGGGGGGGTTGTTGGTTGGTTGGTTTGTTTTGTTTTTAAAAGACAGTGTATTTAGCTCTTATTTGTTTACTTCCAGCCAAAGGGCTTTTCGATAAGATCTTGGGGTCTAGTACAGACCAGGAGTCTGTGGACATCTGAGAGGGCTGAACCTCTCAGGGTAGGGAGGAGTGTTGCTTCACTCCACCTCCATCAGATCGGGCAGCACTGGGGTAAAGAAAGAAGCATCAGAGGGCTTTACTCTTGTCATACTGACCTGCTCTGCTATGTGAACCGTAATTTTAATTACGACCTTTAATTTAATCCCCTCACCTGGTCATGTTTGTTATTTGTGACCTGTTACCTGCAGACTAGGTCCTCCTTTCCCTTTATGCTGGGTGCTATAAGATTGAGGGTAGATAAGGTGATGGCATTTCTGGTCATGGGGTTATTTTTCTTTCCACTAAAAGATTAGTGCTTTTAAATATAAGAATCTTGGATGTAATTCCTGTGAATTTTACCAAACTTTAATTTTTAGTTGAAATTTTCTTTGCTGATGTATTCCACAAAAGGGAACTCTAGGGACAGATCAAAGGTCTGCCTAGTGTGATGCCTTTTCTCTAACATCAGCTAGCAATGAGTATTATGAGAATTCACAAGAAGAACAAAGCAAATATGTTGAGGCTTGGGAAAGCCACACCTTTAACTCTGAATTCACATGTCTGAATTCTCATTTTCAAATTGTATAAAAATTTCTCAGTAAAACAATTGTAGAAATGTCTTCGTTGTTTTCAGTGAGCGAAGAGCTTTATTTTTCCTGGTCTCATTCCTAGAATGAATAAAATAATAAAATTTTCTATCTTACATAGTAGTAGGCAGTGCAATAATAACTCCTGTCCTTACTGCTGTTACTGTTAATAATATTGCTGTTACTTAAAACTGTCAAATTTGCTCTTGTGCAAGTTTTTGCTACACATAAACACATACGAGACTATATTAGGATGCGCACAAACTGTATTAACCTATAAAGGCTTTCAAATTTTCTCATTATTACTGAAAGAAACAGAAAGCCTTTTGTATGGAGCCATACATTTGGATTAAAAATTCAATAAATATAAAAATAGGTTGACAAATACTATTTTTTACCAGTCTTTGTAGCAAGCACTGGGAGCTATTCAAATCTCTTCTAAATTTATAATGAGTATAACTTGCCCACAGGATATGAGCTGCCTTCTTATTTTCATCCACTCCTGGTCATGTATTTCCCCTAAGAAAGACTGTAATTGAGGTCAGAATAGTGGCATGAAGTTCTCCTGGAACTGTATAAATAATGCACGGGCTTGCTAATGCAATAGTAACTGCTGTTTTGCATCCTAATTTGTCACTTAAACCAGGCAAAATTCTTGCAGTGAATTTTTTCATGGACTTTTTCATGAACATAAAACCTTACTATGCTTAATAAAAAACACTGAGAGAACAGTGTTCTGAAACACTTCATGCCAAAGTTTTCTATTTCATGTATGAAAACTTGCTCACAAATACCCTTATTTAGACAACTAGGTAAATGGCCTTCTTTTCTCAAGTGTTGAGAACAGCACAGCTGAGTAGGGTGTTAGCCTTTTCCACTAAAACCTGTTGACCTACATCTTTTGCCCCTCTGAGGATGTTTTTTGTGCCTAGAATGACTCAGGATGCAAAAAGGTGAATTCCTGTGGAGGCAGGCAACAGTGCTGGGTAACTTCTGCATTGTGCACATGATACTGTGTGAATGCTCATCCTGCACATCTGTACAAAGTGAGGTGATGTAGTTTACATTATCAGTGGGGGTGACTTGAACAATTTCGCTTGCACTGAAGGGAATAAGAAGTGCTCAGGTGACCTCTTAATGTAAACTCAACTGTTGACAGAGATAAAACTTGATAAATTCATTAGCTACACAGTTAGTGGCACATGCAGGCTTCTGATGTAGCATCCGTGGGACATGCAGTGGTACTAACAACCCTGGTTTACTGTAGGCAGTAAGAATCTTATATTCATAATTTGTTAAACTTCAGTCTGCTGTTCCTCTTCTGGAGGTAGCCACCTTCAAGAAGGTATCAGAGAAATAATTAAATGCAAACAATATCTTGCATCTAATACTGGTAGAGCATGTGTCCATCTATGAAATACTCTAAATACAAGAAGTATTCTCTCTTACCTCTACTCATACATTAATCTGTCTGAGACTTGGTTAAGTCAGGAGATCAGTGTATGTTTTCTCTCTCCAGCATAGTTACAGGTGACCTGGTCCACAGTTTGTTTTAAACTGGCTGGTGTAATGGGTCAGATTCTGAGCTAGTTAACTTAGCTGAAATTCAGCTATTCTTAGCGTGTCTGGACTAATGTCAGTGATCTTGGGCCTTGATACACAAAGAAATGTGGCCATCATTCTCTTTGACATACCAGTTCCCCTAAAAGTAGCTCTGAACCTTTCCTTGTAATGTGATGTATTTGAACTGAGGCAGTGCTCTTTTAATCCAAATCAGGGCAGCACTTTCTTGGAGGACCAGAAAAAAGGTAAAAAGCACAATAGTTTTAATGAACAAGTGGTCGGTTTATCTGTTGGATCATGCAGTGTCCTTGACCACATGTGCCCACTGCCTCTGAGGTCTCAGACTATGGCCCTAGACAGCTTCTCACACCTAGTCCCTACTCTGCCATCAGTAGACCGAGTAACAGAGGTCTCAGATTGTCCCGTTTTCTCAAGGTGTCTGCTAGCTTTTATCACTCTTCATGTAATTCAGATTGTGTCATCTGAATGGTACAATCAATGCATAAGACTTAAGTCTTATATCACTGCCTGACAGGAAATTGCAGGATGACAGAAATCTTGTTTGCAGATCTATTTGTTATGTTGTCCCTGTCAGGGTTCTCTGAGCCACCTCCAAGGCTTGAATCAAAATCCGCCATTTCAACCAAAACCCTTCAGTTTGTTCAAGGAGGCTTTTTTCATTAGATCTTTGGCAAATGAACTATAGGGGGGAGAGGAGGGACAAAGGATTGTGAAGACCTGCAGAGGCATCTTTATAACAGCTGCTGTAGGGCTGTTAGATGTTTGGTTATCCCTGGAGAAAAAGTCTCTCCTGAGGAGGAGGGCCCTCCTGCTTCCCTCAGAGGCATTTCAGAAGAGCTTGTTTACCAGGAACTGAGTTGTCTCCTCCCAGCAGCCTGAAAAAAAGTTGAAATAATGGATCAAGATAACAAGCCCAACAATGTGGTAGGTTGCTGTGAGTCCTGTGGGGGCTAAGCGGGCTGTTTTCTGCCTTGCCAGAGGAGAAAGCAGGAGATGAATCTGGCCAGACTATTAAGAAAATGGGACTGCAAGGCTGCAGAGACCTGTCCCCTAGAACATCCCCAAACAAGGATCTCTTGTCCTCCCTTGAATATTTACACATGAGAGCCCCAGCACAAGCATACCCAGTTTTGGGAAACACCACCACCAAAAGTAAGTGCTTCTAGAAGTTCCAGGGGAACAGAAGTGGATTGAGCATCTGAAACAGCTGCTTCTTGTGGGGACTTGAGCGTGACAGTGAAGACAGGGCTGCAGGCTGCTGTCTTCATACCTTAGCAGGCCACAGCAGAAACTGCAAGTACAATGACTGAAAAATGCTTTCAGCTCTTCCACCTCAGGCAAGTATTGATGCCCCCCAACAGGCAGGCTCTTTTCTCTCTGCTTCTTGTGTCTATATGGATTGTTGTGTGGATCCATGCTGCTGTTCTCAGGCGGAGTAAAATGCCTGTCTTACCATTGCAGTTTACTGTCCTCAGGAAGCACAGATTTTTGCATCTTCTAAATGTTAGCATCGACTGTTAATGTTGCTAGCATAAATGTTACTAGCAGGGCTTGGAAATGTGTGACTTTACCCCATGTTTCCCAGATTTGTTTCACAGCACTTATCAGGTGTGAAAGGCTCTGGCTGTATTTGCACAGGCAGGGATGGTTCCTGCCAACATCCACACTGGCACAGCTGGGCTGGGAAGGTGGCAATAAGAAATACTTCAAGGACAGCATGGGCACTAAATGGAACATGGTTTCCTTAATGGCAAAAGAAAAATCTACTCCAGTTTTGACAGATGTTGACCTATGCTGCTGTCAGACTTGTTCTTTCTCCTTTTGTAACTAAGAAAGGTTGGTTGCTCAGACAACCTAGCTGCATAACAGCAAACTGCCACCATACTTAAAAACAGCCACTGTGCTCCAAGACCCGGTGCAAAGATTTTGACCCTAAAAATATTACTTATGATACTCATTTCCATGCTGCACATCACTGGCTATCAGGAAAATGCTGCAAAACATATCAGTGAGATGCAGCAGGGGCATATTGCCCAGGCAAAGAAAGTATTTGCTGAAGAAAACTGGCCCAAAATGGAAAAATACAAAAGAAGAGATGGAAAGTAAGAAATAAAAATACGAGCTCAACACTGAGGTTTAATGAGAGGTATGCTGGATGGGAAGACAATTGGACTGAGCTCTGTCTCTGATCAGTTTCTGTGGATTCTGAAGAGAGTGAGCAGAGGACCAACTGATTTAGAATCCAAGAACACAGTGAAAACATTCCTAAAATACCTCTTCCTAAATCTCTTATGAGACTTTTTCAAAATCATTTCTGTACAACCTACCAGAGAATTCTAGGCATCCCTTGAGGATTCAAGGCAAGATTTCTTCCCTGGCATTTGTGGCTCTTTAGCTTTGTGACTGAAACTTCTGCAGCTGTATTGAACTGAATTGGAGGCTGAAAATTGTTCTGAGAATTTGGAGGAGGCCAAGATTGTTGTTGACACAGCTGAAGGATGACTTACTCACACCTAAAATTGCACACAGTTCTGGCTTGTGGGATTAGCAGCACTTGGACCAATGTATGGTGTCATTGGAATGAGGTATCTGTACAGGCCTGAAGCCTAAACAAAGGCTTTCTCTGCATTCTCCCTTCTGCATTCTGCAAGGCAGCAGCAGGGATCTAAGTATGGCAGCAGCATCTTCCTTAGCCATCAGCCTGTTCAACAAGTGGGTACAAGAAGTCCATGACAGTATGTCACTAGCAGTAATGTATCTCTGGAGGACAGGTATGGAAGAGCAATTTTTCTCACCTCTTCAGCAAAGCAACAGTTTGATTTCCATCCCTGAGCCCTCAGCAGTCATCTCATGGGAGTCTGGGCTTGCATGTGTAACTTAGAACATTTCCCTGAAGTGCCAAGTGGTATTACTGGATGTACTTACCGGTTGCAAAATTTAACTGCCTAGGAGCATAAGGAGTGAATACTCATACTGATGCCTTCCAGAAGAAGAGCCATCTGCATGGTTTCTCCTGTTGCCACTGATCAGTTACTCCCAGAGGAGAATGAGAGATGGAGCAACCAGCTTCCTTCAGAAGAAACAGGCTTTTTTCTTCAGTCCTACTGGTAGACACCATCAATTTTCATTTTCTTCCTAAGAGGAAACCTGCAATTTGATGTCTGATTGAAGCCTCCTCCCACTAAAGCAGAATTTAAGCTTGCTTCTTTGAGCTTCGTTTTACCCCTCTACCTTATCAGTTCTTGGAGTTGAATGCAGTTTAGAGGATCATCTGACTCCACATTATAACTCCTTGTTGCCTCTTGTGTTTTCCAGAGAGCACCAGCAAGATACCAGTATCCACAGAAGGGACAAAAACTTCTTCACGTAAGTTAAATTAACAGAGTCTTTCTATCTCTTTCTCTTTATTTCCTCTTGAAACTGCTTCTGCAGCACTGCAACTGCTTCCTGTTGGCAGAGAGCAATTCACCTGCATCCAGCATCTCAGTACCTGCATACCACCTTAAATACTGGAGCTGCTTCAGGAGCTAAGAAATGAATGAAGAAGGATTAAGCAGACTTTTCAATATCCTGGAGCCGTATTGAGGATGAGCTGTCAGTCTGCAGCAGCTCATGAGAAAAAGTTTTGAGTTGTTTAGAACTGTGTTTTGAAAAAGCACTTGTTGGTCCTGTTCCTATAAATCCAAGCAGCTGCATATGAATTTGTAGTTTATAGACACATTGATGTTTCCTCTGGAAAGTCTGTTGCCTAGACTACTATTTTTCAGGGCTCTACATACAATTACTGACAGCTCTGCAGGGCCTGTGAATGTAGACAGGTAACTCACTGTCAGTAGTTTAACAACTTGTGAAGCTGCCTTGGCATACTAGAAGCCTTTTCCAAATGGTTTCCTTTCAGGCTGTTGGAATTTTGCTTTCAGCATCCTGACTGCAGTTATAGGTTGGATGCCTTCAGAGTTACTCCTGAAAGTGATCCCAGTGAGAACTCACTTTCATTAATTTAACTACTAGAACTACTTCATATATGGCCACAATACAAGCAGTTGTCTCTACTTCTGAGTTTGGCCAAGGGAACTGTAGATAGGCGTGTGTAAGCTGAGCATCCCAAGGATTTACAAGATGCACATATCCTGCTTGGCAAAGAGGCAGGAGTCCTGCTAGCTTTTTTGGGAAAGCTATGTCTGGCAGAGACAGGTTTTAGTGTGAGATGACAGTGTTTGTAGGCTAGATCAAGGAAAACAGTATGATTGCCAGATTTTACATTTAGCATGCCTGCAGCCTTTCCTTTGATGCATCTGCGTGTGTGGCGACCTACTTCTGAAATCTTGGCACTGCTGCCTGACAGAAGAGCCATTGGATGTACCCATGCTCTTTCATGTTCTCAGTGGGGCCTGTCAGTGGTGCTTCACTGGATATGTATGAGACCACATAGCTAATAGCAAGTGTCCTGTAACCATTGGAACCATTTTTGTTCAGAGGAGGAGACACGCTGGTTACTGACTCCACTGGGCTAGTCTTGCCTTCTCCCTTGTGCTGCAAGAATGCAGTCCCTGCAGTTTGCTCCCTTCTTTCCCATGAACTAGATTTCTTGCTCTTGAGTGGTCTCTTTCCCTGCTTATGTCCCTTTCAGTGCCTGCTGTTACAGTACTGTTCTTCTCTTTACTTCTATTGTGCCACTGGAGAGGAGGAGGCTGGGATGTTCAAAAGTCTGGCTGCATTCCTGATGAATTGCTGCACTGGCAGATTTCATGCCAAGCAGCACATCACGCTGTTGTCCTGAAACAAAGCAGAAAGCAATGCCTTCAGTAGCTGCTTGTTGAGGTCTTCTCATGGAGCTCTGACTATGTTTCACTGTGTGGCTGGAGCAGTCCCAAACCCAGCGAAGTGATGATTTTCCCACTATTCTCACCCATCCTGGGTCCAGCTTTCTCTGTCACTACTGGAGTCTCCTGCTAGCAATAGCATCTGGTATTTTAGTCACTCCTGATTTTTTCCAGGCCTTGCAAATACAGATGAGTTACTACTGTGTTGTTCTTTAATTACCAATAGGCTATTGTGAGATGCTAGTGTTTAAATCACCAAAAGCTAGTCCTCTTGAAGTATTGCTGCAGCTACTTTTTGGTTATAGGAGGCCTTAGAGAGCTACCTTAAATTTTAATTGTGGTTTTACTCTGCCTAAACGCAGACTCTATTAGATTCATCTTTTTTGCCTGACATGACTTGTTGCTAAGTATTTCACCAGAGAGCATGTAGTGTGCCTGAGTTGCTCCCTAGGATGCACAAGCTGGTTGCTAGCCACACTGACTTCCTTTATCCTTCTCCACAGTGTCATACCACATTGCCACCTTAGGCAAGATGCTCTCTCCTCAAACTCTTCCTTCCAGCTCATAGTACTCTTGAATTCTTTACTCATGCATAGTGCCATGTGTTTTGCTTGGCTCTAAGACAGTCAAAGCCCATGCAACCACCCAAATACATTTCTCTGGTTGGGTTCTTACATCTCAGGAATTCTTGGCTTGGCTGCTTCTTCCATTAACTTTTCTGAGTGCTTCCTCTGTGTGACATATTGAGTTCTATTTCCTTCAGCTGTCCTACAAGATTGTTTGCCATCTTGAGAATGCCTCCTCTTTTTTCTTTGTCTGTAACTACTCTGGGGATTGTGCTGTGTCCTGCTTTGGTCTGGAACATATTCTGCTCTCCCTGCCAGTTACAGATCTCTGTAGAGGTAGTGGCACTCATGGACCCTGCTTGCTTTCAAGCCACAGAGGTCCTTAGCCATGGTTATGATAGACTTGGTGGCCTGACTGTCCATTTGGAGTTATGAGAGAAGTAGAATCTAATGTTTCCTGGGTCAGCATGTGGAGCTGCAAGACCTACAGCTTTCCCCTTTCTTCTGATGCTGCCACAAACAGCTGAAAACTGCTCTCTCTTTGCCGGTTTTGTCCTGGCCTTCCCTCCTAGGACTATGGAGCATTTTTGCTGTAATTGGTTATTTACAGTGGGCCTCGGACATGCTGTACCAACTTTGAAGTTCTTTGCTTTCTTGAGCTTTTTTTTTTTCTTTTTTCTTTTTTTTCTTTTTTTTTTTTTTTTTTTTTCTGCTTTGGTGGGTTTCTGATTACTGAAAAAAAAAAATTTAAAAGAACACTTTTACCAGAGGAAGATGTTCAGGCTCCTCCAGTAAAAGTGTAGCCGTAGCTGCATTCTTACAACTTTGTTGTTACTTCTGTATGTTGCAGAACCCATGTTTAGGATACAAGCTTCAACAGAAGGAACAAACACTTCCTCTTGTAAGTATATACAAGTTTTAAGTTACTACCTGCAAGACTCTGAGGTACATGCCTCACTTCCTATATCAGAAAAAAGTGTGCTTCTATCTAAACCTACAAGAAGGGGCTGAGAATGACTGGATAAGATTCTAGATGCTGTTATTATTTGCTATATATAAGAGCTACATCTTTTGTGGATTGAGGGCTAAACACCTTCCTTCCTGAATATCAAAGCATGTCTTTGCTCATAGAAAAGGATGACGAAACAGCTCAGATGTTTTCTACCTGGAATTCCCTGTCCTGTCCAGGCAACATACACCTTCAAACAGTCTCCTCTGCCTCCATGCCTGCCCTACAGTGTCTGGATTATCCTCAGGTCCAGACATCCCCAACTGGAGCGCATTTCCCCTCATCCTCATGCCAACTAGAGCATATTAAACCTCACTGCCGTTAGGACGAGGATGAGGAAGGTGAGGACATTTTTTATGTATCTTGCTTTAACTGGAACAGAGAGCCAGAAAAGTTTCCCCTTTCTGGAGAAGTTGTCAATCTGCTTATTTTAGGAGCACTCTGGGAGCTACAGGGGAAGGTGACTTTTTGTCCTCTGTAGTGATGCTTCCCAGGGAAGCATACTTTACAGCCATAATTCACCCTTGGTAACTACCAGGTAGGGCTGTCCAGCTCTCTTCTAGACCCAGATCCACCATCTACCCAGCCTGGTTTTGAGCAGTTTGGAAGGATATTTCACACAATCACAGTCAGCAGGACTGTAGAGGTAGTGTAAAACAGTAAGATTTGCCAGCTGCAAGGAATGGGGTGGCAGATGAGAATGACCAGCCCTTCCGTCCACAACTAATAGTTCCAGTGTTTCTGTATGATTTGTGCTCTATAACAAACTATATACACATGCCTTTACATTCCACCTAATAGCTACTGTAGCAGCACAAGAGACAATGGTCAAAGCCAAGTCTCTGGACACAGTATTCTGAACATTTTTCATAATTTACATGAGATACAAAATATTTTTTTTTATTTAGATTTTCTTAGGCCTTAGACTGATTAGTGGCTTAAGTGTGTGTTGAAGAGATTCTAGAAATCTGATATTTTATCAAAAAATATAGAGGAGCTTTCTGTCAGCAAGGTGAGAAGAGGTAATGCTTTTGGTCATCTTTTTCTGCTAGGGAAGGAGTAATTCATGGAGCAATTTAAAATAGCCATTTCTGTATGTTCGGTTCTCAGTTGTGTCAGTGTAAATACGATGCAGCACTATACAACTCACTGAAATAATTAATGGAGAAGAAAGAGCAATATTGGATATTGCTGCCTGTGCTGTGTAGGAAAGTTAGTACAAAGTGGGAGGGAGAAACGTTTATTGCTAACAGATGTGAAGGTCCACAGTGGGGGAGTTGAGTCCACGTACTTATTCTAAAGTTGCTCAGGGTTTTGCTTTTCTGAATTTCACTGGGACATGTCCATTTCACACTTGTCACTGTCAGTCTTGCAACAGCTACAGGAGATAAAATAAACAGTTTCCTTCCACTTCTCAGACAATAGCAGATGTTTCAGAGAACATGCCATTACTGTCACTGTTGCTCAAACACTGGAAAAGACCTGAGAGCAAGCAGAGTGATGCAATAGGCTCTCTCTCCCAGGCTTCCAAAGACAGACAGACGTGTGTCATGCTCTGCTCTTTTAATTTTCCAGTAACAGACATATACCTGGGCTCCTCAAAATCCAGCCTGTTTTGAGAGTGTCTCTCCATTCTTAAGTAAAGGAGAAGGGGACGACTGTTATGCATTCCTAGTTTCACATAAAGGGCTGGTCAGTGGGTTGAGAGGTCAGTAACACAAGTGAGGAGGAGGAAATTCATACTTTTGTGTCCTGTTTCATAATGTGATATTTTATAGTCCTGATAGCTAAAGATGCCCCTGACAGGTAGAAATGCTTCCCACCTTCTCTTCCACCCTAATCATAGGATTATTCCATATATACTTACTTTGCATTGTCCATTATTAAAACTTAATTTACAGCTTTCATTTTACATAACAGTGGAGCTGTCTAAGTTTTGCATCTGAAGGAAGTAAACAAACCAAACAGCACTTAGAGCCCTGTGTCCTTTCACTGCTAAGCACCATTCTTAAGCAAATGAGAAGAAATTGGGGATGGAAGACATTTTTCTTCCCCTTTTTTTCCAGGACTGCAGTGCTCTGAAACAAGTGCTTTATGACCCTGTGACTTTCTTCCACTCAGGAGTTGAAGTGGAAAAAGTAAATTTGAGGTTCCACCATAGTGCCTTGATTTTATGTGTTCAGACAGCTATGTATCCTGGACTAAAGAATAAAAATGTGGGGGTCTTTTTTATTCTTTTGGGACTTGTTAAAGGAATCTTGACTTCTCACCCTGACATGAAAAGATATCATATATATGGCTGTCTTTCTTTGCTTGAAAAAATGGTCCCCAAACTTGCATTGTTGTTTGTAAGTTATGACATGCCTGGAAAGACATCCAAAAGCAATCAGATTTTCTGGGTTAGAATCATCAGCACTTCACACGGACTCTGCAGGAGTATCTGTATGGAGCAAAAAGAGAGAAGGGTGGTGGGCTGGTTGTAGTGACCACATCTCCTCTTGGCATGGGAATCACCTACAGCACAGTATGAGTGTGCAGAGCAGCAGTGTTAAAGCACCTTAGCTTACTGTGCCTGTGGACAGTGACACTCTGGAAGCTCACGGTCTGAGCACTAAGCTGCATCAAAAGCTGAGCATTTACAGCAGCAGGAAATGAAGAAACTGGACAGACACAGAGCTGTGGGAGTATATTTCTGACTGCTTGTCAAAGAAAGAAACTATTTGCTTAGCTGAACTATGCAGCACTACCTTCATGTCCTTATTTATGCTACATACTAAGGGCTGCTCCCTACGATGTCTGTGGAGGCACTTTCTCTAGGAGAGGGACAGGGCCTACTGTTGTATGGTGGGATTCTCATTCATATTTGCTTGTGCAAGGTGTTGAGCCAGTAACCATTGCAGTAGATGTGCTTGGACCATGCTCTCTGAAGCATGCATCCTACTGTCCCCTATCTGGCAGGATGATCTGATGCCCAGATGGAGGCACAAATATGAATGATGAACAGGTAGGAAGTTGATCCGACCTTTCTTGTGGCTTCTTTTTCAGAAGAGTGTAGAGCACATTGGGTTAGGTTTTGGCTGGAGGAAAAGACACAGTGTTGGTTCATTAGATATTTTTAATCTCATTTTCACACAGACTTCCCTGTGTTTGCCTCTAAGACCTGCACAGAAATTAAAAAAAAAAAAAAAAAGAAAAATTAGTTGAAGAAATGTGTCAGTTGCTCATCTCTTCTCTCTGGAATTAACTTGCAGACTCCAAGCCTGGCACAGCAAGGCACCTCCCTAGCACCTTGTCTTCTCATGGTTCAATAACAGATTCCAACCTGCATATCAACTGAATAACAGATACAGCACATAAAAAGGCGTCATGAAAGACTTTTTGCCTGTCACAATTATTCAACGTCAGTCCTGAGCTGCTTTCATAGAAAGCTTTCATGCTGAGCAGTAGAACCTTCTATGACATGGTGTTAAGGTCATTGGTCTATAGAGTATTTTTAACAGGAACATTTTTGCATATGCAAGGCAAGCAGCCTGGAGAGTAGATCATTTGTGTCCTAAAATCTTAACAACCAAATAAAGCTTCTCCTAGTTTCCACTTAATCTCCTAAAGTGAACACAATCCTCCTCCTCTGTATTTATTTATGTAGTATCTGACAGGAGTTCACTTTCAAAAAACATTAATTTTGTCTAAGAATCATACAAACATGAATCGGCACTTCTGGATGAGAGAAAGCTAGGGCTTATGGAGTTTATAGGGATTATGTGGCTGTTTCTTCTGCTCCAAACCTCTAAAGACGTTTTACTTTTGTTTCTATTTGACGCAATTGTTCTAAGGGTCATCTTGATTGCTAACCAGTCCTTAGACCACTCAAGTTGTCCTACTATCTGACATTTGGAGTTTTGGTTAGATTCCTTTATTTATTTTTTTTAATGGTACTCATGCAGAGGTATCTAGAATAGAATTACTGTCTTCAATGTGTGGCCAAAATCTGTGGACCCAAGAAAAGGCAGATGAAGAGTGACAGTCCATTCTGTGGTCTGTCCTAATGAGTTACATGTGAACTGAAATTCTTTAAAGTACAGTGTGACTTGTTGACCAGATATCTTGCAGTATAGCGGAATATAATGCATAGGGAGTTTCAGCATTAATTAAGCTTACTCTGTTTTGTTTGGCTTTGTTTTGTTCTGACTTTGACAAATGTTAATTGCCAATATTCCCTCTACAACTGAGAGGCAAAGAAGATGACAGTAGAAGAGGACAGTGCTGTACCGCAGTATAAGGATCAGAAAAAATCAGGGGGCACTGCATAACCATTGAACATGTGTTTAAATTCTTTCATCCCAAAAAGACTCCACAGTTTTGTCATAAAACCTGAAGACTTGGTAGCAGTTTGGTGACTTCTGAAATGCAGCCATCTTAGGGTGAAGGTGCAGATGTATGTTTTAGGAGACTGTAATAACAGGGAGGAGTCACTTGGGGCAGGATAGGAAGAGGAGAATATTGTAACCAGTTGAGAAAGCTGAAGGAATTCAGATGGTGAAGGCAATCACTCAGGCTGCAGTTATGCTAGCCCAGCAGGGACTCCCAACTCCTGCTCTTGTAATAAGTTAGTCTGACACCTGTGACTCTCAGCATTCGCCTCATCCATTCCAAGAACTGAAAAGCTGCTTCTCCAGAAAAGCCATATATATCTGATGCCTTGATGTGACAAAGGCTCAGAGGAAAATGCTATACCACTTTATGGATTTTGCTTTAGTATTTCAGTAGTTTTATTTTTCTGAATAATCATCTCTGGAGAAAACACTTTGCTTTGTTCTGAGGACCATGTGAGCCAGGTCAGATAACCAGTTCTTGTTTAAAGTAAAGCAAGCTTCAGCCTCCCAGTTAATGAAATCCTATTTATCCTACTAGTAGCCTCCCTGCTAGTGAAATCCTTCTAGCAGAGATGAAAACTTGTGATGGTCCCCTCTTAAAACCTAGCATATTGTGCAGTGTTTTATAGAATCATAGAATTGCTCAGGCTGGAAAAGACCTACAAGATCATAGAGTCCAACCTCATCCTAACCGTATTAACTTATTTCTGATGGCCCACTACTAAACCATGTCCCCAGGCACCACATCCTGATTTTTAAACACATTGAGGAGTGGAGACTCAACCACCTCCCTAGGGAGCCTGTTCAAGTGCTTGACAACACCTTCTGTAAAGAAGTTTCTCCTGATATCCAACTTAAATCTCCCCTGATGCAACTTGAAGCCATTCTGGGCCCCTCAGTTTAGGAAGGATATTGAGGTTCTGGAGCGGGTCCAAAGGAGGGCAACTAGGCTGGTGAAGGGACTTAAGCACAGATCCTATGAGGAGAGGCTGAGGGAGCTGGGGCTGTTCAGCTTGGAGAAGAGGAGGCTCAGAGGAGACCTCATCACTCTCTACAACTACCTGAAAGGAGGTTGTAGCCAGGTGGGGGTTGGTCTCTTTTCCCAGGTAATGCTCAGCAAGATAAGAGGGTACGGTCTCAAGTTGTGCCAGGGGAGGTTTAGGTTGTATATTAGAAAGAATTTCTTTACCGAGAGGGTGATCAAGCATTGGAATGGGCTGCCCAGGGAAGTAGTGGATTCTCCATCCCTGGAGATATTTAAAAAGAGACTGGATGTGGCACTCAGTGCCATGGTCTAGTAACTGCAGCTGTAGTGGTTCAAGGGTTGGACTTGATGATCTCTGAGGTCCCTTCCAACCCAGCCAATTCTGTGATTCTATGATTTCCCCTTTTCCTGTCATCTGTCACCAGTGAGAAGAGAGCAACCCCACTCTCACTACAACCTCCTTTCAGGTATTTGTGAAGAGTGATAAGGTCTCCCCTCAGCCTCTGTTTCCCCAGATAAACAGCCCCAACACCCTCAGTTGCTCCTCATAAGGGATGTTTTCCAAACCCATCACCAGGTTTGTTGGATTTGCTCCAACATCTCAATGTCCTTTTTGTATTGAGATTCTTAAAACTGAACACAGTATTCAAGGTGGGAACTCACCAGTACAGGGGCAGGATTACTTCCCATGTCCTGCTGGTCACACAGTTTCTGGTACAAGCCAGAATGCCACTGGTCTTCTTGGCCACCTGGGCACATTGCTGGCTCATATTCAGCCACCTGTCAGCCAATACACCAAGGTCCTTTTCTGCCAAGCAGCTTTCCAACCACTCTTCTCCAAGCCTGTAGTGTTGCCTGGGGTTGTTGTGACCAAAGTGCAGGACCCAACACTTGGCCTTATTGAATTTCACACAGTTGGTCTCAGCCCAATGATCCTGTCTGTCCAGGTCCCTCTCTAAAGCCCTTCTACCATCCAGCAGATAGACACTACCCCCCAATTTGGTGTCATCTGTGAATTTACTGAGGGTGCATTCAATTCCCTCATTCAGATCATTAATAAAGATGTTAAATAGGAGTCACCCCAGCACTGAGCCCTGGGGGACACCACTCGTGACTGACTGCCAACTGGATTTAACTCCATTGACCACAACTTTTTGGGCCCAGCCAGCCAGCCAGTGCTTAACCCAGCAGAGTATATGTTCATCCAAGCCATATGCAGCCAGCTTGTCCATGAGGATGTTATGTGGGACAGTGTCAAACGCTTTGCTGAAGTCCAGGTAGACTACATCAACAGCCTTTGCCTCATCATTTTTCAGCTCCTTTCTTCACAGTAGACACTAACCAGAGTGGACAATGCAGTGGTAATATCAGTACTCATATGATTTAATTTGTCATTACAAACCATGTTTCCTATGCTGAAATTTTACAGCTAGGGCAAAGTCATATGAATAGTTTACATTTCCTAGAGACACAGTTTTCAACCTTTTATATGATTCCTATCCTAAAGCTGGTGTGACATAAAATGTCTGCTTCCAAACCACTTAATCTTGCAGAGGTTACTGTAGTTCCACCCTTCACTCCCAAACCTTGCTCTGAAGGAGAGCTTGAGTTGGCACTGAGGACCTGGGCTGGGCTAGGCAGCTCTGCTGGGAAGTTTTTACATGTATACCAAGCTAGTACACCACTAATATATACTCAATTCTGTTCTGTGCTGGGGTTTGCTTTGTTCTTTTTTCTTTTTTTTTTCTTCAAGGAGGTCAGAGTGCTGAAAGGGAATGATGTGTATAAGCAGTATTAAAATTGGAAGAAGCTGACATTACAGTCAAAAAGCAATAAGTAAAACAATTTATATAGCTTAAGTACAGCTGCCAGAGTGGAAGGGTTTTAAGGACACTGGCTTTTAGCTATCTATAGAGCTATGTAAGAATAAATCTACAAGGCTGGCTTTTGCCTTTTGTTCACTGTCAGCTATACTCTTTCTGGGCAGCAATTATGAACATACATTGTGGTATCATATCAGCCTTCTCAAAATCTTCCCTTTTCCATGTAATTTTTGAGGCATCAAAGTAGTTCATACTGAATAAATATACAAGACAGGTGGTGGTACTTAGCTGGGCAGAGATCTGTGAACAGTATGGCATATATGACCTTGACAGAAGCACACATCTGTTTCAGGCACCCCCGCGAATCACGTGTCAAAGATATGTCATTAACCATGCTGAAATGCAAAATGTCAGTGCTTTGTAGGAAAGCATAAAGGAGAAAAAGATCTCAGAGGGAGTGTGAAAAAATGATAATTAAAACAGGCAAAAATTATGAAGTGTGTGGATACAGAATAATATCTGTATTTTAATACAATAGGCTATACCCAACTTACCCTTTTCCCAGAAATTCTGTTGATCACCCATTTTCCTCCTATTGGAAACTTTGCCTGGAGGCAAAGTTTGACTGGAGGTACCCTGTTGTGTTGATACAGTGACAAGCAATGCAGGATCCTTTCTACCCCTGAGGGGACCCTTCTGTCATGAGAAACTCATGTTTTCAGCCCATATTCTTGTTTTCAGAAGGGGAGTTTCTGTTGTTTGAGCTTTGGTAGAACAGGTCCAGCTTCCCAAAGAGGAAAGTCCCAAGGGGAGTTTGAGTTTCCCCATCTCAAATCACCTCAGTAGGACTGGACTTTTGGTGGAGAGGCATGTGCAGCTGGCTTTCTTGGGAGCTGTGTTCTGGGATTTCTAGCTCACATTCTCACAGGGAAGGTCTTGGGCTGCACTGACTGTAAACAGAGACAGTCTGTGGCATAACAGGGCCTGAATATTTCAGGTTCATGTTCTGGAAGTGGAAGTTTGTGACAAAGCAGAAACACAAAATTAAAGAAATACAAAGAAATCAAGTGACGGGATCCTATTCTTGGTTTTCTCAGTGAGCTTCCAATTTGGGAAGGTAAATTTTAATGAAGGGCAGAGCCATGGTGAAGGAGTGTGTGACGTAAATGCAACCCAGCTACAACACTTGTCCTTTGAGAGCATAATTCCTCCCATTTGCTACTGAGCAGTGTTGGCATATCTGAGTGCTGAGGCTGCCTATCCCATCCCAGCTTTCCCAGCAGGCACAGAGTAGCTGGTGTTACACCACAGCCCTCAACAAGTTTAGCAAATGAAGCCACTGCTCTTGAATAGAGAGATGAGGCAACACCCACCACACTCCAATCTCAAGCCAACAGAGGAAGCAACGGTTTTTCCAGCCCTGAGCATTTGGCTTTTTTTGTTTGTTCGTTTGTTTCTGGTTTTATTCAGCACAGAAGAGCTCCTTGCTTCAGAAAATGTTCAGAATTGATGCTGAATCAGGAAGGATTTTACTGTCACCTGAAGCTATTTTTACAAACACCATGTGCATAAAGTTTTGCATTTATATACGGGGTGTTAATGGCCCTCCAGAAGTTAATACAGTCATTATTTTTCTGAGATTTACAAAGTGAAATCTGAAATTTATTACTGATATTTTTCTGGTAATATTCACAATCATCTGAAGCATGACTCTTAATAGCACATGGAAGCAGCTGACAAATATTCAGATGAGATTTCCAAAATGTCAGCAGGTTTCCTGAGAAGTATTACTGCAATGGTTGTTTTCTAGAAGAAAAACATAAACCATACTCCAGGGAAGAAATATGAGGGCATCTTTTCAATTACATCTGTTTTGTAGTCAGACACCTAGCTGTGAAAGCCCCAGCTACCAATATTATAGAAAACTGCCCATTAGATCTGTCGCTAGCAGTTGTGTCACAAATTGTCAGTGGTGGAAAGTTTTTTCTAGTCTTCTCAAATTAGAAGGGAGCTAACCACATGTGACACTTTAATTTCCTTGAAGTGTCTGTGTTTTTATGTCTATTAAATGAGAGTGTTCTTTCAGTTATATCTAGAATTCTGTTGTATGCTTAAGAGCACTGGTGCCCAGTGCCATGGGGCATTAGTTCAACAGTTTAGTTATTGTTCTCAAAAAACAGTAAGATTAAATATCTGGTAATTTCACTGGATTATCTACCACCCTTCCTGCTTTTTTGCATTCTAAGGACATCGAAAAATGTGTTTTGAATTCCTTAATATTTTATGTTATTTAAAACAGTGCAAAGATGTAGTGATTGCACGGGCCACAGTGAAATAGGATTGGAATTTAATCTTGTGCTATACTTTTTATACTGTTAATATGACTTTTGTTATTTCCCTGCAATGGCTCTTCCTTCCATTTCCCACTGGGGAAATCTTTAGCTTAAAACAAGCTGCGAGCTATGCATGGGTCTTGAATATCCTAATGATCTACAGAAAACCCATTAGCTGCCACAATGGCAACTATTAGTTGACAGACAGTAGGATAACAGTTGTCTCAGAGCTTGCAAGAGGCCAGAAGAATCTTAAACACAGTTCCAGGAATTCAGGCATGACTTAGGGACTGCTTACCTTAACCTTACCAGCTTGGCTCTCTTCCCTACAGTGTCTGTATCCTGCACCAGCTGCATAACTGGCCTCTCACATTGGTTGTGAGTGAATTACGCTTTAGAGGACAGAAGCTAAATGCCAACACCTTACTAATTCTTCCAGCCAAATGGACACCTGGAGAGCTAATGTCTTGTTGTACTTACTGCCTGAGTTATGTGTAGAAAATATGCAGTAAAACTCAAGATAATTGGATGTGGAATGCATTTGCAATTATATGTTCACTGGATAATATGCATGCATCAGACCTAATACTCACCCCAGCAAGAGATCATAGTTTATAGGCAGGCTGAGCAAATGGAGCTTTTCAATTTAAATGTGCAAATGAATTTTCTACACACATTGGCGCTATTAGCAGATGGCCAGTGAGGAAGGCTGGGTACAGGGGAGGGTTTCTTGCCTTTTAATTTGATGAGAATCTGTTCATCTGGATGATGTTTCATCCTAAGGAATGAGTTTTATTATCTGTTATATATAAGACTGCCATTCACAACAATCCAAAAGCATCATGTATAAAGTACATCTCTGGTTGGAGGAAAAATAGTCAAAAAGAGTGAGCCGAATATACTATTATCAATTTTTCAGAACAAGACGTGGAGCAGGTAGCTTTAGTAGAAACACATTAGCTATAGTTGATAAATTAGCACAGGACTGATGAAAAATTTGAAACTTACTTAAGGAAAAACGAATTCTTCAAAAGATCATTAAGAAGAAATGGTTGTCAACTAACTCTTTAGAATGTAGTATTAAAGGAGTGGTAGAGTGCAGGGAAGGGTAGTCTGAACAGGAAGGTGAGGAGAGCATGTGTGTATGTGTAAGAGCTGGCATTTCTACTGAGCCTGTGTTCCCACTACTCATTTCTTAAATAGTACCATATTCTTGGCATCTCCCTTTTTATTATCCCAGAAAATTGTCAGTGTAACAAAGTACAGTACAGCATTTGTAAGAAACTCTAACTAGCAAGTGTCCAGCTAGTCTCTACATACTTCTCTGATCTCTGAGGGCTGTTTGTGCCTCAGCCTTAGTCATGATCATGTCTTGGCCCTCAATAGCTCTGCAGAGAGTTGTCATTCCAGTTAATTTTCAGCATGATCTCTGCACGTGGTACCACCTGTCAAAACTGAAGTATCACCTGTTCTTGAATGAGAGTCCCAGCTGTCATCCAATCTGATCTGGTGTGAAGCACTCATGCTGCTATACCTCCCCTACCTGCAAGGATAAAAAGGGAAACTGACCTTTTGGAAAAAAAGCATTTGCTACAAGGCAGAATTTCTGCCACCGGCCCATGATCACAGTTGCAAGGGAAGCAGACCAGCCAGACATATGCATCATCAGGCAGGCTGGCCAGCCCTAGCACCCACCAAGCCCCATGTCCTACCTCAGGTGACAGAAAGCAGGGGTGCCTCAGAGACTGGTGGAGGAAAAATACATCAGAAAGATGATGCCTCTGCTAAATGAGTTTTCTCCTAACCTGTGACCATGAGAGGTAACTCAGCCTTTCTGGCTCAAATTTTTCCTTTTGTTAGATCTGCAGGGAGTCTTGTCTCCTCTGTAATCTTGTTTGGTTGTTGGCTCCAGCTCCCCACTCTTCCATAGCAACCACAACCCTGTTATGCCTTGGATCAGGTTCCTCAAAGTAAAGCCTGTGCCCTGTGACTTCAGAAGGGGTCTTTTCTCACCTATAGACCCAGGGCAGTCAAGGACGACAGATAATTAAAACTCTAAACACTATTCAAGATGTCTGAAATGCTATGTGAGTCCAGCCACAATATCAGATTATTCAGTGATAATCTTCTCTTGCTCTGCTGCCTCTCCTCATTCCTTATCTACATTGTCTAGAAACAATTACAGCAGCAAGCCACATAATCAGATATTGTGGCTGGAGTCACATACCATTTCAGACATCTTGAATAGTGTTGCACGTGATTTGATGTGGGAATATAAAGCACCAGAATATGTCAGTGCTTTACTGATTACTGTCTCTTACTGTGGACAAGGCCAGAAAGGGAGAGGAAGGTGCAAATGGTCTTTATGGAAAACTGTAGATTTGTTTTATTCCCAAGAAAATGTCATCCTTGCCCTCTTGATACGTAAGACTTACTTGGACTCTAAAGCATGAGGCATACTAGCTTTTGCATAAAAGGCATCTGGGGTTTTTTTTTTCAGTGCAGCAGGGAAATGCATGTTCCTACTTTTCATGCAACTATCAATCTTTTCTCAAAATTTCCTTAAGAACTTGACCTGAAGGGGGCCTAAGTAAATAAGTGTTTCTTAGTGGCAGATAAGACTTTTTTTTTCCTTTTCCCATGTGGGGAAAAAAGAAAAAGAAAAAAAAGAAAGAAAAAGTTTTAAAAAGTGTCTGTTCCCCGCACAGTACAAAGGGCTGTAAAATCACCTGGGTGGCTGGAGAGGAATAAGTTGGCCTTCACAGCCCACACAGAGGTTCTTCCCTTATCTCAAGAGATGGAGGGGACCATCCTGACTGTCAGAAGATACTCTCTTCACTATGCTAGAGATATAAGAGTATAAACTGGGAGACATTGGGTGGTCTCATTTTGCAGCCCTCATGAAGTGTAGAGAAAGATGCATGTGTTAGTCTTTTCAATATCTCTATCTGACCTTAAGACTGGACACAGTTTGACCTGATTATGGTTTATTTGTTCCACAGCAGATACAATTAGTATGTATCACCCACGATTAATATGTGGGTGAATATACAAGGAAAACAATGTCTTCAGCAGGGAGCCAGCACAAGGCTTCTGTCACTGACACTCGCCTTTGCCCTGTCATTTCACCCACTGTTATTAGAAATTCATCAAATATGTCTGGAGAATTTGCATGCTTAGCCTGCTTTGGAAAGAGAGGATTGTCTAGCTGTGAAAGGAGATTATGCAGCAATTTCCTCCACAGCACAGCAAGGCAATGATTCTGACTCTTCATTATAGAGGAAGGATTAGTAAGAATGGTTGCATTTCCTGTGCAGTGAGAGCAAGATGAGCCATGCTCCAGGTTCCTTTGGGAATTTCCATGATAATGTCAATTTCAGACACAATGGATAATGCTACTATGAGAAAATGTGTATGTTTAAATAGGAATACTTGTGGGGAAGGGAAAAGAGATCACTTAATTAAATTATGTGTTCGATCTCAGCTAGAAAGGTAGCTGTACAAAAAAAGAGAAGACCTGAAGTTAGTTGCTTGAGTCTTATAACTTGTACATTAATTACTGACAGGAGCAATGTATTTCTGAGATGACCATAATTTTTAATAGATATTCTCATGTTCTCTCATTAATTATGAAAATATTTTCCTTTATTTGTGAGAATACTTGCTGTATTTTAATTGGATGAGAAGATGTAAAGAAGTCTTGCAGTTACTTGTACTTGCTAAATAAATGAAGGAGAGAGGTCCTACGAAGTATCTCCCTCTGTCTCATGTGTTTTTACACTCCAGCTTGGGGTGAGCACAACTCAGTGCTACTGGTCAGGCATCAAATACTCACTGTCTGTTTCCCAACAGATACACAATCCTCCTTACATTTTTTCTAAATCCTTCACTTGACAGAAGTTGCGTATCTCTAAATGCAGAAATGTACCACAGGGACAGAAGTCACAGAGGCATACTTAAACGCTCAAGAAAGACAGGCAGTCCAGCAATTGGATGTTAGCAAGACACAGATCAAAGGAAAGATTTCCTGAGCAACCCTGAGCCCAGATCTTAGGGCTAGTATGAACCCTGATCTGCGTGTGCAGGTACCCTGCTGAAAGCCCAGAGAGACTTTAGATGGTGTCTTAAGTCCACATGGCTGGCTGTGACTGTGCACCAAATTAGGCCTATTTTAGGTGCCTAGGCACCTTTTTTATTAAATGGTGGGTTTTAGGTTTTTTTCCTCATAAAAGAAATGCAGTGACTTCACATGCCTTCAGGCCTTATTGAAAGATTACTTGTTTGGCTGGTGGCTGTAGAGAAATAATTCCTCTTATTGCTCAATAAATTAAGTTCCTGTCATTTTAAGCACACTAGCTGAATTTCTGATGAGCACATGGAAGAGCTAACTCTACCACTGTCATGTTACAACAGCACTAAAATGATAACAAACCTGGGGAACACAAATTTCATCATCTCTTGTAGCATAAATTTGGAGCACGGGCAAGATAATTGTAAAATTATACCCATCCTGTAAAAATCTGTGTCTTGCTTACAAAACACACAAGTAGTACCTTGGACTAGTAAAACACAAATAAAATATGTGCAGGAAAGCAGAGTATTGTCTTTTGAAACTGTAGGCATTTCAAATAAATTTTTAAAATTTTAAAACAAAACTTCCTAAAATGTTAAGCAGTTTTTATTTCACTAAACACAACTTTTCTTATGTACAATAATAATCAGGTTATCCTGGGCTGGAAGGGGGCGTTGATTTAATTTGAAGTAGTGGGTTCCTTCTCTGAAAGGTTTTTTTGTTGCTTTAGCAATTGAAGGCCTTTTTTTCGTAATAGGATTAGCCCGAATAATTACCAAAGGATTTCTCTGGGTCATCTGAGTACAGTTCCCCACAGCAGTATTTAAAGTCTGTCTGAAGTAAGGAAATAGTCAGTGACTGTGGGTAGATGAAAAGGTTATAGTTAACTGTTGCCACTCAAACCAGAGAAAGTCATCTTCAGAGGCAGGACCACAGTGGTTTTTATCCATCCTGCCCAGATGTCAAGAGGAAGAAGCAGTAACTCACTGTTAGCAAAAAGCTGCAATAAAGATTTCATGGTAAGCAGAGTGAAGTGAGGGACCACAACCTGAGCAGTAGGTGTTGTGGCAACCCTCTTGCAGCTGTCTCTTGTTCAATAACATACATAGTCTGGGACAATGAAGCATTAATGTTGTATGGAGCAGACTTTATGCTATTTCTCTGATTCTGGCTGCAGAGCAAGGCCCTCCCTTCTGGCCCAGTGGAAGGAAGTCTGCCTGCATTTCTGTGGCGGGTCCCTGAAATCTGCAAGACACTATGTCAACCATGTGTGGGAGAAGCTTCTGAGTCTAGAGCTTTAGGACAGCTCCTTGATGCTTTTTACCGTTTTTACGCTTTAGGCAGTATTGAAGAGTTATAAATTTTGATTAAAAAATAAATAAATAAAAAAAGAACCCCTTGAGGAGGGCAAAACAGTGGCTTTAATACATGTTTCTAATCCGTAACTTTATTACTTGTTCAAGTCATACCATATTTTTTTCTGCTGCTCTAAGCCTTCATTTCAGAGGATCTGGCTATGTGTCTGTATTTATGTGCAACATAATATGTTGTCCAGTATTACTGGAAAATGAAATCTGAAAGGCATTTCTTCAGCATGTGTCTGCAGATACCAACTTGACAGATACATGACTGTAATGATAGATCATTGTTTGGTGTGCCAGGAAATGAGCACTTCTGGCCTGACTTGTCTGATATTTCTTGAAATCACAGGACATGTGCAGGGATTTTTTTCCAACTCATTCTCAACACTGTTATTTCTATGGGAAAAAGGCTTGGTATAGACCTTTATTTGGAGTGTTTTGTCTCATGCTGCTATCTGTATCTGTTTCCTCTCTGCCCATCCTCTGGAGACTTCCGACTTGCATAATTGCATTTGAAAGTAATCACATTTGTGAATCAAAGAAAATACACAACCTTATTGTTGCAACTTAATTGTTCCTGGAATAATTCCTACAGGTTGTCCACAGTTGCCTGTCTCAGTGATAAATTCAGACTCATCATTCCTCCCAGCTTCTGTGATTTTCCAAATGGCTGGTATTATTTAGCCACTTAGGTTTGTGCTCTTAGAAACTCTCTCATTACCTAATGCACCAGCGAGCTGACTGTTGCCAGTAGCTACAACTTACCTCTGCGCTGGTAAGCAGTAAACTTGAACTTTTCTGTCTGCTGCAGCCACATTAATAATGGATTCTATTTCCTGTAATTACATACATGCACAGAGATTTTCTTCTTCTTTTTTTTTTTTTTTTTTTTTTTTTTTTTTTTTTTTTTTTGTAAGAAGAAGAAAGGAAATGGAGGAGAAGGGTGGAAGGTGGTGGAAACAGCTACAGCTAATTATTAATGCTGACTAGGCCCCAGCTGCATAGGTTTTTAATTAGCCAATGCCTAATACTAATAGTCACTGCTGGGATGATACCACCACTACTACTTCTTCAGCAGGTTAGTTTAAAAGGGGAATTGTATTGTATTGTCTGCTCACACCTGCACTCTGTAGTATTGCTCACACACTTACACATACTCAGCAACACAGGCAAAAACTTCATCCTTTTTTATTTTTCAGGTGAATTGGTTAAATTTGAGTCTTTTTGTGTCCTTCAAGGCAGCATTAGACTGTGATTTCTATGTAGCTGAGCAGGGCAGCTTTCCTGATGAAAGCATAAACTGATGCCTAGTGAAGGAAAAGAATCCAATATACAGAATTTCACATATTTTTCAAGTGTTATTAACAAGGCCTCCAGAGAATCATTTAAAATATATCAGTGAGGCAGGAGCACTGTCTTCACTCTTTGGGGTGAAATGAGTTCAAGATTCAAGACACTATGCCTTTTCCTTCCTTTGCTGATCTTCTTCCCCCTAGTCTGCCCTGGCGAGCTGATGCCTTGCACCGTGGAGCTTGTCCTTTAGAATTGGATCTATTTTGGTTGCACCCTTGTTTTTTTCCCTAGTACATGCAAAGTCATTAAAAAACAGTCCCTTAATTGAAAACCCTAAAGGAAGGACAATGGGTTTAGTGTGAAATTAGAAACATGGAGAGGATTTGGCAGCTTTTAATTTAATAGGAGTTAAGTGGCAATTAAGCAGTATGCAGGGAATTTTAAAGCAAGAGCAAGACATCCCTCATATTAGATCTCCACTCTTACTGTAGCTGAGGAGGCTGAAATCTTGCCCACAGTAGCAAGAAGTTTGTCCCAATCTTTGCAGAAGTCAGTGTTTGAAGGAATAGTAGAATTTTAAAGGATCTGGCTTCAAACTGTGGCCCTGCATAGAAAGGGATTTAGGGACATAGTTCACCTTGTCCATGAGTATACAAGCCAAGATCCCTATGTGCTTCTTTCTCCTTCTTGGTAAGCCTGTAGGTGCTCATTTCCTTTCCCTACCATCACAACCACCCTTCCTACCACAGGCATAGCATAGCTGCCATGTTGTACATGAGCACAGCTCTGTTTTATTTGGCTATTTCTCTGGATGGTAATTTGGATGGACTTGGCTGGGAACACAGGGTACAGGGTGACCTCAGTCCTGCCTATCTTGCCCACCCTTTCAAATACTTTCTCAGAGTAAATGGATTTATTCCTTAGGTGTCCTCAATAAAAATGAAGAAGGCAGTCTGTTCCCTCCACCTCTTGTTTGTACTCCCATTGCCACTCCACAGCCTCTGTGGTGAAACACAGGCAGACATAACACACGCCCAGGTGACATGACCTGCAGTTTGGTTGCAGGAACTGCTGCAGGAATAATGCATACATAAAATGAAATAATTATTGCTGTGGACTGATTGTGATACATGTGTGTGAGTTTGTTGACACTCCCTCACATACTGTTATGGTCAGTAGTGGGGATGTGAAATATCTGAGTTCTGGAGCAAAGGCTCCATTTACTTGCCTTCCTCTCTCCTCTTGTGAGTTTTGAAAATCTGGTTTTTGTCCTGTCACTGCCTTCTCTGCTCCATTTCTAGGTTGTACAGTGTCTTACTGAAGGGAGTGTTTCAGAGGTTCACTGCTGTTCTTACATCATCCTGCAGCAAAGGCACACATTGCCCCATGCTGTGCATGCCCTGGTGCTAAATGGAAATTATAATGAGCCCATTTTACTCAGGTGCAAGGGGCTATTTGGTGTCTGGAGCAGCACAGAATCTGTTCTGCAGTCCTTGAACTGCACTGGTGAAATGAGAGTAAAGAAGATAGGTTTAAAGTTTCAGAGTTTCCTTGTTGCTGTTTTCCTCTCTTGCTCTTGACAAAACACAACCCAATGCAGGAAAATTGAAGTTCTGTGTAAGAGAAGAGTTAACTACCTTATTTGAATTCAAATTTTGATTTCTTAAAGGTGAGAGTTTTGCTTTTGTGGCAGACTGTATATAGCTCAAAGAGAGAAAGATGTGACAAGGTATTTTTAAAATGCAGGCTGGAGTTTGCATTCAAAACATAGATGTGTAATAAAACCATATTTGATTAGGCAACTGAAAATTCATGACTAGATAAAAAGTCTTCTTTATCATACTTATTTGAATTTGTATTAATTATTTTCTGGAAATTGACAGTATTTTCCAGCCAATGCCAAAGGAGTGATTCATGCGTTCTATGGCTCTTTGAATGCACTAAGAAGGAATATTAAATATTAAATGTCCTGGTTGATGTTAGGGTTCTGAGGCATGATGAGAGCTGTTGCTTTTGTTATTGCTAGAATTTCTGTAGTAATAAATACTGTGTTGCTTACCTGGTTTAAACAGCAGACATCTCAGTTCTGCTAACTTGAGCATGATCAGGCATGACCAGAGCTGAACTGGCCAGGGTAATTGAATTAATATCTTGATGTAGGTTGTAAATTCATTATTTGGATGTATTTGCAGAAAGCTGCTAAGCAAATCTTCTGTGCTGAAAACACAGGATTTTCTGCAAGCAAAATTCTGAAGCTTGCAGGTTCTGAATGTAGATCTTTACTGTAAGATACACTTTACAAATCTAAGCTAGTAATATGTCAGTCCTGTCATTAACACCTGCTTATTAAATGATAAAACATTTTCCATACAGTAGGCTGGATGCATGTTTTTGATTTATTTAATTTTGTTTTGGCTTAGTTTGGGTGGTGTGTTTTTTTCTTCATAGTAAAACTATTGAGTATACATACATTAGAGAATTATTCTGTTGAAGTCCAAGTGTAGTTGAAATTCTGAAAATGACACTTTAAAGTGAAATAAAGTCTGATGCTGTTAGTTTTAAATAGTAGTTAGGGATGTGTACAAGTACAAAAATTACAAAAAAATGGAAGGTGTGTTGAGCAGAGTCAAGATTTTTCAGAATAATGGTGCCCTTGTTGAGATCTTCTAGGAGCTTCTGTGTAAATTAAGCTAGATTCAGGATGAGCCTTGGATCATGGTTTCACTATGCAAAGTCTTTGGTGAGAGGACAAGGTCAAGAAACTCCTATCCCCTGGAGCATTGTCCCATCCCCATTCTTCCAGACTATATATGTTTATGGACGCAACTGACAACCTGCTGGTAAGCTCACCCACTAAAATAACAAAAACAAAAACAAACAAACAAATTATTTTAAAGTAAAAATTCAGTTCTATGATCCACTTGAGAGCCTGGCCACATGAACACTGTTATTGAACTTGTGCAAATGACAGAACAGAGGCAGCAAAAAGGACAGACAGGGAAAAGTATTATATTGCTGCCAGACTGTTTTTTTCATGAAACCGCAGCACTACAATCCAAAATACCTTTTCAGTTCCTGAATTAGGCTCTGATTCAAAAAAGCACTTAGATATATGATGTAGCCCATCTCTAATGAGGAAGGCATTTCACCACTTGTTTAACTCCATGCACATTTAAGTACTTCATTAACCATGGGTCAGTGGGGGAGTGACAATTCCTTGAGTCAGGGCTTTCAGGACCTTTACTCAAATTATCAGTGTCCAGGGACTCCCCTGGTAGCAGCAGCACCACGGATGTGGAGGCTAGCCAGAACAAAATCCTGCATAGCCATGCCTGTGCACAATAGCAAAATTGCTGCTGTCCAACAAACACTCAATAGAAATTTCTTGCTTCTGAATGAAGCTGCTCAAATAGAGCCAAATGAATGCATTTTAGCACTACGATGCATGGGCATTAATGAGTGAGCCCGGGCCCTGTGACTGCAATGTTGCCCCAATTCACTGCTGTACTGTGAAAATAAATGATCATGACTGTTGCAGGAAGGTCTGCTGGACATTTCAGTGACAGGGTGAAGGTGTTGCCAAATCTGAGAAAAAGTAAAAGGAAAAAGATGAAAGAAACACAAAACAAACCAGAAAATTGCACACAGTCTTTCTTTTGCTGCTTCTGCCCTCAAGCAGAAGAGCCTAGCTGAGTGCATTTCATATCTTTGCATCTCTTAAATGCTCCTTTAACACGTCAGAGATAATTATCATTAGCCTGACCAGTGGCAGGTCACATCGCAGTTTTGTGACTGAGTAGAGGCTAGGGGAATGAGTCAGTGCCATTGATGAAAACCCCTGACATTTGCAGTTTGATGCTGGATTTGTGTGTCTCATGTAGTGCCATTAGCTCTGCTTTTGATTAGGCTGAAAGAAATTCGGTGTCTCACATTTCATTTGAAGATGAAAAGACTTAGAAAACCTTTTGGATCCCCTGAAATAACAGCCCATTTAATGGCAGTTTTCAGTTTCAGTTACCAACTGTAGCTATTTAGAGCATAAGCATTTATTGAAATGGGCATTGTTGTGTTGGTTTTTCAAATCATTTTTCAGGCAAGCCACAGATACTTTACAGAAAGCATGCTGCTTGTGTAAATGACTAGAGTAAATGTGCACGTGTGATGTCAGTACAGAAAGCTCTGCCACAGAGCTTTCCCAAATGTTTTCACAAGCACTGAAGTTTGTATTCTGTGCTGCAGACATTTCCAAGAAATGTAGAAGTGTGAGGACCCACTTCGGACTCACTTTTGTGGGCAGTGAAATAATTCCAATATAGTTGTTTTGGCTTGGGGCAATGGAGATGACTTGGATACAGCCTGTTAATGTCCCTGTCTTCTACGTTGTGGGTAGAAGTCTTCCCACAGCAGTCCTCTTATACCAAATAAATTGAACACAGTAATGATTCTGCTGACATTGGTGTTTTTACCCTCATGTCTAGGGCTGAATATGTGCATAAGGGCTTGTATTTTTTACTGTCCATGTTTTGCTTCATTTTATTACAAGTTTGATGTTTCTTCTCAGTCACATATGGCTACAAATGGCCAGAGGGCTTAAAAAATACAATATAAAAAGGTGGAAAAGGTGATGAGAATGGGCAGATACAGGAACAGCACTATCACACGTACTAACTGTTTTACGTCAGTGGGATGTGAGCAATGGGATGTGTGTGAGTGTGAGTGACAGTCCGTCCCATTGTAATATTTGCAGTTGCAGTGGTAGGACTGGTATGATATCAAAGTGAAGTTTTCTCCTTGTACCATTTGAGCTGAGAGATGAGATTTTTAGTGAAGGATATTGGAAGGACTCAAAGAGGAAGAGTCCTGACATCAGTCCAAGAGAGATGAATTAAGGAGGGGAGGTTGGTGAAGCACTGAAAGGAGAAATAAATTAATTGTTTGCAGCATGTGTGATAGCCCACTCTTCCCACACCCTGACTGCTGCCAGTGATGCTACTTATTGGGCCTGCTCACTTGCTGTTGGTCACTCTCCCATCTTTAAATAGTGCACTTATTTAATTTGCAGAAAGTGCCTGCAATCAATAAAAAGAGATCCTTTTATCTTCCTCATCAATCTTTTGCTAATGAACACACACTTTTTTTCTTTTTAGCTTCTTGGTTACAGTGCTTTTAATTTCTCAGTGTATGGGGAAGAGAAGGGGTGCAAACACATGATGCAGCAGTTGATGAAGCAATTGCTTCTTTCTGAAGAACTGACATGTTCCTAAAAAAAAGCAGTGGGGTAGAAATATCACTTGCCCTGCACTGATCTGTGGCCCTCTGAGTATCCTTTCTTAAGCTGTGATCCAGCTGAGCCATGAATAACCACCTGCATAGACATACTTTATTTCCCTAATGTCCCACTAATTGAAAGAAAGCAGGTGATACTTAGGGAATCTTTTGGGGGACTACTGGGCCTTTTTTTGAAGGAGATGGATGGATATTTGAAATCTAATGGCTTCCATGAGTATTACACTCCAAGCCTACTTTCAAAAATCTTCAGCAGGCTTGCATTTGCTCATAGCATGAACAAAGGGTCAGCTGAGTTAAATGGTTTCTTATTGCTCTGATTTGTAGGATATTGTCAGTTATGGTCACATATCAGTTTAAGCCTCCACATCTTTGTGCCTAGCTAGAGAGAATGGTCCTCTGCTGTTTGTTAATATGAAATCAGCATCCTTTTACAACCCATAGAACTGGAGGAGATACAACTTGTTCATTCTCATTGGCTAGAGGTTAATTCTGACTTTTGTCTATCACTGAGGCTTTCTTGAGGGATGGTAGAAAAGAAATCATTTGATTTTTTATAAAAACACTCCACAAAATAAAATTACAGTTTTCTAAGCCTCTGACTTTCAATCTGTCACTTACATATGGCAAGAGTCCAAATCTTAGCCACACACTAGCTTCATTAGTGTAGAAGCACACTACTTTTTCCTCTAAGCAGAAGAGACTCAAGCCACATAATAATCAGAAATAAATCTTTGTACAATAACCTAATCTAATTACAAATAGGCAAGTAATTTCCTTCCTTATCCTTTTATATTGCCCACCAATGGGCTACCCTAGCAAAATTTTGTTACCTCCAAGGCCATGATCCCTCTTGTTTTCTTCTAGGGTCTCCCTTTCTATTAAGCAATTGCTGGCTCTTCTCCAAGGTGCTCATCCCCTCCAGCCTGGGCCAGAACCCATGTTCAAGCAGGGCATACCAGTGCTAGCATGTCACTACAGAAATGTAAAAGACTCAGGAGATTCTGCATTGCTTTGGGCGGGAGAAGTAGAAGAAAGGAACCCCTAAAACATCAAACAGAACCCTCAGTTTACAATTGTGTCTTCATATGCAAAGTGAGACTAGCAGCCTTTACAAAAGGTGGTCTGCACCCTTGCTGACTCAGATGCGGTAAAGAGCAGGGGCTTGCACTTCTGTTCAAAAGGTCCTGAGAGGAGCCAGCTCCATGCCGTATCATGTTGCAGCATCCCGGGCAGGCTGTGTCTTGGCCCTGGCTTTGGCCACCTGTGGAGAAGGGCCAGAGAAAGCAGCCTGGAGGATGATTCAGCATTGCCTTTCTCCCTGGCTGCCCGGAGTATAAGGGGAGCCGCCAGGCAGCTCCGAAGGCAGGGTACCGCCCTGCTTTTCCCGGCCCAGAATCTCCAGCACCCCGCAGCTCCATCGGGGCTGGGTGGGCGAGGCGTCTCGGCAGGCTCCCCTGGGGAGGAGGAGCAGGAGACGGGGAGCGGAGGAGGTCTGAGCAGAACTGGCTGCGCGGTGATGAAGCAGCCTGCCCACCCGGCCGGGAGCAGCGGCGGGGGAAGGGACCTGCAGCAGCGGAGGGTACCGCAGCCTGGAAGGCAGCCAGGCCCCACCGGGATGATGCGGCGGGAGGGGCTGGATGGCTGCGTGCCGGCAGGAGACGGCGCAGGCAGGCTGGGCCCTGGCCGGTGGACGAGGAGGGAATGAAAAAGCAAAGGAGGTAGCAGGAGCGATCCTGGCTCCGTTTAGCACACATCTGACAGAGCTCTTTCCATCCTGCTGCCTCTTCAGCTTCACAGTGCGGAGGGAGGCAATGCACCCACATGCAAGGGAGCTCCTGCAAGTGTCCCCACCAGGCTTCAGGGTCAAGAGGCTCTGCGGTTCCTCAGGGAGCTGTGCACACAGATGCGGCAGCGTTTTCTGACCCAGTTACAATCTATCTCTCCATCAAACAATCTAGCATTGTGCATGATTGATTTCACAGCAACCCTTGTGAAGAAGGTGCTAGATCTCCACATGCATTTCTGTTTGTTTCAGCACCAGAAAGATGTGAGCAAAGCAGAAATTTAAAGAGCAGTTAAATATGGAAAGACTGGAGAGTAGTGAAGATTACAGGTGAAAATTGCACACATGCAGTATAGCGCAGGGAAGATGTGGACAGGGCAGTGGATAAAACACAAGCTCTGAGCATCAGCAGCAAGGAGAACTGTCCAAATAGAAACAGGGAGGTTGAAAAATTAGATGTGAATACAGAAGTCAAGACATTTTAAAAAACCTGTGCCAATTACTCAGATGTTGTTGTGCCTCATATGTGCGACAAGAATATTCCTAGCTGATTCACACTGTGAACTCTCCTTTGAAAAGTGATGCTTCAGCTTCACCTGAGGAGCAACTTGTGTGTGTGAACGTCTGATTTTCCCAAATTTATCAATTAAGTAAAAACCTTGCTTATTATCCTTTCCCTAGAAAACTAGCTTACTTGTACCCACAGACCATCAAAGCTGTCATGATAATGTTGCTGTGATATTACTTACTACTACAGTAGCTATGTTTTAAATAGGTTTTGAGATGCTTAAAGAAGGAATATTAGCAGCTTAGGAGCACATGTGCTTTGTAGTAAGAGGAGCCATTAATGTAAATATGCAATGCAAGCTGTTCCTTCTGTCTGATCACATCATTGACCTGAGGACCAGATACTTCTGGTGAAGTAGACTAGATTGTATGATGATCTATCTTTTTACTTTTTTTTTTTTTTTTTTTTTTTTTTACATTTTTACAACCTTTTTTAAGTGAATGTTACTAGTGTTGCCAGGGAAGTCAGAAGGAGGGAAGGAGTGAGTTGGAGACAGAAAGACAAGATGGATAGATACGTATCTTTTTTTGTCAGTGCCCAAATTACATAACTAGAAAGGAAATTACCTTTTAGATGCCTGACTAACGTACCATCAAAACTGGGTTCTGGAAAATTTGTAGCATTTGATCCTTTGTTTCTTTATGCATATTGCAAGCATTTATACTAAGGAAGGGGGATTCATGCTGCCTGCTCTGTAATGAAAATGTTTTCACAAAGTCTAAGGAACTGGAACTTGTGTTTAGAGCTTCTCTCCCTTTATATACATTTCTGCATTGTTCCAAAGGTGTACTTTTCTGTGGGAGAGAGAGGAGGTCAGGAACAGAGTGAATTCTAATCTTACTTTCATTATGTTAAGTGGACTCTTGATTTACCCTTGCATTACACTTCACTGGTGGAAATCGGCTCTACTGCTAGTTATTGGTAAAAGTGAGGAATTACAAATTTAAGGGCGAGGTGGAAGCCTCTTTAGTAATAATTCTTTTTTATTATTATTATTCTTTATTTTTGTCTAAGGGTGGGTGAGAATTTATGGTAGCAGCATGTCAGCTCCTGAAAAGTACATACAGGAACTGGCTTCAGTGTGAAGTCTTTGCTTCTTTGGTTTTGGAAAGGAGGTTGGAAAATAGAATATCTAAAAAAAAAAAAAAAAAAAAAAAAAAAAAAAAAAAAAAAAAAAAAATTATGCAGACCTCTTTAAAATAACTTAAATGCAAATTTGTCGGAGATGGGAATGGTTAAGTTGTGGGTTTTTTCCTCTGCTTGGCTTAAAATGCATCCCAACGTTACTGCTAGTGAACAAAAGTTATTCAGGGGCTTGGAAGGAAAAGCTGTCTCCAGGTGCCAGGGAGGGAGAAGCTGCCTCTGGAAAGCTGTCTTCCCCCTGGGAGAGATCGGGTATCATCCTGAACGAGCCCAGTCCATCCTGAAGAGCTCCCACCGACACCCGGTCCCCTCCGGAGGATCCATGGCCGCCGCCTCTGGCCTCACTCCGGCTGGAGAAAGGGAGCGGGCGGGTGCGCACCTCCTGCCCGCTCCCTCCCTTTCATTTGATGGCCTTTATTCCTCCTAATTGGATAAAATAGGAAGTCACTGACAGTCCTGCGTTGCTGGGTGTACTGATTTCCCTCAGACCAGCCCTGCAGAGGGCGGGGGGTGGGGTAGGGGAGGAAGGAGCTAGTCTGTACATCAGGGAAGCAGGCTGTGAGGGGGCTGGGGGAGCAGGGCGGGAGGGGGGGGTGGGAGGGAAGGGGGGGCTGGGGGAAGGAGGAAAGTGAATGAGCGCTCAAGAAGGACAAAGAGGGAGGGGAGAGAAAGGGAGTTACCATCGTCTTGGCATCGCTTTTCCGTTCAAACCTCTGTGTAATGATATTGTTTGCAGTGATGCTCAGACAGCGAGCACCTGCTGCTCTGTAATGATTCAGCCTCTTTCAGCCGCCGCTGTAACACGACAGGATGCTGCTGCTACTGTCACTTCTGCCGCTGCCGCTGTTGTTACAGATTTTGCTTTTGCTCCTTCTACCGCATGACAATTGTTTTCCTCGTCTAAGCAGATACCAGCCTCAGATGCTCAAGGTGAGAGTCTTGCCTTTCGCTCTGGGCTATTGGTTCACTTAATCCTTCAATTTGTTTGGTGTGCGTGCTTTTCTTTCTCTCATCACCCTCCTTCCCCCTGTTTTGCTTTGTTGTGCTTGCTTTTGGGGGGACGTTTCTTCCCTCCTGAAGAAGAACTGGAATTGCTCGAGAAGTGTTTAAAAAATTATAAAATTGTCCAGCAAATAGGAGCTCAGTAATTGAGAAGCCACTCTTGCTTCAGAGGCAGAGCGATCAACACAGGGCTTGAGGGCAAGAAGGGATAGGAGAGGTGTCTTATTTTTCCTGTGCATTACTCCTCTCCCAATTGATGTTGCTGAGCTCGGATCTTTTGTTGACTCCTATTCTGTGATTTTTACAGAGCGCTGTGACTATTACTACCATCTCTTTTTGTCTGTGTCTCACAGTAATGGACTGTGATAGAGTTAAGGCCTTTTGGAGGTGAGCTGTTTGAGACCTGATGCTTAAACATGTCTGAAGTGGCTGCCGACACTTTCCCCAGCCCCTCAGCTCAGCTGAGCCCTGATGCGTCCCTCAACGGGCTCCCGGCTGAGGAGAACATGCCGGGGACCCAAAGAGAGGACAGGAGGGTCGAGGGGTTAGCAGGCCTGGCCACGACCTGCTGTGTGTGCCTGGAGGCAGAGCGACTGAAGGGCTGCCTCAACTCTGAAAAGATCTGCATCGCCCCTATCCTGGCTTGCCTGCTTAGCCTTTGCCTCTGCATTGCTGGCCTCAAGTGGGTCTTTGTGGACAAGATTTTTGAGTATGACTCTCCTACCCACCTTGACCCTGGAAGGATAGGACAAGACCCAAAGAGTGCTGTGGATCCTACAGCTCTGTCTGCCTGGGTGCCTTCAGAGGTGTATGCCTCACCTTTCCCTGTACCTAGCCCCAAAAGCAAGGCTGAAGTGACAGTACAAACTGACAGCGCGCTCGTGCCCTCCAAACCATTCCTCCAGCCTTCTCTGTATAACCGCATCCTAGATGTTGGGTTGTTGTCCTCTGCTGCACCTTCACTGTCACCACCCACTCTGGAGCCTACCACAGCATCTCAGGCACAAGCAACAGAAACCAATCTCCAAGCTGCTCCAAAACTTTGTAAGTAGAAGTTATGTGTTTCTTTGTTTATCCTTTTCAAAAAAAAAAAAAAAAAAAAAAAAAAAAAGAAAAAAAGCAGTTAAGTGTTCTGTAGCTGTCATTGAGGAGGACACGTGATTGGCTTGCAATGTCAATGTGCTTAAATGGGTATAACATAGGTTACCTTCCGAGGACAGCACCCAGGGGCCTCTGAACTTAGTTCTGAGGTGTGCATAGCAATGAAGAGGGCTTCATTTGGGACTTTGTAAAGCACCAGTATCACCCTTTTCTCTGCACCTACTTGTAGGGAAGTATGTGATTTACTTCAAGGGTTTATCTGATAGATATTCCACAAGGTCTATCAGAATATTTTCCTTATAAATTTGAATTTTATCCTGTGCTGGATCTTCCCCATGTGTTCGTTTTCTTTGCCTTGCTTGCAGAGCACTTCTGCTACCTCCTTCCTGAAGTCTGTTGCTGGCAAACATCTCTGTCATCCTCCTGAAACTGTCAGGGAGAACAGTGTGAAAGAGTGACAGCCTATTTGAAGCAGTTAGAGACTGGGAATTATTAATTTAGCAGTAAGCTTATGATCTTTCCCTTTCTTTTAAGAGATAAGACACATTTTTTTTCTCTGTCTTTCTTCCTCTAGGAGTTGATTCTTCTTGAACCTGTATCTCAGACACTGCCTCATTGACTTTTGTGGGGCATTTCAGAAAAGCATTCTTGCTGATGCAGGAGGGGTCAGATTCGAAAATAGTCTTTGCTTATCCGTAAAGCAAAAAATATCCGGAGTACTTGGATTATTTTCTCAGCAGCAATCATAAAGCATCAAAATCTTGCATTTCTAAAATGTAATTTCTTTGACATTCATCATTTTAACCCATCAAATTCAGGGCAGATCAAGCCAATTCCTGAACTGCCTAAATTGTGCAGGTCTAGTAATGGAGAAGGTAATGCTCCGTTTTGCTGAGAGGACAGGGCTGAGGTTTCCTTTGGAAAGCTGCAGTGGTCAGAATGATGGACTTTGTTCTTGCAAATTGCCTTGCAGAACTCCTTATGCTTTCCCTGTAGTGCCGCAGCATGGCCACATTATGGGTGGTACAGATTGGACCTCGCCCTGAAGTCACCAGAAGTTTGCTATTGCTTTTAGCCCTGCTAAGATGGACTCTACAGATACGTGGCAGTTGGATTAGATGTAGCATTTTGGGTCAACCATCTTTCTGGTGAAAATGAGCATGAACTACAGTGATTTCAGTGGAAGTCTTTCCAGCTGAGATTCAATCCAGAACAGTAATTCCAGAATCAGAATCAGAAATCAGAAAATTTGAATGTTCCTTCAAAGCCCTGCTGCCTTTTGCTTAAATAATGAGTGTTAACCAGCCTTTGGATTAAAAGTAATTTGTCTAAAGGAAACATTTGGTAGGAAAATACTACTGTGCAGTTAAGTAATAGGGAGGTTTGTCTATGGTAGGTAAGACAGTACTTAAATTATGTCTATATTCAACTGTCTTGTGCTTATACAGAACTACACTAAATTATTTTTTTTATTTTAGTGCTGATGCAGGAAATCTCTTATTACAGTGCAAATACTCTAAGTGACATCAAAGATAACAGTACTTTTTACTTCACAAAGCGACCAAGGACCATCCCATCAAAATGGCCTCTTTCATGTGAGAGGGAGAAGTAACAAAAAGCTAGTTATACCAGAAGAGCTCACATCTTTGAATTTCCACACGTGAGGAAAGCCCTTACCAATAACCTGCTAACTTAATCTCTGAAGAAGATGTAGGGGGAAAAAAGAGATTCTTTGGAGCAGTCATTTACTGTCTGCATTCAGATCTGTTCATATCTGGGAAATAAATGGTTGTCCAGAAATCAGGTGATTGAGTTAAGATGTTGTTCTTTTTAATGTTGCCTTAATTTTCTTAAGATAAATGTGTTTTAAAGTATCATAGATTTCCAGATAGATACAGACTGAAAGGAAAGCAGAACTGGCAGCAGGTCAAGTTTGAGTTGCTCTGAGGGAGAAGTTTGTGTAGATGGTGCTTATTCTAACTGTGGCACATAATTCTGGCTACAGCAAGAAGCTGCAATTCCCTGGGAAAAAAAAAAAAAAAAAAAAAGAACAACAACAACAAAAACAAAACAAAACAAAACAAAACAAAACAAAACAAAACAAAAACCCTAACCCATAGCTGGAAAAGTACACTGCAAAAGATCTGCCTAAGAATTCAAAGAGGCATGAAGAGGACTTTTTGGACTACTCTAAAAGCACTGTCTTGGGGTTTTTGAAACAGCTGCGTTTCAAACACATCATTGTGTTTTATGTAGAACAAGATTTGTTGGAGAGGTTGACAGATTGCATCAGCAATAACTTTTTTTTTTAAATGAATGCATTTGACAGCTATAAAATTCTCAGAGAGCTGACTTGGAAAGTAGCATCTGCAAATTGGATTGCCCCTTCTTTTTGCCTCTCAGTGTCCTTTTTTCCATTTCAGGCAGAGTGAGGTAACTTGTTCCCAGAAAGCCCCTTTTGTGCTGATTTTTTTTTTCCAGAGCAGAAATAAAAAAGAACTGACACATCTCATATTCTGTGGTTGATGTATTGCTTCTGAAACAGGCCCTTCCATGAGTTTCAAAATCCTTTTCTCCTGTCTTTTCTGTCTTACTCAGCATATTCCACTTAAAGCTGTATTCTTCAAGGTCATAGTCTGCTGAGAGCTAATTGATTCTTCTTTCTCCTGGAGCCTCGGAGAGAAAGCAGAAGAGAGACAATCCTAGTAATTGTGTCTGGTGCATTAGATTCAAGACTGGTCTCCCTCCTGTTATTAGACTTAGTCCTTTATCAATAAAGAAGTAATCTCTTCCTCTCTGGTTGGTTTCTGGTTTATGTTGTAATATCATTTCTCCTTTACTGAAACAGAAAGGAAAGATGAATATTTTAAAGTATTCCTATATTGAGAGAGCATGTCAATCTTAGCATAAATGCACCAAAGAATATTTCATTACGAGCAGGTTATAATATCACACGCTAACCTACTATCTCCCTCCCTCTGAGAAGGCATGCAGATTGTAAGAGTGCTGACGCAGTTTGGGAGCTAAATTTTACTTTTTCTGGCACCACCACCTTTAAATACAATTCCACTCTCTACCTAGGATGGCAGTAGATGCTGTTCTGTAGTACTATAAAAAATGTAAATGTGTTTCTGTAAACCCAAACCCTAATCTTTGGGCTTGCATCTCTCCAGACTTAGTGAAGTGCCTTGGGGAACACAAGGCAGGGCAAATCACTGCACAAGGACTTTTGTTGCAGTGGGTTTCCCTGTAAGTGGAGTGAAGCATCCTGAAGAGGTCAGGGTCTGGAGGATGTGCTTCCCAGATGGCACAGCCCCTGTGTCCTTTCGAAACCCTTCTGGCTTTTCTGGCCACCTCAGGTGCCATGTGCTCACAGGCCAGCTGCATACCTGGTGCTATGCTCGTGGCCAGCAGGTGACCAGCAGGAATGTCTGCATCTCCCTGTCTCTGTGTCCACCGAGCTGTGCTGGCAGAGTTGGGTGGGTGCAGCACTGAATCCCAGTGCATGCCCACCAGGGGCAGGCAGGTGTCCCTCTTACCTCACAGGTGCTGACCCTCACTTGAAAAACATGGCAAAGTGGAGAAAGGCTGTGTACTGCTGCCAGCCACCCCTGGCTGTGACTGCTTCTTCTCCAATTTCTGAGTTCTGCTGCCATTTCAGGTGCACTAGGCCAGCATCACACAGGCTGCTGCACAGTGGGACAATTGTTAAGAGACTGCCTCTGAGGACTGATTGTGGATGTTTACCTAGGAAATGGACTCACGTCCCCTTCAAAGTTATCTAGGCACAATGTCTTGGCATTGTTTTCTCATGACGCTTGAAATATTTGCAATTTCTCTCTACCTTTCACCTTCAGCTGTTCTCACTCAGTCCTGCATTGGATGTCCTTTCTCCCATGACAAAGTGGTTTGTGAAGGTCCCTTTGGCAGGCTGGAGGGGGTCTCTCCCTCTAGTTACGGGTGCTGCAGCCCTGCTAAAGACTTCAATTGATAGACATCAAGGGGTTTCCTCATTGAAGCTTCACACAGCATTTGTACTTTTCCTTGAACTGTCCAAGTCTGACCCATGCTCTGCAGCTGAAATCCCCATCACAGCACAGTAGGGCTGATTCTATACCTGACCACCTCTGAAAGAGTCAAGGTCAGGGATGTCTCAGCAAACCATAGGGAGCTGTACTTACAGGAAGGGAGAGCAGAGGACACTGCACAGCTATATACCAGCTTTTTCTGTGCTCACTGTTACTGTGCAGGGCAGCGTCCAAAGGGAAATTCCTTCTTCCCCAAAGCTTGAACATGCAGGAGGAGAGCACCTTAAAGCAGAGATTGCTCTGTTTCTGATACTGTATTGATGTTAGTTAGCTTCAGACACCCAACTTAAGTGCCTACATTTGGAAGCTGGGCTGCCTTCAGCTTCCTATCCAGCATAAAGAGAGTGACCTCCCCAAGGCAATTCCCAGACTGAGTCTGGGAGGAGTAACTCTCTTTCTGCAATGAGTGTATAGGGAGACTAATTTTGCAATTCAGTTAAATGTTTTCTCCACAACGTGGTGACTTGTTTTGAAAGCCTTGACTTTTCTTTGATGTGTCCTGTGAATTAGCAATATCTTGTCACAGGGTAGTTATAATTAATCACAGTTAAGATACCAGAAAAGTTCTGAGCCTAACTCAAGAGCATAATAAAGAGATGCTGATCTCAGTAAGCCCTGGAGACACAACTAGGCCTCCATTAACAAGCAGCAATAAAGCAAGTGCCACTGTACTGAGCCAGCCAGTCTGTATTTCCCTGAAACACTTCTCTCTCTGCTGCCTCAAAGGTCACGGTGGGTTACAGAAGTGTATGTACTTGTGGCAGGAAGACTGAGAGTAAAGTGGGATTGGGACTGATAAGGTGAAATGCACAAGACACTGCACTTTGTAGGGAGTTCAGGTCTATTAAGCCTTCTAAAGTGATAACTGAGACTTCCTCTCCTCAGCCCAGTTAGTCACACTGACTTTAAAACGTCCCCAAATTCAGACTTTTTGTATTGCTAATATTTTTCTTTTTAACATCCATTGTGTGTGTAGAAACAGTTCTTAGCATGCAGAGGACTGAATTGGCTGATCTTGCCATATCTCTCTGTCTTGGAAAAGCACCTCAAATTCATGGCTTTCAAAATTATCTCATGGGTGTGGTTTTTCTTTCATGCACCATGCATCATGTGCAGAACATGATGGAGAAAAAGCAGTATTTTGTGATAAGTTTTCTCTTAAAAATAGTCTGAATTTCTCAGTGCAAAACAGTAGTCCACTTAAATTTTTCTTTAAAAGCTTTGCTTTACTTTGTCAGCTTCACTGAGAATGAGTTATGCCTTCATGCTACATGGAACTGCATGGTCTTCTACCTCCATTGTATACATATGCATAAGTGAGTATAGGAAATACAATAGGCATATGGATTATGTGGCCATTGTCTCTTTATTAAAAATGACATCTGGGAATGCTCTGCATTGTAAGTTTCTAAGCAAAATTTATTAAAAATTGATGTCATAACAAAACCCAGCATTTGGATTTCCACTGAGGGGGACTGAAATTATCATCGTTCACTATATATTGTACTTTTAAATTTAATACTTTCTTTCCTAATGATGCACTGCAAATAAACACACACAGCAGCCCTCCTCAGATTTTCAGTGCCTGTGTTTGGGGTGCAGAGTACCCCTGGAGAACATTCTCAGCATCAGATGAGAAGGCAGAATTTGGCTTGCTGGCAGCTAAGTAGCAGGTTAATTGTGGTGCAGAGCTGGAATGATATAAATGAGCGTTTTCATCATTTGTAGTCTTGCTAATGGAAATGCAATAGATTTCCTGCAGAAATCCTACTCGGAATCAATAACAATGCAATGAGACAGCTGGTTCAAGGAGAGCACATGTGATGCCAATCTACTGCAGACAGTACCAGGGCAGAGACTGCTGTGGCTCCCTGTCAAGAAAGGGCAGAGAGCCCTAGAAGATGCCACAGCAAGTGATAGAGTACTTCTGAAAGGAAAAAGCCTACTTAATCAAGGATGGGGCCTTCTCTGAAAGAGAATTGGTTTTTTTCAGGAATCTAGACCTGTTTGGACACAAAGATGTCTTTTTTGTTCCACGATACTAAATTTATCAAAGACAGGAATCAGGTCATGTTCAAACCACATGAAATCAAAGAAGGACTGACTCATGGTGTGTAGCTTTGGAGTTGAGAAGGTGGTTTTAGAGTATCTCTTGCTAAGGAATTCTGCACTCTTGTTCTCTAGGCAGACCATGGAGAGGAGCAGGCACTTCCTTTTTGTGGATTGCTTTGTCATGGGCACACTGAGTACCTTTACTATTTATACTGCAGGGAGCCCAGTTTCCTGGAGAGTAAGAACTGTGATCTTGATCTTGTACGTTAAAATGTTACGTGAACTACCAGACTCACTAGGAGGTACACATTAAACTCAAGAGCCTGAGCTCTTGACCACTGTTTGGCAATTAGACAGCTCTTGAAAGCAGCAAGGGAGAAATACCTCTGCTTTATTTTGGGGCAATGTACTGTCTGCTTTTTTACATCCTGTCTTGTTTCTTCCTGTCTCTCATTCCTACCTCCCCAACCCCAGTATAATTTTAGACACTGAGACAAAAATAAAGGTTTTATCTGGCAAAAAATGGGCATGAGCAACTCCACTATAACAGTGGGACTTAGCTGTCCTGCCACTCATGGCTGCTTTAAGCTAAACCAGAGGCCAGGTCCATCCAGATCTGGAGAATATCAGTGGTATTGTGGCACCCATTCTTACCTTTGCTCCTGTATTTTTTATTATAAAAGCCTTATTTTAATACCTATCTTCTTGTATATTCAAGAGTATATCCAGCTTTTTCACGTGCACATTCGCTACCGCCACCCCCACTTTTTCATTTTTATATCTATGCTTCATCCTGGAACTTGCTGGCAGTGCATTCGCATAATTCAGACAGCTTTTTATTTTTGCAATGAATATTGCTTCAGTTTTTGAGATGAAAGGAAATCAATACTGGGCTGGTAGTCACATGGCACTGGGGGGAGTATAGGAAGCGATGATTTTAAGCATGATTCATGACATAGTTTGGTATTTCTGTGGAATTCCTGGAAGAGATTTGAATTTTACAATTTTAAACATTTATTTAATTCATGTGACTACACAGATCAAAGAAGAAAAAAAGAGTATCTAACTCGTTCAAAAGCCTTTCTCTTATGCAAAAAAAGAAAAGCCTCTCAGCTCATAAAAGATGGCATGAATCTTGTAAGGTGGTAACAGTAAGCCGGTGTAAAGCTGCTGGAACTGGATCTTAAGAAGACAAAAAGGCTTTTCACTGCACTAAATTAATCTAGATTGTTAATTTAATTTTCCAACTTGAACAAAATCTCTTGAATTTTCACTGGCATAGAAGTTCTCTCATCCATAGCCCTGTAAGACCTAGCATAGTATGGTGATTCTCTGATCCATGACTTCCATGGCAAAGAGCATCTTCCTGACTAAGGTTTCTTCCAGTCCTCCACTGGTAGTGGTATGAAGACTGAGACAGATTCTCTTTTTTCTAGCTTCTCTTTTAAACAGAACTCTCTGCTTTGACTTTGAAAACACTTGTTTATATTCTGGCTGTTCATTCATTTACACCTTCCACTCCTAGGTTAAAAAGCTCTTCTGTGCTATGTGTTTTGTCCTTACAAAGATGCATATGCACTGTAACAAACTCAGCTCTGGATAGGCCTTCTTGACAGGCCTTCTAGGCAAGCTGAGCTTCATAATTCTAGCCATGGAGGGAATTGTTTTCAGTCCTTCAATTATTTCCTCCCCCTTCATTCTTTCATAGTTCTCAGATAAATAGATCTGTAATTTTGATATGATGCTTATACAGGGGCTAGTCCAAAATCCCAGTGAAGGACAGAAACAGCTCAGTGTCTCAGTCACTGAAGCATCCAAGATGCTTGAACTAGCACCAGCTTCTGTTTAGTATTTGAAACAGTAAATAGGGAATGATGTCCAGTCAGAGCAGGAGACCTATGTCTTACACATACAAATGACCTCACTGTCCTGCTACCTGTTCTCAAAGTTGCATGCTACTTGTTACTGGGTTGGAACAAAAATCCTAAGGGTCAGTTGAGGGAATAAAAGACCAGTATTATCCATCCTTGGCAATTCTGGCTGCATTTTAGGAAGAGTTTCAGTTCTCATTCCACGCTCTTTCCTTCTCTGAAGATGCCCTCAGCAAGGCTGTATGGGTAAACAGGAGGTCAGCTCAATGTTTTTAAATGTGTAGGCTCACCTATTGGCCTGACTCCTGATCATGCTTTCAAAGATTCCTTCCTCAGTGACACTGTCTCCATTGTTGGCCCAGCAACCACTTCTTTAGTTTGCCTTTCATTTTTTAGGTGAAGATCAGAAAGATCTTCCTCCCAAGTTCAGAAAGAGTCAAAGAGTATGGATTTGTGAGAGAGAAGGATTTGGTGTTAGTACATCACTCCCATCTACCCAGCTTAAAGACACTTTGCTTATGTGTTGGATATTGCATTGCTGTCCTACAGTGGGTTAACTGCATAGACACAGCCTGGTAGAGTTGCATGATGCCCAAGAATCTTTATCATCACAGCACATGGGAATTAAGGAGCATGATCATATCAAGAAAGTCACAATGGGTAGTAATTTCAAGATATTTTAGATTATGAAGACAGTTTTGTATTTTAAAGACAGCATTTCTTGAGCTGTGGGTGTACTCAGCAGGATAGTTAGCTGTGTGAAGGTAATACAGCTTTAGGAAGAGGAATTAAGTGTAGGGGAATAGAAGAATAACCATTTCTGTATGTAATCTGTGCTGGTCAGGGAACAAACTGGTGACTGGGTTGTTAAACATTTAGGAATAAAAGAGCACAGGATAAGAGGGATTACAAAAGCCTTTCTGCTGTGTTGATACAGGGGCTTGGAGAAGTTTGAGCTCATATTTTAAAGGTAGGGACATCATTAAGTAGGAAGGAAAGTGCCAGGAATTTGTGTTTGCCATGCACAGGAGAGCAGGGGAGGTCTAATCTTCACTTGACTGCAAGAAAGCAGAAAGAACCCATTTCCCAGTGCCACAGGCACTTGTAATCTGCCTGAGACTTGCAGGAGACCCTGAAGCAGATTTTCCCCCTGCTGAGAGGGCAGAAGTGAATGCAGTCATCCATTCTTCTGTCTGCTTCATTTCCAAGGGAACCTCTGCAGAGCTAAACCTCTTGCCATCCAGACATGCTGAATACAGGCTCCTCACTGATACTGAGATCCAAAGACCCTGCTTTCCCCATCCTCCCCAAGGGTTGGAACCACTCTGCTCTGCTTGTGCAGCAAATGCTGCCAAATGTCTCTCTGTCATTCATGCCTTGAATTCCCTCCCGTCATTTTGTTCAAAAGCCCTTGGTGCACTTCAGACATTGGCTCATGGAGGTTCATCAGCCCCCCTTAGTTTTTGGGTACTTTAATTTAATGATAGCATGAATAGATTTTAAAGGTTATCAGTAACAGATTTTGCAAACTCCTTCAGCTGTGCAATTTTAATACTGCACTGTGTATTCTGCTTGTGCACAAAGAAAGGCTGTGCTTCAGGATCAAAAAGCCAGTAAATGCATTAGCACACAGAGGCTTTTCTTCACAGTCAGTTAACAGAAAGATATTTCAAATTTCTGCATGTGCTTTAAAAAATGGTATCTGCCCAGTAAAGCCAAGAAATATGTTTGGTTTTGACCATGTGAGGGCTAAAGAATATGGCTAGCAAGCCTCCTCTTGCTTTCCAGCTCCAAGCATTTGAATTCACTATCATGTAGAGATTAATGGAGATCGCTTAAATAAATAGCTTTTCAAGTAACCCTCTAATTTTCCTAATTGTTGCTAATCAACTCTTTAGTGTGTGCAGTTTTTTCCTCTCCAAATTTGGAGTAGGTATTGAAAAGGCATGTTCTGTATGTGTATACAGTTAACTGCCACAAGCCCAGGAAGCAGAATTACTAGCTGTGAATTAGAAAAGGTATCAGTTCCCTCAAGTCACTTAACTGGTCAGCAGCTGGCAGGGGAGGGAGCTGAAGACAAAGAAAACAGAAAAATATTCTGATGCTTCCTGAGCAGGACTGCAAACATGAAGGAAGAGTTTGGTATCTATATTGACTTTTCCCTAACAGATATCTAGCAGGTTTCCCAAGTTGCAGAGTAGTATGTGGTAATGCTCTGCTTTTGGTTTTTCAGATTGTCTGTAATGTCTTTCCAGAGCTGTTAGTGATACTTTCAGGATGCTAATACACATTGATTTTAACAAAGTGGGTATACCATTGCCAGTGTCTGATGTTAACTTACATTGATACATTAATTTTCATAGGTTTCATACAGTCATTACTCTGTTTTACAAATGGTGATAGCATAATGAAAAAAAAATTCCTGATAATTAATCCAAAATGGTGGAAACAGAAACACTGACAGAGTTCTTTAAAAGTATAGCTTGCAAATGTTGTTACATCAGGTAAATACTGCCCCTGCAGAGGAAGACTTTAAAATGTCAGTCAGTAGAGAAAGATGAGACAAATGACTTGACCATAACTTTTATGCAATGACAGGTCACATAAGAGAAAATTTAAGCTGTTTAGATCTGTCAAGGAAATTGTGCATCATGTGAGAGTGAGCTGAAAGTCAGTTTTTTCAAGCTAGAAATTAATAACAGGGTTTTTTTAAGGATAAACCTGCTCAACTATTGGAATTTTTCCTTTTGGGGTTAACCGACTTCCACCAGCTACTTGGGAAGAATGCCTGTCCCAAACAGTAATGTGAACAAAAGCACCAATAGTTGCTTGCTACCACAGGGTGGTTGTTTCACATCCCAGTCTCATCAGGAAAGAGCTTTCACAAATTTAAATCCATCCCTCTGATGACTTTGGATGAATGAACAGTTTACAATACTTACACTAATAAGCAGTTTGTCTATGCTGGCCTTTGTTCTACTTTGTGGTGAACTCAGGTTTGGAAATGCTTTGTACCTTTCCAGCTGTAGCTCAGCCTCTCTGGGCTTGCATGTGAAAATAGAAGAAACCTTGGGATGATCATTTGAAATCTAACACTAATTTTGCTCTAAATTCTGGTAGTTTAAACAGCACTTTTCCATTCTTGTGGGGAGCCCATATGGGAAATACTCATAAAGCATAAGACTATACAGCAGAAGGACCACAAATCTAGAGATATCTGTAAAAACTATGAGAACTTCTGTGCATCTTCACTTGCTAACAGAGCTTTTAAAGTTGTCAATTTGTGACTTCCCATGTGTGATCTCAATCTCAGTCTTTCCTGTTCTTCATTTTCTCACACTGCTAGTGATCTGCCCTTTTTATTGCTTGAGAAGCCCTGACACTCGTGCTGCCTGGCATTCTTGGCAGACTTGGACCCAGAGATCTGCTCCTGAAGGCAGCTCATGTTTTGAATTATACATAAGCCCATCACAGAGGGGCTGCACTTCATGGCTCCTTTTCAGGGGTGGTGATGTAAGGGAGTCAAAGTAATATAGCGACACTTTTCATTTTTCATGTCCTAGCTCAGTTAAGAGCAGCCCTCGAATTGTGTCATTTTTCTCCCATGTGACTGTTTAATCACCTGAGAGAGTACCAGCCAGAGTTTTGTGGTAAGATTGATTATACTCCCAACAAAGTGCTTCCTTCAGCTGAGCTCTGGGAAGTAGCCCAGTTCAGCAGTTAATGGGCTTCAGTCTGAAGTGGAAATGGTGACTGTGATTGAAATGTCGCAGTGGTGCATGTCAGCCCTTTGGGCTGTATGCTGACCAGTACTTACCTACTGGCAGGTTGTTTGGGTTTCAGGCTGTGGGGAGATGTTCCTGAGCTGGACCACTCAAAGCTGTGTTATGGGGAGCACTTCACCTTCTCCTTTGAAAGGGCTAAGGAGAGAGAAGGATGTTGCTGCAGATGTAATGACAATTTTGTTCTCTCTGTTAGCCTACCTTGCCATAGGGCTGGTGCTGTGAGGTTTGCAATATCACTGCTGGCGTTGGCAAAGCCTGCTGCAGGACCAGCTAGGAACCCTGGCTGCATTACATGAGATAAAGAGAACCATAATGGAGTGATATTCCAGTAACACCCCAAACACACATTTTGTCATCAGCCTTAACAAATATCCATTACAAGCCTGGGAGAGAACTAAGGAAATATACTTGCCAGCCCTGTTTTACAGAGTGTGAGTCAATAATAACATCGTAGGTTACAGTTTACAAATGTTTTGCCTTGCTTGGGTGAACTTGCAGTCTCTGAGTGTCAGCAGCTCCTCTTACAGAAGCCTCTGTGATTTACCCAGTATCACAGAGGAAACCTATGGCAGCACCAAGAATGAAGCCCTACAGTTTGAGAAGCAGCTGTCCACTTTTTAAAGGCTAGCACATACTAATGAAAATCCAGGAAGAAAGAGGAGAAAAGTCACAAATCATTCCAGAATCCCTCTATTCCATTTGTTTTGTTCTTTTTTTAATAAGAAATATTGTTTAAAATACATAGGAAGACATCACATCTTCACTGTGGAAAGGCATTACTTTATGGCACTTATTGCTAAAATTGGATGAAATAAATGTCTGCAAAATCAGATACTGATATTTCTGTCATTGCTCCATTTAATGTAATAGACTGTTAGCTAACAGCTTCCTTCAGGAAAAAAAAAAAGCAAAGTTGCACTTCATTGACATTCAACAATTGACAGTTTAGCTGGTCTGGGGATCCCATTTCTCAAAGCTGAGAGCTTTGAATGTTGAAGAGTTGTTTTTCACCCTTTGGCTGAACCTCAGCAAGCTGCAAGGCCTGTTTGTTTGTTTGTTTCTCTTTATTTCTGGTTTTATTTCCTGATTTTGCTTGTTTGTTTTTAATTGGATTGATTGCTTCTTTCCAAATCTTTGCAAGTTTTTCTTTGAATGCATGAATATGCAAAATCAGCTGGTCATTTCATACACTTCTTTTTTTTTCACTGGCCTGTGTATAACATGGGTCCAGACCACAGTTCCTCAGCCCCTTGCAGAGCCCTGTTAAATCCAGCAGCAGGACAGGAGGGCTGCAGGAATGTCCTCCACACTATCAGCTTCTGCACCTCTGGCCAGATCTCTTCTGCATCTGTGGCGGTCACTGCACTGATCTCCTGCTTGGGCCAGGGGAGAACTGAAAAGCCCAGGACCGGCTGGAGGGAGGAGAGTGGTGTGGGGAGGAAGAGGAGCTGTGGGGGTGTCAGGGTGCCAGCCTGGTGGCCAGCAGGGAGGGCAGCACCCACCATGATGCTTGGAGAGGGTGCAGGAACCTGTCTGGTTGGCAGTACAAGGGTGGCTCCAGCCCAACAGGTAAAATAGCAGACCCTTGAGGTAGGTGAAGGACCTTAAGCACTCTCTGAACACCCATGGGGGACTTGTAGGTCTGAGTGTAATCTCTTTGGCAGAAACTCTCCCCTTTTCTGGTCAGCCCCATCCAGAAAGATTTTTTAGCTTTGCCCTTCACTATTGTCATTACTGTAATAAATTGAGGATAATTTCTTGGCTTGAAACATCTCTGCCTTCTGCTGTGTAGGTGGAGAAATGATGCCAGGAACAATCCTTTCTTCTGCTGCCAGCTTGCTTTTCTCTGTGGCAGCGATACTATACATACTGGTTCTGTATAGGTATTGCTGTTAGCAAAAAGCAACTTAAGCACTGCCTCAGCTACAAATGCAAGATTGATTACATTAGATGTGCTTTATTCTCAGTGTCCTGCATGAAATCAGCTTCTGAATAAGTTAATGCCATTGCTTCAAAGTAGAAAATGCCAACGTTACAATGTTTGTTACAGATAGGCAACTTGGTACAGAGCACAGATGCATGGGACTGGGTCACTGCCAGACTTTTATCTGAGGAGTAGGGTCAAATGAAGGTTTGCATGTGATGGTATCTCCTATACCAAACTCTGCATGTGACCAATTGTGGGGACACTCCAGGGAGCTGTATCCTCTTTAGGTCTGAGTTCAGCTCTCCCGTTATGCTGTTTACAGAAAAATCAGACATGTTTTCAGCCATGGCCCAAGTTATTCTGTTGCTTCTCGGTGAGGGCAGGACACCATGGCAACACTTAAAAATGAAACAAGTCTTCTGGAAAGTTTCTAGTTTGAAACTGCAATGAAAATTACTGGAAGCAGAGCAGAGCACGTGGTGCTTACTGCAGGGCCAAGAGCCTCTGCTTGGTCCTTATGCACTGAGGAAGGGATCCTACCTCTTTTCTGGGACAATATACAATCTCCAAAAGGCTGCAGCCCTTAGACGGATGTCCATCCCCTCAGCTCTACAAGGATACCAGTACAGGACTACATGCTTGGGAGGCTGTTGTTTAGAACCCCAGGCTGTGCAGAGGTCTTAGTCCTTCTTCAGGGCCTGATCATGCCAGCATAGTTTAGTTCTTTGGGTCAGGATGTGCTAATTCTGTATGCATTTTACCATGTTTTCCTGGCCTTTAGACCTTCTCAGGTCACATCCTATACGCATCCTGCTCCCCAAGTGCAGGTAAACATGAGAAATAGTTGACCGTAAGGCAGGGAGAAAGTAGCTCTGAGACGTCTAACTATCTTTTGTTACTGGGCAAGGTTGTGTGTTCTGTGGAATGCAAGGCATCAGGCAAAATACTGCTTATCTCTTCAACACCAAGCAATAAAGAACCATTTGGCTTGCAAACTCCTAGCAACAGAAGTGATGCTCTGCTACATGACACATCTGTTTTGTGTTCAGATTGGGCAGAAAGGAAACACACTGGGGGCTATTTTTAACGTTTCAGATGAACTGGTGACAGTGAGCTGCTAATCATGGGAGTCAAAATTAGGAAGGAAGAAACATACCATTTTTTTCATAGCTACTTCTACAGTGGAGTACATGTTTTTGTTAGTGCCTGCTTAATGAAGCTGTAGTTTTAGGCCTGAGTGCTAAGCTTTTACCAAACACTCTGAAACATGCAAGCACCTGTTTTCCTTTACTTTTTTGAGATGATCTCTGGTGTTGGTGTGGACTTTTGCAGGTATTAAATCTTAATATCAGGAACATGATTGAGAAACATGGATTCAGGATGTTGTGGGTAGTGGCCTTATATATACATATATATAACCCTGTCCTTTCACCCTTCCTCAGAGATTTGACAGCGCAAAACCAAAAACATCTGTAGCAAACAAGGTTTATTGTCCTATTGCTGTCACTGATACTCACGATTAACTGTCTCTCAGCTACCCTCATCTACTTTGTGTTTCCATGGCACTTTTTTTTTTTTTTTTTTAAAAAAAGGTTCCTTGCATCCTGAAACATTTCAGTTGAATACTGTTTCCTAATCACAATGCCTTATATCATGTCCTGGTTATCTGACACTTCTAGAGAATGACAGGGAAGCTAAATGCTCTTTATCTATTGCCTTGGGACACAGCTAAGACCTTTCACTTACAGACTTAAGGTCTTTATGGAGGAAAGAGGGAAGTTGCCATTGCTTCTCACAAGGCTAAAATTACTATATCCTTATGGAGATTAGATAGTATAATTTTGAAAGCTCTTAGGCACACTCTTTGATTGCATTGCCCAATTCCAACTAAGAGCCAATGAAACAATATTTTGAGGGCCCATGTATTATTTATCTCTCTTTCTTCTTCTCTCTTTCTTCTTCTTTATGACCATAAACACGAAGCATAACCAGTTTTACTTTTGCTTCAAAAGAAATGCCACGCTGTTTCACCTTTCAAGGTGCAATTTAGTCAAGTGCTTTTGGAGAACTATGTAACCATCTCTTCTTGACATAGCAGGGAAGGCCAACATTTATTTTAACTGAGAAGGGCTTTACAGGAGTGTAGGACATTAACAGATATCAAGCTACAATGTTTCATAAACCTCCAGAGACAGATATAGAGCTCTCTAGTAAATGAGGATTCTCGTACAGCCCCCCACTCCCTTTCCCAGTGTGTTGCCAGTTTTAGGGAAAATTAAACAATTTGGCAGGGGCCAAGGCCATACCATTTTTCTCAAAATGACAGCTATAGCAGACCTTTCCTACTAATGTTTTACATGGCTTCTCTCACACGGGTCTTCTCAGATCCATAATTGCAAGTCACATAATGTGCTTTTCCGCATAACTTGTGCTTTGTCATTCCTGCAGTGCAGGGTCTTACTGGCAGTAACAGATGGAGCTCTTCCAAGCTCAGGGATGTGCTGAAATTCCATAGTGCCTGGATAGTCACAAAAGGGTGTTGCATTGTGCAGTAGCTGCCCAGGGCAGGACTCTTCCAAGCTGTGTACTCACCAAGCTGCCAAGGTACCACAGATGGTATCTGTGCTCCTGCAGAGGCTGAGCTTGATCAGAAAGTGGGGGCAGAAATAATTAGCCCACTCCACAAGCAAAGCGATGCTGCTTTGCAGGATGCACTGCTCTCTGCAGTACAGGCAGGAGGGTCTCTTTTCTGTGGGCTGGAATGGCATCTCTTCTTTTTCACCCTTTTGGCATCATGGATGTGGCCAACTAGTTGCACCATGTTTCCCAGACTCTTCCAATGAGTGCCAAGTCATATGACTCTGTCTGGCTAACTGGGAGAGAGCTAACGCTCAGATCCCTTCACTGCCTACTGAATAAGCTAGAATAGATTTAGCAGCCTCTGCTGTAGCTCATGACTAGCAGAGGTCAGCAGTAAACAAGGGTTAAATTGCACTTACATCCTGAGGTAAGATAATCCCCTTCCTGGTGGTAAGGTTAGTGAATCCAGGCTCTCCTAAAGTTCTGAAGGACACTCCTGAAGGTGAGGGTCAGCTCGGGAGTGCATGGATTTTGCACTCAACAGACTGAAGCACCTCCTCCCTCTGCTGTGGCCCTAGCTGTACTCTGTTTAGAAGACTGCAGAAAAACAGACCTCAGCAGGACCAGAACTGGAAGTGATACACAGAGATGTGGGTCCTTTGGGCTTCTAATGAAGGTCAGCAGAACATTTCAGATCCTGTTAACAGCTTGCTAATGCATGTTTATTATTACTAGCATTATAAGGTATGTCCTGAGGTCTGCTATGCCAACAAATTGCGATAAGAGGCAGAGACCTTCTGCTAAGGTGTCTGCACAGAGCCAAGTCAGACAAATGGTTGAAAGGGAAAGCAGTGAGACTGAGCACATGCTGTGAGTCAAAAGCAGCACAAGGGCCTGAACTGAAGGCTCCTGGGTCTGGTCTCTGCAGATGCTGCTTTTTTCCAGCTCCTTAGACCTAGCAAGCCTATTGCTTACACAGACAAAGCTGGTCACCTCCCATGGACACTGGAACAGGTCCCTGCCTTTGAATAGTGTGTTGGGAGGCTTTGATTTGACAGACAGACAGCTTTGGGAGAAGCTAGTACTGGGGCAAACATACCTCATCCAAATGCTGCTAAGTGATCTGAAGTCAGCTCAAGTGATCTGAAGTCAGCTGGTTCAAAGTTGTTCCAAAAGTGGTTGTATAGACAGGCTTTTGTGACATCTAGGTACTGCCTGCCCCTCTAGCCATTGGATCACTAAAACAGCAAGTGAGGAGTAAAACAGGTATTTGCACATCATGTTGTGGTGCTAGAAATGAAGAAATTCAGAGCAAACTTATAGAAAAGCATATGAAGCAGTAGTTGTCATGTAGCAGCTAAAGCAAAGCTCCACTTTGCTTTGAACCAAAGGCTAGTAGAGGGATTCAAAAGTGCAGGGCAGGGCAGAAAGCATCATGTTTGAACCTCAGCAGAACTGTGTGCTGACCCTAAAGCCTGCCCAACAACAAACCACTTCCCAAGCAGGCTGGATGTTCCTTAGCCCAGCTAAGGGCATGTGTGAAGAGAGACCAGAAGGCTGTCCCACAGCCACAAAAGCCCAGCCCAGTCTGCAGTGCCTGCTGGTTCAGGCTGTAATTGTGAGCAAACCCCCTACAAAAACAAAGGCACAGCTGCTGTCCTGTTCTGTGTGGCAGCCCTTAGTTAATGCTGTGTAATGTGAGAACTCCTCCTTGCCAAGACCGCTCTGTCCCTTCTTCCTCCTGCCTCCCTCCACACCACCAAATGCATCTCCAATTTAAAGCCTACCCCCTCCCCTGCACCCCAGATAAGGAACACATCAGGGCAGATTTTTTATAAGTGGAGAGGGGCAAAATCCTTCGTGGCAGAGACTCCAGTCTACTTAATATTACCCACCTGGAAATGGTCAGGATTATGGCTATTTCCTTCTTTGATTATGCAAGTTCACAAGTTGCACACTCTCTAGACTCAGGCTGGAATACAGCAAATTAACCTCTCTATAGAGGTGTGAAATCCTTCCCCTGGGACAAATCCATGCCCAGCCTTCCTACACACTGACGCACACACCCCTCACACATACAGACACAGAGCAGTCGGAAGCTCTGAAAGAACAGCACAGAGGCTGGCATTAAAAGCTGTGGAAGAGATACAGTCACCTACTGCAGATTTGTGCTCTTTCTATGACAAGTTGCTGGGACCCACTTGTAGTGGACAATGTAGAAATGACCCAGTGCAGAAGAAATCGTGTTATGTCATCCTCTTTTTTCCCCCCTCTAGAAGTTGTATGAGATGAAGGCAGGAAAGGAAGAATGAATGTATTTTATTCCAGAGGGGCAATTAGACCCTTTTAGATCTTCTTATGTCAATCACCTTACTTAGGTATATAAATACTTATGGAAATCTTCCCATGCTTTAGGAAAAAGTTGCGTTGCCCCTGAAAAACAAATTCTGCCCGTGAAGATTTGGTTGATTTTGTCCCCTTAAATCTCTCCCTGTTCAGAGAGAATAGCAAGCAAGTAAAAAACTAAATCCAGCATTGCTTTCCTCTGCCTTCCTGCCTGAAAAAGGAGATGATAAAGACCATGGCTACTGCTGCAGCAGCACATTTCCCCACAGATTCTGTTCAGCCATTATTTACCTAAATTGGCAATAAAAGCTCCTGCTGTTGTGTATTCCACTGGTGTAGATGATGTGAGATGTCACTTAGATCATGGCCCTGATTTGGTCAGCTCTTGTAAAAAAATACTAACCATTCAAGATCTACAAACATTAATTAAAATAGCTGTTCTTTGGAGATATCTATTTTGTAATAAAAATCACCTCAGAAATGTAGACAGTCATTCCAGTTGTCTTAAAAGTCATTTGCAGTCAAGTGATATGTTCTACCAAGGCAGCACTTAAAAGATAGGAATGGAGAGTGACTTGTAAAATCCATACAGATACAGATATCAGCTGTTCTGCAGGGGCCATCATTTAGACTATTAGGATGAGGCTTTTAGTACTTAAAGCTTTCTTGACAAACTAACAGCCCATTCAGATTGGACATTACTTGAAAATCTGTACTTCTTTCCTCTGAAATTTTATTTTTTCATTAATTTCTAATTCTGATTATTGCAGAAATGATCTTGAAAATACGGGCAGTTTAAGTTCAGAGATCCAGAGATTAAAAACTACTGTGTCATTTGAAGAAGTATTTTACTTTTTGTTCCAATTTAATGATTTTTAAGTATCTAGGATTGGCAAGACAAGAGTGTATAACCTTTTATTTAGAACACAGGCTTCAAATCTTGGCATCTTCAGGAATCTGGATTTTAATAGAATTTTGTATTATTATTTTTTAATTTTTCATTTAGTTACAATAATACTTATTTTAATTCATTTTAGTTTATGGCAATCTCATCAGGTCATATTTCTGGTTAACTTTTTCTTTAAAAAACAGGCCTTATTCTACAAAGTTTCCAGTTTGGCTGAATAAAATGTAAACAGCTACATACATTTTATTGATGGAAGATCTGGATGATGTTACAAATGTCTAAAAACCCCTAGAATGTTTCAGAAACACATAGGCTAATTTTTGTAACTTTCTGGAATTGCTCCACTAATAGTCTTTTCCCACAGGATATGACTCTTCTATCCCCAGCAATAAATATCCGGCATCTTCCAAATGACACTAAGATGATGAATTGTGAATATTGCTTTCCCGTTATCCCCACACAGAATTTCACATTCTCATATGCACATGTACATACATACACACACGCCCTGTGATCCAAGCACAGAATCAGGATCATTTTCCCTCCTCCCTAATTCCTCTACCTTATCAAGAGCTTCGTGTATTGTGTTGCACAGAAGGTCACATAGACAAAATGTAACAACATTCCCTCTGCTAAGCCTGTAAGGCAGACCTGAGCCAACCAAATGGCTGTATCAGCTGCCCCAAGCAGACTGGTAATTTCTGCTAAAAGCTGAGCCACGCTTTAATTATAAGCCCACTCTAAAAACTAAAGTCCTTTTGATCTGCTGTGTAGTGTTAGCAGTCAACATAAAAGCTGAAAGGTTAGAGAGGGCAATTGACTTAAGGGTCTTTAATTAATAACCTTCTACCAGAAGAAACATGGAGCAGGTTGTCTGAACAACCCTCCTTCAACATGAAGGAAGGTGGCCTGCTGGAAGGTCATCCTCTCCTGTGAACTGAGCTGCATTTGAATGTGAACTGCAAAAGGGTAAATTCAAAATGCATGTGTCAGACATTGCTGGGGAAACTCCATACCCTGGCAAAATCAGAGTCTGTCAGGCAATGATCCCTTGCAGTGACAGCACTACATTGCTACACTACTAAAGCCAGAGTAATGGTTTAGTGTTTAAATGCATATAATTTATGTTGCCCTGTTTAGGCATTTCTGATCTTGGAGTTACTCACTCCTTTATGTTCATGTGCTCATATATTTGTGCTCATGTTTAGGGTGATTGCTGTTGTCCTTTGGACTCCCCCTGGTTCGTCCATGTGCTCCTTCAAAAAGCAGGGGAAGATTACTGATGCAGTACAGCAGGGGATGTGCCTTTTCTGGGCCTTTGTTGTTTCCCACAATTTGTGATCTGTAACGACTCAGATGTCCTTTCCTAGAGTCATTCACCCCCACCTGTGTTTATGCAGTTGATTCATTATGCTTATTTGTTCCCACTGAGCAGCATCTTTCTCCTGTTTTTCAAAATCTCTTTCCATGAAGAGACTGCCTGCTATGCATTGCTACCCTCAAAACCATAACCAAACTTCTCAATCTTTAGTTTTGCCAGTGTGTGACACAGGCCATAGCAATGTGTGACAAATGACAGAAATGTGGAACACTTGTGCCCCATTGCATAGCATGCTGTAATTGACAGATTATAATAATTTTTAACCATAAAAACTGTTTACAGAGTGCTTTTTCAGGGAACATGAGTCACATAAACCAGTTTGTGTCACTTATTTGTTTATATGTGATTTGAAAAATGGGTTCTGTGGCCAAGCTATGGTTGTGGCCAAATTATCTGATGGCTGAGGCAGAGGATCTCAGCTGGTATTCTCTGTTGGTTCCTGCAAGAGTGAGATGATGGCTAAAAGAGAAGACATCATTCCACTCACTTACCTCCTATGTGTGTCCCCATTTTAACTCTGCAGGTGCTCCTGCCCCTCCCCATAGAAGCTGGATGAGATGTCACTATTTTTAAATGTGCTTCCATCTTTTAAGGCCTCTCCCTCATGCACACAGGCTTAAGAATTGGGGCTTCTCTCTTCCCCATTCAGTCTCTGCCAGCAGCACATCAAAAGGCACAGTGTTTCAGAAAGATCAGGCACCAGATGTCAGAAAAATGAGTGAAACAAGATTAGTGGCCATGCCTGAGAACGTCCTCACTTGCTTGTGTTGTGCTGGAAGCATGTGGCAGAGCCAGGGATAAAGCACAAGTCCCCTTCCAGCACAGCACAAAACCTCAATCCTGTCACTTCTTTCTCCATCCATAACACTGCTTTGGTGGTGCTTACTGACTTTGCTGGGAGACAGCAGAACAGTGACAGAAAACAAGGTGTGCATCCTGCAGTGGAGAGTCAGCAAGGCATCTCTTACCCAGTGGGACAAGAGACTTCTGGCATTGCTGGCCTGGGAGCCACACAATTATAAATGTGGTGGTGGAGTCTGGGAGTCCTGCAAAAAAAAAAAAAAAAAAAAGATTCTTTCTCTTTCACCCTCCCCTGTCACATCACACAAATCCAGTGAACATATCATGAGGATAATAGTACCAGTTTTATACTCAGCTCACATTTAAATGCGCTATCTTACATCCTTTCTAAAACTTGCCACATTTAAGATTTGCAAGTAAAATGAGGGAGCCTTAGTGGGATGCTGCAGAAAAGCAATGAGGTTTTTTTGTGTAATTTTTAGAAAGCCGTACCCTCATTCCATAGATGTATTGATTACGAGAATGCACTAGCAGTGAGAACTAACGCAAAGTCAGAAGAAAGGGAAGTGTAAGAAGTTTGAAAAAGTCCAAACATGTGTGTTTGACTACCTGAAAATCTCTTGCCATATTTGCTCTTGTAATTCTAATTCGCACTGTCACGAAGAATCAGACCCTACAATGGGATCTGGCCCTGGATGAAGGAGAATAGGTAATTTAGAATGACTCAGCAAAATTTGACATCCACTTTCCTTTCCAATTTTATCAGGGGAATTGTTATGTATCATGGTTTGACACAGAAAACTTGTCCAGGAGGAGTTCTGACATAGGCTTTACCAGGTGCACTTGGGACAGAGAAACACACATCTGAAAGTCCGTCTCTGTTCCACCTCCCCATCTCCCTCCCCCCCAAAAAAAGGAGGAATAACATATTTTAGTTTTTCAGAAAATTTGCACAAAGACATCTCAAATGCAGAGAGCTGCAGCTGCTCCTACATAATCTCTGCAGGAAAAAGTAAAAAACTAACAAAAAGTCAGGTTCTGAAAAAACTACTCCCATCTGCAATTACCACTATATCTACACAGCAACAGCCACTACCTACTGCTTTGCATTCAATAGTTACTATAGCTGTTTTAATTAAATGCTTAAAGCTTTAGAAAGTATAAAGAGCCATGACCACACTGCTCAAGATCTTTTTATAAGCATTGACAATTAATGATAAGCACTTAATTAGAAAACTTTTTCAGTTTGTTGGCAAAATTATCTGCAAATGTATTGCATGATAACTCTTCTCAGGACAACGTTCTGTCATGAAAAATCTGTCATTCTGGCAAATATTTGGTAACTTTGCAAAGCCTGATAATTTTCAGGACATAGCTACTTATTTTGGTGTGGGGAGAAGAAATAAAAGGACATTCTTGTCATTGTTCTGTGTTGCAATGTCATTAAAACAGCTTATTATTCCAAAAACAGTTTATTATTTCAGGGGAAAATCTTTCCTAATTCAGCTGTGCTCCCTGGGTATTTGTCTTGCCTTCACAGTATTTATTTGCTCATTGCATGTATGAAAGTGGAAGCAATAGAGTTCTAGAAGAATAGCTGATGAGTTTGAATGCTTTGTAGCACAACTATGCCAAGAAATGAGCTGGAATCACCTTAGAGTTAGATATTACATTTTGAAAATAGAAGAAAAAACAAGGAAAAAGCACAAAGCCCTGTAGCTTAGCTACCACATTTTGAAAGGCAGCATGTCTTCCTTTGTGTACTGAAAGAACTGACTTTTTGAGTCAGTCTAAACAGTGCTGGATCCACACTGACTGCAGTGGGGTCGTGAAGCTGGAGGGATGCTTTCCCTTGGCTCACACTGCCCATGTACATGTGGTTGGTGAACACAGTTCCCAGTGTGGTCTCGCCAGGAGGATCTCCATCACGGCTTTGTCATTTTGCAGGTAACAGTAGTAACTGCAGATACCCAGGGGCTGGAAAGTCCCAAATTCACAGCCAAGACTTCATATTGGGGTTGCTTCCAAGTCTTCTTGTCAGCATGGATTTAGCAAGGCCTGAGCTGTTGTGGGACCTGGTAACTGCAAATAAGAAAGTCCAAGATGCATTTCTGGGCTTGCAAGTGGGGGTCACATCAGCATCTCAGGGACAGTGATCCTAGTCACTGTGGGTGACAGCATCCGCAGTAAGAGCTTGGACCTGAGCCTGGCAAAGTGGTGGTGAAAAGTTTGTTGTGTCCTTTTTGCTGCCAGGTGGGCTGTCAATGTTTCAGATTTTGCCTTCCAGATTCAGTCATGCAGCAAGGACATTCCTTTCCCCTACACACATTGATGTTGCTCTGCTATCTTAACAAGATGTAATTGAATAAAGGCAGTGGACGTAGATGGTGAAATAGTTTTCTGTTTGGTAGAAAGAAGGGTATCTAGCTTTGGAGGCACTTAGGTCCCTCAAGGAAAACCATTTATTTATTCTTTTTAACACAAGCCAGATATATTGGGCACTGCTAAGCATCTTTTGCACCTTGAGGACATCTCTGATCACTGACTATTAAAGTCTAGCTGGATGCAATATGTGAGGCAATTCCACTCACAGCAGAAACATTTTCTAATTACTGTGGAAACGTTGCCTTCCTCCTGCGTCCCATTGTTGTGTTCCCTCACCAGTACAGCTTGCTACTGTGAGTCATCTGCCTGGGGCTTACTGAAGTTAGTCTGAAGTGTCAAAAGCAATTAAAGTGCTTTTGCAGAGCAGCTTCACACATTTACCTTTAGCTTGTCGTCTGAGAAGTCCTACACTGCATCTCCAAAGAATCCCTTGCAGCTCCAGGGAGATGCAGGCTTCACACCTCTGCTTTCTGAGGGTACAGACTGTCCCTGTGAATATTAGCCATAGCAAGACATGAACATGCTTGTTGGGTTGCTTAGGATTCTGGCCAGGGTGTCTCAGTTGGGCACCAGAAGGAAACCCATCCTTTCCAGTCCTTACCCACACTGAGCACCAACAGCTCTGAAGTTAACATAATCCTTTGCAATACAGAAGACTCAGATTTGTTTCCCCTTCAGGGAACAAAGGGCTTGGTATCAGATGGTGTGCACCCTAACTAAGCACACCAGCCCTTCCTTGTTCCAGTGGCTGCTACCTCAAGCTATATTCCCACTGAAAGCTTTGTAGAAATGCAAACATTTCTGTATAAAAGTTCTGGCTGCAATAAGTCAGTGCTTCCTAAAAGACTTTTCATTGCAAAGAATAGACCACCTCAGCTCTCACTCATGCCAGTCTGCAGTCTTTGAGATTTTTCATCTGAGCAGATGACATTGACAGGCTGTTGGGTATGTACAGTTGTGTCCCACTCTCTCTCAGGCCTTGCACTCATTGATGTCCTTCCTGATGCTGAAACTGATATGCCTTCCCCACACAGGCCCTTCAATCCAAAACTCTACACACCGTCAGATGTAGTGAGTAAGTGGAAGGCATGGGAAATGCAGGGACTGACTTCCCAAGCCAGGATGGAATTCATCCCTGCATTTCATGCAGGAAACAAAGATGCATTAAAGATTTACAGGGAGAAATAAGGGTAGCAGCAGATACAGGCAAAGGGATATGCGGAGCAGTAGCAGGATTTGAGAGGAAGGCATAAGAAATACAGTAATTCTTTACAGGTCCTACTCTGAAAATGGGAAATGTGGCAGAAAGGAGGGCACAGCTTTCTTTATGCTGTGGCACCTGTGGCACCGCCAGAGATCTTGTACCCTCTGCTTCTGCTTGTGCCTCCCCAGCCCATCTGCCTGACCCCACAGTAGAATGAACTGGGATCCTAGTTTCCTTTTCCGCATCATTTGTTTAGTTTCTTTAGTTTTTAAATTTATTCCTGGTCATCTCATACCAGCTAAGCAATATAGATACATGTTTTTCATTTTCTTACACATTCATCTCAAGATTTCTGGTATTAAGCAGACAACTCTGTGTAATGTTTCCTGGCAGTGGATGGAAACAGGACCCACAAGCATGGATTCATGTGTGGCCTCAGGAGGTGATGTGTATGAATATTTGGGAAATGTCCTGGTCCAAAATCATGCGGCAAAGGAGATCATGTTAGAAATAAGCAGCCTGTTCTGCCTCTAGCATGCAGTCTGGCAGGAACTGCTCCTGGACCGTTCTGCAGTGCGTTTCTTTCTATTACAAGGTTAGGACAATGCTATGAGTGAGTTAACCAAGCTGCAGTCATTCAGAAGGAATCAGGTCTTCTTTCATTGCTTCAGCACATTGCCCACTCTCTTGAGCTATCCAAGCTGCTTGCCCTTTGGTGTCAGTGCTGGTAGTATCACCATTAGCAAGAGCACCATTCATCTCCCTGCTGGGCACAGTGCTGGTACAATGGATGCTAGTGTACAAACCCTTGTACTGCAGTGTGTTCATCACCATGTACCTCCATCCCTTCTTCCTTCCACACATACATACCTATGAGGCTATAGGCAACAGGGGCCATTTGTAGGCAGCTCCAGATCCCTCAAGAAATGAAGCAGTGACAGGACTCAGCAACAAACCAGAGGCATCCTACCCTGCCTCTCTCAGAGTGGAGCCTCAGAAGTGTATTGCAAGGCTTTAGGCTGCTCTGCCAGGGGCTGTTCCTGATCCCTGCTGCCCAACAGATTTGTCACAGGGAGCCTCAGAGCCTTTGCTGCAAAGGGCCTGTTTTGAGAAGGGATTAGTGTTCTTCATGACAGTTGGCACAAGCTTCTCTCCTGGAAATCAAGTAGGAAAGGCAAGTAGCAAAGATCTCAGTAAATAAGAAGGCAAACTGTAGCACTACACAGACAAACCCTGATTTTCTTGTGCTTTCCTCCCTTGAACAGAGTCTGTGGTACTGTGCTTTGAAAAAATAGTGATTTACTGTGGAATATGAAGGAAAAAATGCTGCATGACTATTAAAAGACCCAGCAAGTCAAAAACAGCTTAGTCATAAGTGGAATAGCCTTTGAAAAATCCCATCAACTATCTGATGTCCTCTTCCTGGTGTACAAACCTACTGCACTTACAGCACTGCTTTTGGGTTTTTCTTCGGATTTAGGGCATTAGAGTTTTGGATGAAAACTCATCGATGGCAGAAAAACCTACTCCAGATGTGAGGAATGCCATGTGGAAATTTCCAGTGACAGCTATCAGAATAGAGGGGGACGGAGGCAAGTGGTGCCCCCTGGGCACACACAACTTTTATTGTGAGAGCTGCAAAATAAGAAGAGAAAATCTCTCTTTCTGCACAGCCTCCAGCAGCAAGAAAATAGGCAAGCAGTACACAGCCACCATGGCCATGTTGCTTTTATTCAGTAGCATCTCCAGGCAGTAATTTGGAAGCCATCTCTCTGTTAGCACATCAGTTTCTGCCAGCTCACCATGCAGAAGTGGAGAAGCTGTCTTCTCAGCAGATGGTGGAGTTCAGCAACCTCATTCAGAATGCTTTGAGCATTGTGATGTAACCTTCCTCTGGCCATGGGCTACAGACACTGTTTTAATACCCTTATTTTCCATTCTCCTTCAGCCTTTAGGTTGCTCTGATCACTCACTGAGTGCAGGACACAGCTGCATGTGCTTCCTGAGAGGCTGCTCCATCACTGGAACCCTTGAATGTTTCTTGCAAGTTTTAGGTAACAGTGTAAGAATTAGCCTTGGAAAATTACTGCTCTGTCTACAGGTTTTTAGAATGTCGATACAGAGACAAAAAGAGGTTGTAAATTTAGACTTTTTTTAGGCTAGGGATGAAGCAAACCCTGCATCCTCAGTCTAAACAAAGAGACCTGTCTCCCACTTCTACCAAACCCCTTTATGCTTCAGGAAGAATGGAAATGGACTCACAAACCAGGAAGGAGGAGAGCCTTGTGCCAGGCCAGCTTGAGGTGGACCTCACCCCTAGAGATTTCCAACTGGTGTTGTTCTGAGGAGCTCCTGTCGCCAGTGATGCAGCAGGGATTTACAGCTGATGAAGCTGAGACTCCCCAAGCCTGCAAGCATCTGGTGCTGACTCACTGCTGTGTGCAGCAGCTGGGTGTGGGTACAGTGTGAGAAGGCACTGACATCTCACGCTTTCTGCAGCAAATGCAGCAGCAAATATGGGGGCACGGCAGGACCTGCTCCTCACCCTAAAGGAAAGGTTGGTCCTGCCAGCACCCTGGTGCAGCAGCCAGGGTGGGGAGAGTACAGAAGCTGAGAGACTGTGAATTTCTTTGCTTAAAAAAAGATTTCTTCATCCAAATCCCCTTCCTCTCATTGCCCACCCCAGCCTATAATACAATAAACAAAAAAGTGGGTTTAGTCACAGAATATTGCTTCTGTCACACTACTGGCAATGGTATGCAGCTCTGTACAAACTCCTGCCTACATAAACCTCTCTCACTGTCAGATGTCTCAGCCTCCACATGTGCTCAGTGAGAAAGAAGATTTATTGCAGTGGTAAGTGGTCTCTGAAGTGCTGTCCTGCTGCTCAGTAATCAAAGCCAAGGGCCAGGCTGTTCCCAGGCCTCATGTGACTCCCAGCACTGCCAGCATTGCCTATTCCCTGTAGTGTTCCTGTCTGTACTTCTTCCCCATGCCCAGTAGCAGTGCCTTCCTGAGAGCTCTGCCCTCTCTGTCTCCAGTCCTGTGGCTTAGCTCCACAAAGGCAAGGGTAAGCAGTTTGGGTTTGAGATGTATGTGTGTATTCTTCTTCTCCCCAACACAAGTGCTGGTTATGGAAAAGGAAAACCATTGTCTCAGTTCTCTTGCCAGCAGATACCAATCACAAGTGTCTTCCTAAGAGGTGAAGCATTACAAATAATGTGCTTGGTAGGCACGTCTGCTTTTGACAGAGTGGCCAGGCAAAGTTGCCTCTCCTAGGCAGACATTTTGCTTGGGGCTTTCAAAATAGGTGTCCAGAAAAAAAACCCCAACACATTAGTAGGGGGTGCAGTCACTGCTGGATGAGTAAGAGGCAGCCCAGGCTTGGAGGGAAGGCCTGCATGCTGTATTTGGTTCTTTTCTTACTTGCTTTCTTTGTTCATCATTCAAGAACTTTCTCTGACACCTATTTTATGAGCATTGCCTTGCTGTTTGGGCCCAGCAGGCAGATACATGGAGCCTTCTGCAGAGATCCCAGAGGGGTTGGAGCTGTTTCTGTATGGAAGTGTTTAGGGAAACCATCAGGAAATGAGAAGAGGTCAGGCTGCCAGAAGTGGAGAATATGGCTCAAGTTACTTCACAGATGAAACATGCTGACTAAGGGAAATAAGGTACTTTCCTAAGCACTGTGCCTGTCTGTATTTCCAGTGCAACACAAGCTGGGTAAAACATAGAGGGACAGAGTAGCAAGCACTGCACAGGAAAATGAGAAATAGTACCAGAGAAGCTGGAATGACCCATCAGATCCTCACTGCGCAGGTCAGCAAAGGACAAAATCCAGTGAGGTGCAAGTGTGTTGCTGAGCCTGGGATGGAATTTAGTCCGCAGGGCTTCAGTGAGACTTTAAAGTTCATTATGTTGGACTCCCTGGGAAAGCCACTCACATGGATAAGGCTCCTTACCATCACAGGGTGGATCTCTAGGCTGTGAGACATGCACAAAAGTCACCTGGGGCAGTGCCTGAAGACATCATTCCTCCCATTCCATCACTCAGAAAGAGGTCAGAAAGGGAAAATAAGGCATGTCCTCTTTCTATCAACAGCTGTGACCCTTGGCAGTAGAGGAGGGGAGGAGGAGAGGCTGCATGCAAAGATCTCTAAGAATGATGCAGAGCTGTTTGCATTACATAACTGAGATCTTTTATACCTACATGGATCTTGTAAGCTATTAATTAGCAACCATGTTGCAGTGAGCAGGCTGATCCTGACTGAATAAATGCCTCTGAATAGAGCATGATCAAGTTGTCTGTGGGCTGGAGGGGAAATAAGGCACATGTGAGACAGGCTAGTAATTCACAAACCTCTGACTGGGTACATGCAACTTGTTGAGAATTGGCAGCAGAATTGCTTGGCTTATGAGCAATAATAAATGGGATGCAATGGTAAAACCTTTCAAAAATATTCTTGATTCAGATGCAGCATGGATAAATTCGACAGATGACAAATACATCTGGGCAATGTTGGAGGCAAGAGCAAACTCCTCAAGTTTAGTAAGCTTTACATGATCCTGTGTTCAAGCAGAATACCTGTACTAGCCTAGCAGCCGTGGGGCTGGGGTTTGAACTAGAGCTAAATCAATGCTGTGTCAGTCAGCCCAGTCAATTTCACCAAGAGATGTTTACTAATATATTCAGTACCTACATACATGAAGTTAATATGCCACAGATAGAGGGAACAACATCAGCCTCTGTGAAGTTAAACCACTAGAACATCAGCAAAGTGGTGCTTATGGAGTATAAGAATATTGTGGGATTAGATTAATTTTTAAAACAGTAGAGGCCTGAAGAGACCTCAGTAGGCTTAAAAACTCACCTGTTTTTTTTCAACTCAGTCCATCAGTCTGCCAAAATATTCTGCCTCCAAATATAGACCTTATGTCATATAAAAGTTAAATTCTGCTAGTATGCATGAGTTATGAAGAGGGTTCTGCTTCCTGGTTACATATCTTGCTGCAAAAAATACAATTAAATCTTCAGTGGTCTGACATGGAAATCATCAGCCATCATCAAAAGCATTGCTAACGGCCATTATGTTTAGTAGGGAATGCTTAAAGTGGATTATCAAAATACATTTTATGTCCACCAATAGGTTAAAAAAAAGATTTCTCCTCTGTTTTAAGAGGCAAAGAAAAGCATTTAAGCTTTCCTTGGAATGGAAGGCCTGGCTGCAAACCGTCAGTTGAGTACTATTCCAGAGCCATCCAAAACACAAGTAACAAATAGTCTGAAAAGACAACTGCACATATTCAGATGAGGAAGAATATGTGCCCCCAGGTCTTATTCATGCAGATCTAAGCAGTGGTCACAATACAGTGGGGAAAAAAACCAAACCAAAACAAGACAAGACAAAAAACCAACCAAAACCAACCAAACAAAAAACCAAAACAAAACCAACAGACTAGAATGTATATCTGCTGTTTTGCCACTAGTGAGCCAATCTGAAGGCCCCTGTGGAACAATTTCTGTAGTACACTGTTTTCATATCACAGATAATCTCAGTAACAGGGCAAACCATAAAGAACAGAGAAAGAACATACAAAGCCAGGAAAGGTGAGGAATGAGAGCTGCAGTTTAGTTACTAATGTGTTTTTTAGAGACACTTGATACCTTAAGTTCAGGCAAATTTACTGAAATTAGAATGCTGTGGAAAAAAAATAAAATTCAGCATTTTGTCCTTTGTTAAGCACTCTGGAGAAATAGCATAGGTGTCCATCTCCATGAAAAGGCACAGGAAAAGGAAAGGATAATACACACTGCTGAGCGTACGGGTAGCACATGTTCATGGCGACAATGTCTGAGCACCTTGTGAGACAAAAAGCAGAGGTGGAGAGGTGCTTTTCTAGCAGTCACTGATTGTTTGCAGGCAGCTAAGGAGGGAAAAGAGTGCTAAATAACTCAAAGCCTGTTGAAGGAGAAACTCTCTCTACAACTAGTCCATATTTAGGAAAGGATAGTGACTAGGAGTCACTAAAAATGGGAGGAAAGAAGAACAGTAACCCTGCTCTAGTTAGGAAAGTGGCTATTGAAGATCAGCCAGATGTCTGGGTTTGTCTGTTGGGCAAGAAGAGCCAGCTGTGCAGCACCTCCTCTTCAGTTGTGGGATAGCACCAGACCCCCTCCTACCCAGGGATGAAGGACAGTCCCAGCAGCCCCACAGGGCTCATGCTGAGGCACCAATGTGCAGTGCAACTCGGCCATTGAAAGCTGTTTTGCTTGGATGTCACCATGTGCATGGTGAGTGTTTTGTCACCATCTGGGTCAGCACTACCTGTGGAGCGAAGATACATAGCTGAATATAACCATGAAGTGCCAAACAGCCTCGACTCCTATTTAGGAGGTGAGTGAGAGAAAAACAGCTGTCAGGGCAGAGGTCTATTTTAACTGATATGATGACTGCTGGACTTCGGGTCATCTCCTAGGAAAAGGGACAAGCACCAGTGAGAGGAAAGCAGAGAGCATGAACTTTGGCTAGAAAGTACAAAACAATCCGTATGGATCAGAGCAGCTGTGCTGTGGTGCAGGTCTCTGGGGAGCGTGGCAGAGAAGAATGGGAAGACAAAGGATTCTGCAGTTCCAATGCTGCAGCAAGTTTTCCTTTACATGTATTTGCCACCACCATAAATCCCTCCTTGTCCTTTCCTGTTTCTCCCAAGGCTACCTTACTGGGGTAGGGAGCCTCTGAAGGCTCTGGCAGTGGAGCCTATGGGCCAGGGTACAACTGTGCAGTGCGCAACTTCTCACCAAGGCACCCTCACCTTCCACCAACCCGAACAGCCATATCTCAGGGCTGTGAGGGAACAGAGTTGCCTTGAGTTACAGACACCCAGGGCATTAGCTTGGATATTCTGTAACAAAATTCTGTGCTGAGTGACATGTTTAATGCTCTTTCCTTGCATTTTTGTCTCCTAAAACCAACTGTTATCCCCCCCATGGTCCAAAGGTTCTTTTCTTCATTGCAACCTAACCCGAGGTGTATATAATATTACTTGCTGTCTGCTTATCAGCTGAACACCTCCAAAGGAAAACTCCATTACTTTTTCTTTCACTTAAAGTTTATTGTCTTCAAGTTGCATTCAGCATCCCTGAGTTATAGCACCCCAGTATGGAACACATGTGCTTTGTTAACCTGATGTCTATTTTTCTGCAGGGAAAAAAAAAAAAACTACAGCATGTTGTGTTTATGGAGAGACCTGATATTACTAAAAACATCTGCACAGATGGCCTTACAATAGTGCAGAAAAAATTAACAGCACCTAGATCCCTCCCTTTCTCTGCTTTTGGTTCCTCACCTAAACATCTCAAGTCTTGTACAGTGCCAAAATGCATTTTGCTTGCATCCCATACCAAGTCCCAGATACTCAAAGGTAGCAGCACCCCTCTGTTTGAAAAAAAAAAAACTCCAGAAAGCCTTTCCAGTTGGATCACAGTGATGGTTTTCATCCCTTGCTGTGTGCTTATGGCTCCTGCAGTAGGCCTGGAAGGGACAGGCAGAGTATGGTTCATGTCCCTCTCCATCTGCCATTGTATCAGTGCACTCCCTTAGGAGTGGGCAGTTGAGCTTTCGTCACATAACCTAACAGCATTAGAACATAAAATGAAGCTGAAATGTGATCACAGTGGGGCTCACTCTTCTTTCAACTCAGTCATTCTCCAAATTTAGGATTAATTACATTTTAGGTCTTTACTAGCTATGTCACTTACCAGGCAAAAACAAACAAATAGACAAACAAACAAACAAACACTATAAAACAACCTTGAACAAGAAATCAGGGTTTCCTGCTGTTTTATATTTTCTTTTAACTGTGCTATAGGCACGCAAATTACTTCTGCATGCTGTGGTTCCCAGATTCCCTCTAGGGATGTCTTTTACATAAGCATTATATACATAAGCTTAGTGCTGTCACTGCCTCAGGTGTGAAGTAACACAGCTGCAGCCGCAGCCACACGCCCATGAGGAGATGTTTAAGCTTCAGATCTCAGGCACCTTGTGGCCAGTTGCACAGAATACCATGGCTGCTTCTTTTGCTTTGGTAAGCCTCGTGCTACAGCTGTGAGTCATTTCCCATTCTGTCACTGGCTTCACCTGATACAAACTAGGGTGTCTGGTATTTTTGTCCGTATTTTCCAAAGCATTGAGTGTTCTGGGGAACAACATCAGGGCTGAGGGTCAGAGGAGGGGCTGGCCAGGAGGACCCAAATGCAGAGCAATTTGGGGTCCTTTAAAAAGCCTCCAAATGAACACCATGCAAAAACTGAGGAGCCATGGCTGCAGAGTTCACCTCTTTTAACATGCTCTGGGAAAGGCACAGGTGCTGGGAGAGATGATGGTGTCAGAGAGTCTTGGTTGCTAACCTGGTTATGGGGCAGACAGCACTCTGGTCCTTTCAGCCACTCTGCTCTGCCTTGACTTTCCATCTGTCCAGAGACTGGAGAAAGTTTACCAACCTCCTGTCAGACCCTGACTATCATTCAAGAGAAAAAAACCACCTAAAACCAACTCTATTTAAACACTTGTTTAGAGATTAGGTGCAAAAGTGTTTTTTCCTGCCAAGATCTAAGCTCAGAGCTTTTTATTTCCTTTGCATCAGTGAATTACATCATTGTCACTCTTTTACACTGTGTTAAGTGTAAAGGAGGCCATCCAGTGCTGAGTAGAAACAGAAAAAAAAAAACCTGCCTATAAATCTTGCACAACAAATAAATTGCTTTATCTTTAACATTTAATATTTAAATTGTAGTGGTCAATGCCTTGTAGCTAGGTTGTATGGCATTAGCATAGCCCTTGTTGTCAGTCATGTACTATTTTGACCGACTATTCAAATGGAAATTTTCCCTGCCTCATGAAGTAGCTAGAACTTTTTTTGGAAAGCTTCAGTGGAAAATAATTTTCTGTTCTCCTGAGAGCAAGATTATGAAAGTTTTGGAAGAAGCAGATGTGCCTGTGTTAAAGAACAGTTTGTGACTACCCAATGGATGCCCTCACACACAGAGATGCTTCTTTAGGTACACTGTCCTGTGGCTGCAGGGACACCACTACAAGGCACCACATATTCAGCATGATATTTCATTCATGTTGTCAGGGCACTTAACCATAAGTGTAAAGCAGCTTTGCTAATGTTTGGGGGAGGCAGAATATGTTGGTGCCCAACAGTAGTACAGCTCGCTGTGTTTTGTACTTCTCTGACTATTGGTTTGGGAATTTGTCTGAGTTGAGTAGGATTTACCTCTGGTGCAAACCTGCCAGCCCAGTCTGCATTACAGGCTCTGGCACAGGTCCTGAAGGTCTGCCCTGGGTAGTGATTCCCTGACCTGCTGAACTCCTGCCAGTTCCCTAATGGCTCAGCCTCTTCACACTGTCACTTTTTTCCAGTAACACCCATTTTGCATCCATGTGGGATGTTAACCTATTACTGTCCTGACCACAGTGTCTAAGATATCTCTGTCTCCATGGATCACAAAAACTGTAAAGGTGAGTAAACAGGGAATTAATGGGAGGACAGAGATGTCAGCAGCAGATTGGTATCATTTAGTGAGCTCCTTCTAGGAAAAGATAGATATTATTGTAACCTCTCCCCAAAAGAGATGAAGGAAGAGAGGAGAACAGGACATCTCAAAAGGAAAGTGTGTACCCACTAGTTGCAGAATTCCTGACAAGAGAGGAGAATATCTTACTTCACTTTTGGCACAGATGCCCAATTCACCATTAAGGGAAAATTGAAGTGATTTTCCTCCTGGAGTGAGTCAGCATTTTATGCTCTATTGAGAGGAGTTTGCAGGGTGCTACTTACCTTCTGGAAGAATAAATACATAATATGGTGACTGAAGATCACATTGCCCTGAAGGATGGGTTTTTTTATTGTTGCTCATCTCCTAACCTTTTTTTTTTTTCTTTCATTTTATGAATGGTCTGGTTTATGTTTAGCTGAAAGATACAGACTAGCTGATTTACTTGCTGCAGTCTTAAATGCAAATGGAGAGCCAATTAAAAGTTAACAATAGCAAAAAACCCAGCAACCTAACAGTCAAGAATAAGTGCTGGAATGATCACTGATCCTTCCAATTGCACTGAGAGGATGTAGCACAGGCCACATTTCTATTTTCCTCTTTGATTTGCCATGAGAGGCTGTGAGAAATGTTAAATAGCTTATGCTGTTATGCTTCTCCCATTCATTTCCATAATTTCTTGGTCATCTAAGACAATGCCCCAACAGACAGAAAAAATGAATATTGGCTTAGAAAAAGTGGCTACTTGTCAAACTAATTCTGGCTGCTCTAGGAGAAAAGTCTCTCCTATATGTCTAAATCCCTTTCACTCTCTTCATCTACTCTTCCCTTCTCTACTCATTGGCAGGTTTTGTTCTGAAAGCCTCATCTCAAACCCAGCCATCATTTTAAATCCTGGGATTGTAATCATAAAGCAGTCTGGCCAGTATTTTAACGAGCATACAATATTTCCGGCATTGGATGAGATTCTGTTTAGCCTTTTACATCCCAGGGTGAGTGAGTGAGTGTGTGTGCATGCATCTCTCTTTGTGCCTGGGTGTGTATGTGTTTGGTTTTGGTCATTAGTTGGCTAATTCTCTTTGTTACTCTTTTTACCTGCCATACAAGGATGACACCTGTTGTGCTGTTACTAACAGCTTGAATTCACACTTCATCTGAACTGAGGTGTGCTTGATTCATTAGTGGCATGGCTGTTGTGTGTGTTGCATTCAGAATGACAAAACCAGTGTGGCATGTAAGGGTGCCTGAAAAGGAGAAAGCACCATTGGCTAGTCTCTCTGCAACTGCTCTTAGGCAGCTCCTAGATCTTTGTTCAGAGCTTGCACAGTTCATGCTGTCCATCACAGGCTGCCTGTGTTTCCCACGTCCTCCTGCCATGTCAGTCTCCTGCAGTCTGGAGCACTTAATCGGGGAGTCCCTTTGTAAATCCATTAGTAGGAAAGGGCTCTTACTGTTTCTCACAGACTCCAGGGAGCTGAGTGATAGTAACCCTTCCACTTCTGCCCTGGAAAACTTAAGTCCTTTGGTAAAACAGTGCCTGAAAAGCTGTAACTGTACAGGTGTTTCATCAGACCAGCTCTGCAAACCCCACACTGGCTATAAAGCAGCATCTCTGCATGGTCAGGAGCTGGCTGTGATGCTGTCGTGCATCACCATTTGCCTGACAGGGTCAGAAAAGGGGTCATGGGAGGAGGAGGCATAATGCAATGTGAAGTTACAGAGGCTGACCAAGCTACTGAAGGCTGGGGGCATGGTGCCAGCAGGAGCTTACAGCAGGCTCATGATAGGGGTGACAGGCCCTAGCAGAAGGAACGGCTTTGGGAACAAAGAGCCGGTCTGGAAATGGAAAGATGTTTTGATCTGGAATCACAAATTTCAGGAGATGTTCTAGCCTGGGACTTTTTGTATGCTCATCATCTGAGAATGGGTTTTCCACAGGCAGGAAAAGGGAATGAAATGTTCTGTTGGCAGTGAACTGGTGAGAGCAGCTCCTGTCCAGAAAAGTGCCGAGGTGTCCCAACATCTCCTGATATGAAACAGTCTATCATGGCCGTGGACCTTGGCCCTTTGTAAATTGTCTTGTTGTTTGTAAATCCTGTGTATATTAGCTAAATTTATGGTTGCTCTTGGTATTTCTGTTTTTTTATGGTACTTCATGTACCTATGAAAGAGAGAGATCATAAAGATGCTCTAAGGTGATGGCTAGGTTTTGGTAACTCTACAGCATTTACAGAAGAAGATTATCTGTGGTCATATCAGATTCCTACATCATATTTTTCATTTTAAAAAGTAAGTTCAATAGAACAAGAGGAAATGGCCTCTAAGCCTGGGGAGGCTTAGATTGGATATTAGGAAAAATATCTTTACTGAAAGGGTTGTTAGACACTGGAATGGGCTGTCCAGAGAACTGGTTAGGTTACCATCCTTGAAGGTGTTTAAAGGATGTCTAGGTATGGTACTTAGAGACATGGGTTAATGGTAGACTTGGCATGACTGGATGATATTAAAGATCTTTTCCAATTTAAACAATTCTAGGATTTAATTTTATTTTATTCTATAGTAGAAACTGTTATCTTTAAGCACAGTTTAGGACTCACAGAGTAGAGATGGTGATACTCTTTGAACCTCGTCCCACCAGATGCACCATATCAAGTCACAGTACAATAATTTATTGTGATGCTTTTACATTTTACCTTCTAATAAAAAAATAAACATAGGGCTCTTCTCTGAAAAAAGAACACCTTAATTTCTGTACTTATCGTGTCCTTCTCCACACCCCTCTCAGGTTGCCCTTCACAGTTGTGCATCCCAACAGCAAAGGCTTCAGTGTATTATTACCCTGCCTTGGTACAAAATGAATGTCCAAACACTTGAAGAAGTAGCATCTCAGAAATATCAGCAGTCAAAACCCTATTGTAACACCACCCTCATACAATCAATTCTTTTCCCCACCACCATTGTTTCAAAATCTGTGAGCTGCAGATGCTGCCACTGTATAAAGCAGGTTTTGCTATTTAAATACAAAGAAGAGCTGTTGGCCTCTCTGTAGCTAAGGCTGTGATTAGCTTTCCTTGTTAAGCCCAGAATTAATCTTATCTCCTACTATGGTTAAATGAAATTGGTCCATCTGTGATGTACGTGCAGTTCTTCCTAGAGACTAATAGCTTCAGAAAGTCAAGAATAACTAAATGTGAGAGAGAAGGAAGGCTGCCAAACATAAAAACTAAATATTACCATTTTGCAATGTCTCTGGTGGCTACTGGATGGGCGAGAGGGGGAAGATAGTATACAGAAACAACTCCAGCAAGAAACGCAGATTTATGTATTTCTGTTGTCTTAATTGAAAGCCAATGCAATGATCTGTGTAAAGAGCAAAGCATAGTAGCCCTGGAGGAATGGATAAACCAAATAAACTTCTCCAAATTTCTGGCTTCGGTTTTGTTGTTAGATGAAAATAGATCTTCTCTAAGTCAGGAGGGTGAAAAATTGCAGCAGTCTTGCTACATATTAATGGAGGTTGATTTACAGTTTTATAATTGTCTTAACATTCCTTCTTTTTTTTTTTTTTTTTTTTTTTTTTTTTTGCATCCTGTGCTGTGTTACTAGCAATTTGTGGCTGCTTCCAGCTTCAGACTTTTACATTTGTCAGTAGTCCAGGCAGTGTTGGAATGAGGGTGATCAGTCCTTTTTTACCTTTGTAAGCATGTAAGCACTAGCAGGTATCAATCCATAACAAAGCATCACCTCTTTTACTTATGTATCTACATTTTATTTGTTAATCTAAAAAAACAGACAGCCTCTTTTTTTCTGTGCTCACTCAATATGCAAAAATGTTGGGCACCATGAGGGTCTGGCAAGGTAGCTGGGGCATTTTGCATGGGCCTGCCTTCATAACTGCTGGGGACATTTGGTAAAAGAATTGCCAGATCTTCCCAGTTGGGAAGTTCAGTTCAAGAGGCTTGGCTGCAGCTACAGTGCTGCTGCATTGTGCTACTTCTTCCTGTCCAAATCAGCTGGCAGTAGTTTCTCTCCAGATTGTTCCTGTGGTTCATCATTACTGTGGTTCATCACATATTAAGTGTGATATAGGCAAGATTACCCTGTACACAGTTTTGTGCCCATGATATTGTGTGTGCACTCAGGAAGTGGCAGGTGCTTCCAGGCTTTTCCAATGCGGGTCTTTCTGACACCTCTTCCTTGGTGCATTTTGCCATGGAAGTTTTGGGAAGTCTTTGATCTTTCAGTGCTGCAGCAGATGGAAACTCATCCTGTTTACCATGTAAGTGTGACAGTTAAGACCTTCACTGTTCAGAGTTGGAATGAGTGGAGTTTGGCTGTGAATACAAAGGGCTCAGAAACTGATTGTCCTGTATTTTGCCACACACAGGTCCAGGCCTTCGTTGTCCTTTTGGTCTCAGATGAGACCAAAGCAATGTTCAGAAGAGGCATTCCAGAGGGACCAGCAGTGGGGTGAAGTTTTCCCCCTCCTGCTAAGCTGGCATGCTTGGCAGAATTACTCATCAGGGAGCTGCAGCCAGCAGATAGGAATTTGTTCATCTGTATCTGGTTGCAATCATGTAAACATTAATGTCCTCTGCAGATACGGTTCCCATCATTCATGCTGTTGCCTCTTGGAGACTGACGTGGTGACCTTTCTCACCGCCACCTCCCATCCACTCCATGCCCATACCCCATCCCAGAGTCACTTGTGTGAATGGAAACACAGGAGAGGCTGAAAGTCTCTAAAGACTTCAGATCTGTCCCTTTGTGCATTTTAACAGATAATAATGCAGAGACAGAGGCAGCATCACACAAGTAGATGGTAGCCACTACTTTGTGGACACATGGGTATGCACAGCTTCCACCTGGCTATTGCAGATGTCATGTTCTACAGGATTTTCCATGCAGTCCTTGCACAGCTCATGAGATTCACAATGACCTGTCTCTGAAGCTAAAAACAAGTTCTTAAACAGTGCTGGGAATGAGAGGAAGTGTCCCAACCTATCCCACTTACAAAATGCCCCACATATCACTAAAGGCATGCCAGGCATCTTGGGATACATAAGGTCTGCCTGTGCCATAGCAGAAAGCAGGCTACACCTTTGGTCACAGATTACCTCTGCATGATTATCTTCTCCCCTTCAGACATCCCAGAGGAGAGGAAAGGGAGACAGAGGAGCATCATGCATACTGGAGAAACTCAGAGGAGTAAAAGGCTTGCAGGATTTTCCAGTTTGCTAGGTGCAGTTCCTTCTGCACTCTACTTTTGCGCCATGACTCACAAGAGACTTGTCCATGACTCAAAATGTTTTCTTGCGTGCAAGGCAGAATGGAAGTAGCAATACAAGCAGACATCAGGAATGAGACAGCCCATTAGGAAAGGTCTCTCTTCTCTCTGCATTATGATGGCATTTTATGTGGCAATCAAGGAGACAGTGGAAAAGGTTAAGAAAACCAAGGCAGCAGATCCCTGTGTTCCTGACTTCTCTGAAGCACTCAGCCTGAAAAAGTAACATTAAAGGGAATAGATATCCATGCTCTACTTATCTTTGCTTGGGATCTGCAGTAACCAGCACAAGATGCACTTAGTAGGATCTATGTCTCTTGGTACAGAAGCATTTGGAGTGTTTATCTGTCAGTGTTCTGTTTGAATGCCAGTGGGAATCAGGAGTTACTTGTCTATCTTTTTGTCTCTTCTGGGTACTATTACAATTATATTTAGCTTCTTAATGCCTGTTTAAGCGCCATGACTCCCATTGAGATGTGTGGGGACTTGGATTCTTGGGTGAATATGTCCTCTGAGCTCTAAAGATGCATATACAGGCTACTGAGGCAGGACACAGGTCAAAGGGCAGAGAGATGGGTCGAGTGACATACATGGCAAAAGACAGTCCTCTGCTTCTGTAAGCAGCTCTGAATGTATGGAGCCCATCATATGCACAGGCTCTATTCTTGAACAGAAACATTTGCAACATTAGGGCCAGAGTGAGGTGGCATTTCTTGAGTAAGTGAAGCTAGACTGATGTATGTCAAGCAAGGGGCCATTACTGATGCAAATGTCATCTTGTGTACCAGTACACAAGTGAAAATAAGCTTTCAACAAAGCGTTATGGCTGTACAGGATTCCAAACAAAGACAGGTCTGCCAGCTTTCTAAGGGGACCTTGAGCAAGGACTTGTGCAAAGACCTATCTTCTTCACTGCCTTTCCTTTCACTTGTGTTTGTGTTTTCATTGCTACTGCTTAGTAACGCCCACTACTGGCTAAGTATCTGCTGCTCTTTTGCCCAGGCTTGCAGTGAGGTCATACACCTGTTTTTGCTCTCACAGCCCATTGTCATGGCACTGTGACTCCAGACATCTCAAGCAGTGACTTCATTGTGAGACCAGTGTGCTGTGAGGCAAGAATTCTTTGGCCCAAGGTGATGCCTAAGTACACAGAGCAATTGCAAAGTGGCAAGCTCACAGTTACCGTGTGCTTACTGTTAGCATGCAGTCTTCTGTTGATCTGTTTCTGTAGTCATCTGCTGAGCATCTTTTTTGGGGGGGGCACTGGTGTAATCTTGAGATCAGAATTGTACCTTGCCTGTTCCTTGGCTTGCATGATCTCCCAGACCTCCAAACATCATTTTCATGAGCTTGAGTACTCACCCAGCAATCACACCCCCCCCCCCCCGTCTGTTCAGCTGGCTTCCTCAAATCCGCTGACCAGTAGCTATCCATGAATGAACCTGCCATGCCACTTCTACTCTGCATTTAGATATGCAGTAATGAAAAATGATGTAGTTTCACATCCTCCAGCTCAGTAGGTGACAATGATGGAATGGCCCAGTATGCTCACAGTGGCACTGAAAATACTTCATCAAATTGAATCAGTTCTAGGGCTGAGAATTTGAGTAGTTAAACAGCTTGTTTGGTTAGTAATTAATGTGGCTGCAGGACTGAAATTTGTTTTTTCTAGGAGACAGGGAAGATAACCCCTATGAAGTAAAGGCTATAGCACACATCTAAGTACCATAAAAGTGATCAGAGTCAGCCATGAAAAGATGCATTCTTGGACTAAATGCATACTTATATCTCTGGGTTACGGATCTTTCTTTGTAGCTCAACAGAGGCCAGCTGAGCCCTTTCAACTGGAGGCCATGTGAGTGGCTTCTGCTGGTAGCCTGGCAGTTTTGCTCCTCCAGCACAGAGTCTCCAGCAATGTTGGAAAGCAATTTTTGCTTATCTCTTACATACTAAGAGATATCAAGCACCTTGCAAGATCAAGTCCTAAGTTACTTGTTCAGGATTTCTACTTGGTTTCTGAGAAAGTTCAGCTTTTAATTTAAGGAAGTTTTCCTCACTGGAAGGTCTCCAGTGAAGTATATCACCAGCTCTGCCATCTATCTCCTTTCCTGGGAAGTATCTCTTGTGAATAAGGAGAAATGCTGGCTGGCAACTAATAGCAAATTTTACTCTCCATTTGCCAGGTTTGGTCCTAAAGGCCACTGATCTGTAACAAAGCAGTGAATAGACAATATAAATAAATAAAATGGCTGAACTTAAATACCTAAAATTAGAACTTTTTACAGGAAAAAAATGTCAATTTTTAAATTCTAGACATATCTTATGACTCTAAAAGCTATTTACAGAAGCTGTCTTGCAGACTGCTTGGGGCTGACTAGGTCATGCATTCCAACCCATGGCCTACCTTTGAATCACTGTTACAACTTACATCAAAAGTACCTGTCTCTCCCTTCAGCTCTAGCTCTGGGCTGGATATGCATTTGTGAGGAAAACAGGAAAAGAGGAGGGAGGGGTAAAATAGCAAAATCATTTTTATTATGGCAAAAAAGTAAAAACTAATAGAAGGAAATATTTTTTCACACATTACACAAATAGCTTATGGAACTCACTGCCAAAGGATATAACGAAAGCCAAAGACTGTAGGCCTGTTCAAAACAGGATTAGATATAATTTGAAGAGCAACATTAGCCAGAGTTGTAATGGTTAATACTTAAAAATAAACAAGAGATTTTGGAAGAAATATAAATCCTCGGGCATCAGGACAGAAGCCAAGCTCTAGCTAACAGGGCTTAGGAAGAAATTTTCTCTGGGGCCTGCTTATTCCATAACTGAGCATTATTAGCAGAGTATCTTGCACCTTCCTCTGAGGCATCTGGTGCTGGCCACTGTCAGAAAGGGGACACTGGGTGACTGGGCCCTGAGCCAGATAAAGTCTGGCAAAACCTATTTTCCTTAGTTAAATGCAGATTCAGGATTAAAATAGAAACAAAGCAAAAGTTTTGAGAAAGCAGAAAAAAAATTCTCACTTAAGATTCTTGAGCAAAAGAAAAGGATTTAGCCTATCTCCAGTCAAAAGCAGGAAACCTAGTACCTAGCCTCACATGTTGATGCAATCCATAGAGTTCAGTAAGACCTAGCCACACACGTCTTTAAGTATGAACATTAGTATGAATCTGAGAGGCCACATCATCTTTCTCCACTGTAACTCTGGGGCCACTCAAAAAACTTCTCTATTTTTAGTGCTACTTTTTAATTTTTAAATTAAACTCAATGGGGCCTTCTGTGAAGGACAAGAGTTGTGGCAGTTCTGCTAGCAAAGCAGAGGTTTTGCCAAGACTAGGTTTCTACCAGGACATACAAGAAAACTCTCAAGGAGATGCAGTCCCTGTGAAAGAACAGTGTGTTTGTACAAAGGCACCTGTCAGCATTTGCTTCCAGTAGAGACAAAGGGGCGAGTTCCAATATTTTGAATGTAACATAAGGATAAGACTGCATCAATGGGATGAGGAGGACAGGTAGGGGTGAAATGGAGCATCAGCAGAATATACTGAGATAGGCAAAGAGTGTGCTGGCCCCAAAAAGAAGTTAGAATTCAATCAGTCATTCAGATGCATCTTTTTCTAATGAATAGGCATGTACAAAGAATCATGTCTTCTTAACAGAATAGTATCCAATCGTTCAAGACTGGGCTTGAATTCTGTATTTCTAGGGCACAAAAAAGCCCTTGGAGAGCAGCATAACTGCCTTCTGTCTATCCATCCTGCCTGCCTGCTTTCCCCTCCTTCCCATTGCTATTTTCTAGTCAAACCCAGATGGGAATGTTTCTTGCCTGCAGCACAAGCCTTCTCCCCATTGTTAAAAGCATCAGCATGGAAGCAGACCTAGGCAACCTCAAACCTTCCTTCCATGCATCAGGGGTCAGTTTCTGGGACACACGTAGCACCCATGATGCAACCTAAGCTTTCTATTAGACCTGTTAGCAGAGAGCTTCTTCAAAGGAGCTGGCAAGAGAGACACTAATCAGTGTTGAAAACATCATTGTGGGCAGTGTTCAGCATCACCTGCAACAGGCAACAGTCCCCATAGAAAGCCACAGTAGGAAACGGACTGCATCTGAAAATCAGTTCCTGGTAGTGAGAGTAGGCTGCTTGTACATCTTCAGGAAAGTCTGCCCCCATTTTATTAGGTTATTCTTTATTTCTGCAAGATTTGATGTCCTCTGTATGTCAAAGTTGAGCTAACTAACTGTTTTGTTCAACTTCTCTGCTTCCAAAATGCAAAGGAACCTCTTGTTAAACCTAGAGAGAGGATGAAAACAGTACTGGAAATTTTTCTATTCTGAAATTAAGTATACAGCTAAATTAGAAAATCAGTGCTGGAAATGTGGTTGAGAAAAAATAGAAGGTCTCTTTAACTTAGCATCATATAGGCTTGACAACATCAGACTAGTTTCTGGAAAATTATCACTTCAGTAAGAAAGTTCACTAAAGCATCTGCAATAGTTTCCTGTCTAGTGGTTGTCTTGGACCAGATGTGTCAATAAGAAAAGCAAGAGATATTCCTATTTATAACTCAGACCAGCTGTAAGGCTTAAAGGACCCCTGAGACAGTTGGAATGAGGAACGAGAATTAAGAGATCCCCACTTCCTCCTTCCCTTCTACCCTGAAAAATATACTGTGGAGTGTATTATGTCTTTCAGAGATAACCGGATGAGTTTTATTTTTGGTTTTCTCCTGTTTTCCTCCTTGGAACCTTTGGATCAAAGACATTGCTTGTTTTCTTGTTGAAAGTTAAAATTTAGCTAGAAGTAGGTCAGTCAAAGATTCATTGTCTCTGGGGTGACCGTATGTGTGCAGATCTGTTAGAACAGAGCTTGTGGAATAGAGTTATTACCCATGATTCATATTAAACAGAACTGGCAATTAACACATGACACAGGGGGAGTGGGGGTGGGAATAAGAGAGTGTCTTAAGGGACAGTGGGAAAGGTAGGTCCCTGGATGCAGGAAGACACACAATAGGACATGAAATCTCTCCTAGCAGTCCCTTGTGACAGTTCCCTTCCTACTTTTTAGTCTTCTTGAAGTGACACAGGACATAGCTGTAATTAGGCTGTCCGTTTCCCAAGGGGAAAGCCAGAATCAAGCTTCTCACCCACAGTCCTAGCCTTTGCTCATCTCCCCTTCCTCTGCTACAGACATTCCAACTCTCCTTGGGCTCATCGCCTCTTATCTTTTATCTGTATGGTCACTTTGAGCTGTAAGCACCTTAGGGGTGTGTCTTGCATTACAGGTATTTCTGAAAAAGAAACAGCATGTTCTGCTGCGTCCACAGCTGTGGTTCAGTAACTTCTGGAGTTTTAATCCAAATGAAGAGCTCTTGTGCATTCACCACTGTGCTCAAAGACACAAGGAGATGTTAGGAAACATAAGAATTGGAATGGGAAAAATATAGGGAAAATGTTGTGATGCCTTCATACAGATTGGTGATGTACTTTTGTCTGGAGTACTGCCTTCTGCTTCACGTCACAGATGGAATAGCAGAGTAGAAAAGGATCCGTCAAAGAGTTAGGGGAATAGCAGAGAGCTTGGAAAAACTTCCAGGGTTTTTCCTGTGTGAGGAGATAGGAGCTGAAACTTTTTGCAGACATCATGCTGTAGGCTGCGTGCTTTTAAAAATGGTTAAGAGGGTAGACAGGAGATTCTGCTATCTTTGTCAACTGATATGAAAGCAAGGGTGCATGCAGTCGCGCTGCTTGATGGACTGATTAAAAACAATCTTGCTAGGCACTACATGTAGTTAAACTGAAGCTTTATGCCAGGAAATCTTTAGCTGAACCAGAACAACGTTTAGGTGGATTAGATTTCTGTGCGTGGGATTGTCAGGAAAGTGCTGGCACTGGTCTAGTGGAAACCATCAGAGGTCCTGTTTTTTCTTCTTTGAACTATTCTGTGGTAATGGTACAAGTGGCAGTATCTTGGCCAGCTGCAAATGGTACACCAAAGCAGGAATATGGACCAGGGCAATGAGCTGGTAAAGAGGAAGATTTCCCTGGCGCAGTCCCTAAAACAATGCATGTGATAGTTGCCAGCAGGAAGGAGACAAAATGATTTAGCTAAGAAGCAGATGAAGTCTCTGATCTATCTGGTTAGCAGAAACCAACTTTGCTGGGGTTCTTCAGGCCACTCGACATCATCATGTGATGAAAATGGCAGCTTTCCAGTGGCAGTCAGCCAGGCACTTCCAGACAGACAGGAATGCACCACACTAGCATAGACCTCTTTCACCTTCAGTCCCATAATACACAGACATGAGGACCTTCTAACTTTGGTTGATACTGGGTTTGTCAGCCCTGACAGAGAAGTCTTCTGAAACTTGTAAGGCATCCCACTGAGCAAGAGAGGGATGCTGCAGAGGGGGAGGTACAATAGATGTAGCACCAGCCCTTTTTTAGGTTCATCTTTTACTACCAAGTGATACTCAAGCCTCACAAGTTTGTCTTCCTCAGTTTCCAGCCCCCACTCTGTGGCTACACAGCTGAAGCAGGAGGGCAGGAACAGAGCTAGAAATGAGCAGTGGGACTCTGGTGAGCACATGGGCTGAGTTGATAGCTCAGTCCAGCTTGTGGGAGCAGTATCACTGCTCACAAACATCTTTTGGCTTCCAGAGACCAGACCTGAGTTTGCTTTTGGTTACTCCTCTCTCCATTCACCACAAAGATCTTCTCTGCAGGAAATACAATTCTCTCTAGAAGATTAAGTTATGGCCCCATGCTGCTGAAAATGAATGGGTTTGCTCCTATCAACAGGTTCTGTGTGGACTCAGGCTAGGAACAGATGTAGCTAGACTTTTTGTTAAAAAAAAACAAACAGAGAGAGCATATTTAAACTTGAAACTTGACTCTTTACAGGTGGATTTGAATTAAAATGCTCACTGTTTCTCTAGATACTAATAAGTGTTCATGACAGAAAAGGGAGGCATTCTTGCCAAGTTTCAGTCTAACTTCAGGTGTCTAGTTTTGAATAGAATAGTATTAGGGTTTTTTTCATAATTCCCTTTCTACTCTACTAGATTGAGACTATCTGTAACCCATATAAAACAACCTATTCTTGAGAGAGTTCTTTTAATATCATTCTCTTCTTGCTTGAGGTTTTTAAATTATCTGTCAGATCAGAGGAGAAAACATCCCATATGCTTTGTTAACACAGAGACTGCATAATCTCAAAAAATAAAGCAGAGAGACTATGAAGGGCAAATTAAACACAGAACACAGGAAGACACAGGAAGTCTTCTAACCAATCAAGTCCAGTTTTCTGAAGCAAGCAGGCTAAGAACAGTGAAATACAGAAGCACAGGCAATGGGTGATATAGTAGCTGATGCATCTTTTCACTTACAAAATGTAACTGTCAAGAAAAATCAATTGCATTTTTTACTTCATCCAATACTAATAAAAAAACAGAGTGTATGTCATAATTAAATCACATTTTTGTTCTACTTGGAATAAGACACATACTTCCAGATCAATCCCAATATGAATTTTCAATTTGTGGTGTACTGTCCCCATAGCCTTGAAATTCATTGGTCCTTTCTGGGACTTTTTTCCTTTAATAATGTATCTGTACTCCTGTCTAAAGTCAGTTAATGCACAGATACTTCCATATTGTGCAGTAGGTAGTTTTTTTCTCCAGCAGCCAGAGGAGCTAGGAGGGCATCCAAATGACCCTAAAGTGTGTGACACACTTTATCTGTAGCAGAGTTCGAACGGAAAGACAAGAAATCTGTTTTCCTCATCCTGTCTGACCCACAACCCAGGTTTTCAACTTCCTCAGGTTTTTGCTGTTCAGAACATCTCCCACAGACATTAGTTTTCTCCAGTATTACCAGAGACCAGCTGTTTGCCCCATTCATGCTCTTGCTGTGACTGATTCCCTGTTAGTTGATGTGATGCTGCCCATACTGAGGTCTGCCTCTTGCCTGGCACCATGAGAATGATGCACAGTTGTCCATGAGGTGGTGGTTACCTGATGCTGAACCAGGTTTGTTGTATTGTCAGAAAGAAAAGACATTTGAAGCAATAGGGTTTTTGCTTGAGGTCATTTTTGCCTGTCTTTCTGCATGCTGAGAGAAATCTGGCGTGCTGGGCACTGGGCTCCTGCTCAGATGATGTTAACCATCTCACCCACTTTCAAATTTTGCACATTCTATATGGGGCAGACTGAAGGGCCTGAACTAAAATGTTCTGTTCTTTTAGAAGTGCTTTATAGGAGACCTGAAAAGTTCTTTTCCTTGTTTGGAGGCCAAAGGGCAGAAGAGCGTTTGTTTATTCAATCTTAACTCCCACCACTCTAGAGAAGAAGACACTTGGTTTCAACACTCCTTGTAGCTGTTGGAGGCATACCTAGAATATGAGTTGGGGGTAGGGTGGAGTGTGTGGAGAGCACAACAGAGTGCCACTAGTCCTTCTCTGTATATATCCCTGTCTGCCTGAGCCATCTGTTGCTGCTCTGCCTGTTAATGTGGCTTCCAAGAGGCAGTATCAGGTGCACGAGTGTGGCTGTGGCATCATCCTTGCTACAAAGGGTCACTATGATGCATGCAGGAACTGCCTGTCCTTTTTCTTTTGCTCCTGATGAAGGCCCTTGGAAATTCTTGCAAAGGCTTCTCTTGCCAGGGAGGGTATCTTTCATGTGAGTCTTTTTCTGAGATCATCAATAGTCAGGTTGAGAGATCTGACAAGCCTGGAGAAACAGGTCAGTAAGAGGAGGAGGAGGAAAGCTCCAGAGCTATGTCATATATGCTTCCCTCCCAGCAGGGCCTGGAACCAGCAGTGGATGTTTTCTCTGTATGAAGGAGCACAGTTTTACTGTATTTGAATTTCCCTTCCATCACAGCCTTGTCCACCTTTGTTCAGCATCTTGAGGGCACCTCCACAGAGGTTTATACAAATAAGAAGGCAAGTGGAAGTTGGAAGGTGCAGTTTCATCTGCTTCTGCTTCTTTCAAGGTGGAATAAGGTTGTCTCTTCACAGCCAATTTTTTATCTGGCTTTAGCAGTATCACATGTCTTGCAAATTGCAGGAAAATTTACTCTTTCCCTTTAGACTCCAGTACCTTCAAAGACAACATGCAGCCCAGTGTTTCCTGCAGCAGAGGAGATCAAGCCAAGACTTGATCTAACACAAAATAGGTGCATGCAGTTACAAGGAAAGCTTTTTGTGGGCCTGTTAACATGTTGGAAGAAAAAAATCTGTTAGGAAGCACAGAATAAACCGTAGATACTCAGGGGAACCTTGGAAAAGGCTCCTTTTTCTGTTTCAGTGTGCATGTGCTGTAGCTATAAAATTTCCCTTGACTCTTTACATCCAAACACCTTTGGTGATATGTCAGTGAAATGGAAATCAGATGAGTAACAGAAAGAAAACAGATCTTTTAAGGTGCTTCTCACTGCAACTTCTAATGCAGTCTGATTTTCATAAAGAGTTGATCCAGAAAGTCTCAGCTAGTCCAGCTGGGCACTCAAATATGCAGTTGTCCAGTCATTGATCAGTTCACATAACACAAACCCGGGCTTGATGTCAAGGGCCTGCAATCTTTTGGCAATGTTCCGTCAGATTTCCCCATGTCATAAATCACTTGCTTTTCACTGAAATCTGGCATTTACTCCTACTAGAGGAGAACAGAGATCTCTGTAGTTCACAAATGAAAAATATGTATCAGATTAATTAAACAGAAGTAATAAGGACCCGCCAGTCCCTTTAGTTCCAGTGAAAGTTGCTCATACTCAGCACCTATGAAAAACCTATTGTATGATATCATGGTTTAATCATTTAAGTACAGCCAGAGTCAAGGGCAATGTTGAATCCTGGAGGATTCACATCAGCTGTGAAAACTCGCTGATTTTCTTTTTTTTTTCTTTTTTTTTTCTTTTGGTGTTGTATTGTACTGACTAAGGAATGATGGGATTGCTCCAGACTGAGGAGCAGGGAATTGGGAGTAGCATGTGATGTGTGATTCCACATGGTTAAGTGTCCACCTGGAATTGCAATCTTTTATTTTAATAAAAGTTCTGCAGGCATTGTATTTGTAGGCAGGAGACCAAGCATTTTTGTTGAAGAGCTCCAAGGGTCAAAAATAACAATCATATGCAAAGGATCTAAAGATCTGTAAGTTCTGGGATCTATAAGCACTTTTGTCTTTCCCATGTATGTCTTCCCTTTTTTGGGGTTTGCTGACCCTTCAGAACATAAGTACTTAAGTGTCTGTCTTACATATTGGTTTTAAGATTAATGGCTGAATATGCTCCTTAAGAAGTAAAAAACACTGAATTACGGACATCCTGTAAATAGAAATACATCTTTTACTTACTCTTTCTTTGTTACATGAATAAATATCTTTTTTATAAGTCTATGCTTAAATAGACTCTTAAAGTATTTAATTACCTTGGACTTCCTCCCTCCTGCAATGTACAACTGCCAGAAAGCATGCTGCCAACTCCAAAATTTCACTTGATTCTTTTGACTTGAGTCTTTGAAATTACACCTTCTCTGAGAAGACTATCAAATGATCATGGCTGTATCCATGCATGTTCACCCTAACTACTACTTGCACTGTATGTTAGAAATAACTTTGCAAAAGAAAACATATGCTGTCCTCAAAAAACTGTATTATTTCTATCATAAAGGGGGAGGCTTTAGCAGTATTACTAGCCTGCAACATGTAGTTTGCAATGTATGAAAGCCCAGGCTGAACCAACACATGATTTGATCAGTTTAATCACCTCCATGGGTACCTGGGGCATTGCTGGAGCAAGGCACAAAATGTGGCACTGAGCTGGGTGGGCTTTTGCAGAAGGAACAGGAAGGACTGGCACATTTGGAAAGTAAGACTAGCATTACTGCATGGTCAGAGAATGCTCCCACAGCTCTGCTAGCCAGAGGTTGGCACTGAATACAGCAGTACCAGGTGAGCTGAGCTACTCCAGAGCTGCTCATCAAAGCCTGACTTCAGGCAGAACTTTTCAAGGCATTTGAGAGCCTGTGAGATCAAAATCCAGGCCCACCATCTCCCAATAGACATGCCTTGTACTCCTTGCAAGTGATAAATGTTCATGTGGCATCAAGGTGGTGCTTTAAGCATGCTGCCTGGACTAGGTTTTACATAGAATTAAAGCCTGAAGTTTATTTAACAGACTAAGAAAGTGTAGGTCTTCAGCTTCCTAACCTCATTGGCTGAAATTACCTTAAATAACTGCCTTGCTTTTCTTACCCTGTATTAATTGGTAATTTCCTCTCATAATTTGCCTATCACTTGTTCCTAATTCACTCTCTACTAAAAATACAGAGAGCCCCAGGTAAGGGCTCAGAAGAAGAAACCCACAATAAAAGTGAATCTCCAATTTCAAAGCCAAAGCAATAACCTCTATAGAACAAGTAGGATTCTGAAGTCCTAGCACTTCAAAAATGCTTTAAAAGATCTTTTTTGTCAGACTAAGTAGCTGAGCTTAGGCCTTTCTTTGTGACCCTTTATTTAACTCCAAGGGCATGTTCTGTATCAAGATATAACCAGACCTGTCTCCAGAGAGCAGTCAGTCTAGGAGAGGAGCCAGGCACACCAGCATATGCAGGGGATGCAATTACTGATGGGTCTGGTTACTGTGTTGAGCCCGCTCCCACGCAAGAACCGCCCCCCCCCCCCCAGCACCTCTTACTGGACCAGATTACACACTTCTCCTGCCCTTCAGACAAACTCACACCTGCAGGTAAGGAAAGAGGACAGTCCTGTTCAAGTGAGTCACAGGACAGTGAGCATCTTTGCTGGCCCAGCAAATTGCCTGCTGCTTCATGCCTTAATAGCTGGCAGCAGAGCAAGGCAGTGTTCCTCAAGGTCTGGTGCTTCCAGAGCCCCAAAATATCCCTCCTATCCTTGCAGTGCTGTAATGTCATTTAAGTGATATAGGGTGAAAAAACTGAAATGGCTTCAACTGGTGAAGCTGAAGGGCTATGGGGATGACTAAAGAAAAGAAACATGATGAGAAACAAAGACTCAGACAGACTGGACTGCTGGTCTGGCACAGCCTCAAATACACTGTTGAGGGGACGGTGAAGGGATCTGAAAACAGAAAGAAGTAAGCATTGTGCTCTGTGGGTCCACTGCTGCAACAATGAGAGCCAGGCATGGACTCCATCTCTGTACCCTGTCAGAAGTACCATTTTAGGCATCTGTAATTCCTTTTCAGCCTCTGGAAACTGAATCTAGTTTGCAAATTGCAAACTATAATAAAGTCAAAGATGAAATCCCTGAAACTTGCTTCTTCCCATTTTATCTCAAAGACATAACCTCTTTGATTTATTTTTGCAATGTGACACACTCCACCAGATCACACAGAATATGTGTAAAAGATAGGAGGTAATGAATGGCATCCTGTTCTCACTTATTTGTACAATGTGTCTGCTGTTGACTTTGGGCCAAACTCTGATCTCAGAAGACAGACCCAGGGTAATTCCACTGGGAGCTCATACTGTTGCATTAAAACTAAGATTTTAGAGAGTGCTGTTTTTTTTGATACTTCCATTTTTGGACTCCATAATTCAAGACAGCTTCCATGCAGGATGAACCCAGTCTGTCTGAGAAACAGGACAGCTCAAGAGGTCTTGAGCTGGTCCAGCCAAAACCAGCAGTATGCTATAGCAAAATGCTTGTATCTTTTATTTTATGTGTCCCAACACTAAATGAGTACAGAAGATGTGACTTTTGGTAGAATATATTGAAAACACAATATCATGACTTTTCAGACATAGGAAGTTTTCTGCTTCATTAGTGGGTGTACATGACACAAACAGAATGCACTGCAGAAGTTTGAAAGACATGTATGGGATATACACCAGACCAGAGCTGCATTTGTTGACAATATGCATAAGAGATTCTGATAATTACTCCGTTCAAATATTTTTTTACTTTTCAACTGATTTTCATGTATTGTATTTCATCACTATTTAAATCAAAATGATAAATTAAGACACTGATTGTTTCCTTGCAGAAAAAAAAACCTGTAACTCTTAGGCTTCCCATTCTTTTCCAAGGAACTAGAATGCTAAATGTATGCTAAATGTTGATCCACTTCCTCTTCCCATCCACTTACATTCAAAGCTTTCTAAAAATATTAAATATTCTTCATAACTGCTGTCTCATTAGCTGCTGTAAACTGACTTTCTGAGGTTTTTCTCTAGTTGTTATTACTAGTTAGGAAGTAAAACTTAGGAAGTTAAAAATGTTCCTCATGCTTTTGGAAGCACAAAATTGTTTCATGTGTTCAATGTGTTTCTTGAAATTCCTTCTAGCTTTGCAAAATGCATGAAAGATTTTTCATTTTATTTTCTCTAAAGTCATATGGTAAATTGGATATCTCTTGATACCCAGTTTTCTTCTGATCAGCTTGAGCAGTGAAGATCCTTTTCCACAGCAAATCTCTGAGTGACCATGCAAAACTCTCAGACCAAAACAACAAAAACAGAAAAAAGCTTACTGCAAGAAGTTAGGCAAATGTGTTTCATATTACATGTAGTTTTATCATCCATAAATAGTTTTTCCATTAGTGAACTCCTTAATCAGAGCTATCATCTACTGGTTCAGACTTTTTTTTTCCCCACTTGTGAGTGTTTTAAGCTAGTCTGATTAAATAGTCTTTGTTTTCACACACTGCTAAAAAGGAAAATTTTAATCTGGATGCTCAAATCATGCATTTTCATGCAGGCAGTGTCTCAAACTGTTTAACTTAAATAGCTGCTCTTAGCCTTAGAATCATTAAAGGAAATTGCTCCAAGGACCACTCTTCATTAGTGCATGTAAATAAATGCAGATAAATCATGCAAAAATGTCAGAGAGAAGAACATACTCCCTCCCTCTTTCTTTCTCATTGGGATCACTTTCTCATGTTAGCCAAGTCATAAGTGACTGTGGCAGATAAATCCTTCTGGCCTGTTTGCCCTTTTGTCTCAAAGCAGACTCCTGGCACAGTAAAATGCAGTTTCATCCCACTCACTGAATTTCATAGAGACCATAGAAATTAATGGCACCCAGGGGCCATCTCTACAGTACTGGAGGAGTAAAAGATTGCTGAGGCACTGTAACCTAGCTCACCACTGGCATACTACCAACACAAGACATTTATTGGTACCATGATGTTGGCATCACTGGTAACAAAATATGTGGCTTTGGTGGAAGGAAGCAAGCCATGTAGGGTAAATAGAAGGAGATAGCAATATCAGCCACAGCACTCTCTGTCAGACAGCTGACATAGGTCTCTGATTCAACAGGAAAGTTGTAAAAGTCATGAAGTCAGCTTTGCTTGACTGTAAGAGAATACCCTGAAGAAAGAAAAAATCATTCCGTTTTGCCCTGAGATACTCAAACATTACTGAGTTTTCATTGACCTTGAACTATTTTCCAGTGAGAAAATGCATCCTGTGAAAAGCAGGATGGGTTTAGGCTAGAGTTGCGGTTCTTACTTTATATTCACTGGGGGGGTTGAGCCCGGAGGCTCACAGAGTTTCTGGAGGTGCAAACTGGTCAGGGAGGCTGCAGAGGAGGGCTGATGGTGGAAAGCGCAGAGGGAGATCTCCCTGCAAGGCAGCTTCTGGATGCAGCCTTGTGCCAACAGCATCAGCTGTGGCAGCAGAGATGCAGAATTGTCTGGGCACAGTCAGAAGGCTTACAGGCACCAGGCTGGCATCCCAGCCCTTCCCCACACACGCTCCTCAACCCTAGAGAAAATCAGACAGTGACTACTTTCGTCCTATAAAAAAAACCTCCATCTTGTCTCAATATTCCTAAGAGCCAAAAAAAATTGGTCATTACTAAAAAGCTCATCACCTTCCAGGGTGCTAATTTGCTCCATGCAGTTCAGTCTGGGTACAGCGGACAAGAATGCTTTGAGAGCAGTATTTAGAAACATTTTTGCAGTGGATTACATTGTTTCTAAGACTTTGTTAAAGTCTATCAGTTCAACTTGTAGACTGAAAGAATATGGAAAAACAAATTCAAAAGTGTTTGGTAATGCAAATGTACTGTCCTTTTGATACAAAGGGTATTTTGCAACAAATAAACTTCACAGAAGGTTGTTGTAGGGTCCTAATACTTTTCTGCAATAAGTCTGAAAGATTAAGCCCAGTCTACAGGTGGTCCTTTTACTCCATGTGGTGCTTTGAAATAAAGAGGTTAAAAAGGTGTAGGTTCAGTGGATGACCTTGCTGTGTCTGGAGGCTCCCTATGCATGACACCACTAGAGAACAGCTTCCTGCTCTCACCGACACACCTAAGACCTCCACACTATCAGGCTTTTCCAGTGACACCAGTGCTTTCCTTCTGCATCCCTGAAGGGGTCTCTCATCTCATGACAGCCTCCTTACAAGTGTTCCCCTGTCCCCTACTGCTCACCCTATAGGAGCAGATTTCTACTTCCAGGCAGCAACTGGCTGCTGTTTTCCTTAAAACACTTGTTCAAATAGCCACTTCAAATGTTTCCTTCTTGGAAGGGCTCCCTGTAAGCCATGCATCTTCATTTTACTTGGAATATTCTCTTTTGTGGAAGAACCAACAGAAAACCTTGGTGTCACCATGAAGAGCTTCTTGATGCTTTGCTGAGTCCCCATTTCTGTGTACCTCCATTTCTTGCCTTTTACATGCCCTGTGAGCTCTTCACAGTACTGGCTGCTGTTCTCCTTGATCCTGGTACAGAACAGCATCCTAACTCAGTTTACAGTGACAGAAATAATAAATACCAGCAAAGAACCTCTTCTAAGCTGAAAAGCAAAGACCAGGGATAGCACTGCCTTAGAAAAAATGTTATGTTAGAAGTGCAGCTGTCATGGGTAAACAGGGCTGGGTTTTTTGTCACAAATTTTCTTCATGTGACTCTGAGTGCACTGTTGCCACATCTTGTCCTTAGCTGGACAAAAATCTTGGCTTTCTGTTAAAAGTACAAAGTTCTCCTGGACTGCACATTCTCCTTCACTCTGACACAGCCTCTTGCAAAGTGACACATTCTCTTCAAGCTGTTTGAACCCTTATCTCATTCAAGCAGATCTATCCTTAAAGCAGGTCTGTGTCTGCACAAATACATGAGTTTGACAGGGACTCCATTAACACAGCAATTGCTTGGAATCTGTTAGCATTTCATTATAATTTTTTTTTTTTTCTTTTTGACAGATTTATAACCAGACTGTAGAAATTAACTGCTGGAGGCAATGTGCCATTTAGTCTCAACATGAACACGTTTTATTTTTCTACAGGGTTGTATTTTTTCTTACCAGACATTTTTTAGAAGCTAGAAAAATAACCTATGCTTGTTTTAATGTTCTTCTTTTAAAGTGGGGGGGGGAAAAAAAGAAAAAAAAAAAAAAAAGAAAAAAGAAACACAAACTCCAACCTTTCCATATACATTTAAAGGCTGTCTGGCACGGTGACATGTTTATTGCATAGTCCTCTCTCATGTTTCTTTAGGACAGGTACTGATGAAATAACAGTTACTGTTTTAGCACATTAAAATATATCTTCAGTGAAGAAATAACTGCTGAATGAAATAATGTTAGCATTATTTCTATATATAATAAAGTGCATGAACAAATGGTGGTTTTGATAGATGGAGGGTGTCCTTCCTATTGCAACAAATATACTACATTCAAATTTACAAAACTAAGCTGATATCAGATATTAATTAAGGACAGCATCCCATTCTCTTTGCAATAACCTGAAGTTTTGCCACAGAGCTTTTGCCAGTGAGGCAAAGGTTAAATAGTGCACACCTTTTAATGCTGATGGTAGCATAAGTAAGAGCACAGGCTCACAGAGCTGTCTCTGGGTGTAAGCATTTGCACCTCTGCACTCACAACTGCAATCACAGCAGTTCACAGAGGTCCTGGGCAGGAGCAGCAGTTCACAGGCTGGTTTCACTGGGGACACACTGAGCTGGTGCCCACTAGTGCAGCTGCTCCTGACATGTCATGCCATCTTTTGAAGCCTGTTGGAGTCAGTCCCAGTAGGAAAAACCCTCTTTCAGGCTAAGAAACCTGAAATCCTTCAGTTTTGCCCTTCTAGTCATGTTTTCTAGGCCATACTCGTTTGCCTTTTTACTGGCACAAGTATATTTTCACTGAGTACCATTTCATATGCACTTCTTTTCACTATAAAAAAATTATAGTTTCATACCTCCAGGCTGGAAATCAGGGAGGGAAATGAGACAAGGCTCCCTTACTGGAGAAAGCACTTCTTTGACAGGAATTTCAAGTGCTTTGACAGTTTCCTATAAAAGGACCCTGCTTGTGGTGTCCAAAGGATCTTGCTATAAGCAAAGCACAAAATAGTCTCTCTCCACCACTGTCTTTTGCAGAGAGAAATCTCAAGTGGGAAGCTTATGTGTGCTTTCCAGAAAAGTCAGGTCCCATGGCTGTGCTGGGTGGAAATTTCCTTGTGCACTCATCTGGAGAAGATATTTCTCCCTTGTCTCAGGAAGGAACACAAGAACAGGCCAGGAGACTAGATCCTCTAGCAGAGCCTGCATAAGAGAGGCAGCAGCTCTGTCTAACTCTTTCTTATGCCTTTTTCCAAGGGGAACGGTCCCCTTCAAATGTAAGGAATAAGTTTTAACAGCAGGAGAGTTATTTTCTAACAGTTGTACCTCAAACCTTGTTTTGAATTGTAAATCACCATTAAAAAAAAAAAAAAGAAAGAAAAGATAAAACAAAGAAACAAACACACACACACACACAAAAGAAAACCCCACAAACAAAAAAACCTTAGCCAAAAAAAAAACCCAAAAAACCCAGCCCTGAGGCCTTGGAAATCTCTGCTGGAATGCAAATGTCAGAGTACACTGACAAGTAAATTTGAGCTTCAGTGCATCAGGAAGGAAGCTGTCTTTGATAAGCATTCTTGTTCTTTACTTATCTCCCATACCTGCCAGTCTAATTGATGATCCTTTCTTGTAATGTTTTCTTATCATAGATATCAAGGAGATACTTTGCAATATGTGAGCAATCCTGTGTGTTTTCTGAGAGAATCTTCTTTCGCCATATGTTTAACTCACAAATTGAGGTGTATTTCTGTACTAGTCTCTGTTTCCAAGAGTGTCCCAAGAGCCACTGTTAAATAGAAAGAGACAGTCTCTGTTGTTCTGCTTTTCCTCACACCCAGGGACCTCAGGCTGAACTGTAATTGCCTCAGGACTAGCACATCCCCTTCATGCCTCAGATTTCCAATGGCTTCTTCTCATGGCCTCCTGCATAAAGAAGAAGACCACTGGGAAAGTAACAAATAGTCCTCTGTGCTTTGGGGCTGGGAGCAGAGAGAGGGGACATTCCTGTTATGACATTGAAGATGTACTTCAAATGCAATGAAAGCTTGGTTCACTGTGGAATTGGTACACGAGTGTAAATGTTTTTCATTGCAGGGTATGCAGGAGAGATTAATGCATGCCCAGGAATCCTGGGTTGGACATTCAGGATTATTTATGATGGGAGGGCTGCAAACACTTGAAAATTTCTCTAATGTGGTGTATTTCAGTGGGCAAGCTTTGCTTTCAGCAAAGCCAAACACTTAGGTCCAGTTCTGCAATCCATTCTACTTCACAAAAACTTGTTAAAGACACCTAGGAAAAATATGGAAGTGAATATAAATGTAAACTAGGTAGGTACTTGAGCACTCTCTTGAATTCATGTGGGATTACATACTCAGTTTTAAGTATGTTCTTGCAGAAATGCTCTCCTGAAATGGGGTTTCTGACAATAATTATTCATGCTGACTTTACATGAAATATCAGTTGTATTAGGAAGCATGATTCCTTTCATAAGCTGCTGAATAGTCTATACTATCCCTACATCTCTGTGAGCAGATAGCACTAAAGAAGAGAGGAGATTTTGCACTTATCTGCAGAGTTATAATTGGATATGTGGAATTAATAAGAAAAATCTTTCAGAGGAAAGAATATACAGAATAGATTTTGACTGACCTGGTTACAATGGGATGGAAATATTTCGGCTCTCAATGGGATAAAGAAATATCCCAGTCAGTATTGCTATGTACCCACCCAGTCAAACTTTCTGAGCTCTGTGAGACACACAGGTTTAAGGTCCCCTGTGACAGAACGCATCGTACCAAATGTATTGTGGGTTGTTTTGCATGGGCTTTGCCTCAGCTATGAATTTCCAGCCCAATAAGTTATTTAGGTTACCTTGCTGCACATCATGCATGACATGTGTAGCCTCTGAAGCAAGGAGTACTTTCCTACAGCTAATTTGGCCACCCATAATTTTCCACATGGTGGGATGTTCTCTAGTGCAGCAAAGGACTTCACATTGGATGAAGTTCAGTGTATCAAGTCTGTTGTGTTCAGCTTCTTATCTGCTTTCTGCTTTAATTTAAAGCCTATGGGTTTTCAGACCCTCCCACCCATTTCTGGCATTTTTGAGGTTGTTTGGGAGTTCATCCATAGTAAAAGTTCTTCCCTATCTTCCTGTTAGTTTAGTGTTCTATCTGATTTTCCTGCACTGATCACTGGTTGTGTTAATGCATATTCCTCTGTGTGCCTCCTTTCTTTTTTTTTCTTTTTTTTTTTTTTTTTCTTTTTTTTTTTTTTCTGCCCCTCCCCACCACACACATATTTTTCCTCTAAGGATCCTCTGTCCTGCCACTGCCTTCTGTTTCACCATTGACATCTCCATTCACTGTGTGAGGAATGTTTTCTGAAGGCCTTTGTAGACCTTTTTCAGATGCTTATCCCATTACCCTAAAGTGAAAACTGACATCTTTTGTGGCAATGGAAAAGCATGTCTTGTCTCAAAGCCTAGTTTCAACCAGGTCTCTCCATGTACTCTTGTACTCTTCGACAACCCATGTTGCCTCTTTTTTTCTGAAAACTTCAGTGTTTGCAAGCAGTAATTACATTTCCTCACTAACCCTCCCATGGGCTGTGTATGTCTCTGCCCATCTTTCCTTCCATCCCAAAGTTAAATGAAGCAAACAAAGTTGTTTCTGGTCAGGCCATCTTTAGCATGTGTCACCTCTTGACCCTTTGTGGTGAGCCAGATGTTGTGCAGGTCTCACAGCTGTGAGCTTGCCAACTGGGTCAGTCTGTTGGCCTATCAGGGAGGAAGTGATCGGGTGGTGCCTCGAGTTGAAGCGTCTGTCTTTTGTTTTCTTTTCTTTTTTTTTGCTTTCCTTTGCTTTGCTAAGGTTGGATTTGTGAGGGGAAACCGCCACCAAGTCCGTGTGGTAGGGAGAAGAGGGACATGCTGCCTTGGTTCAACGAGAGTTTATTTGCTCTTAATCTTTCCTGAAGTTTCTATCTTACAGACCCAGTGATTTCCTGTTTCCTTCTCGCTGGCCCTGATCTTCATGGAGATAGTGCCAAAGTGAGAAGCCATTGTCTTAGGGCCAGAGAGTAATTCTGATAACTTGTAAGCACTGAATTCCAGCTGCTGGCAAAACAGCAGACTGCTTATGTGGTCTCCTGTGAAAGTCACAGGATTCTGTTATATGTCTTGTTATTTGTGAAGACAGAGGCTGAAGAAATGTTATAACTAGACTGAACATACAGTAGTGTATTACGTCACCAAAGCAATGTGAAAAATTTTGAGCAGCCCCATGACGTAGACCAAAATGCCTCCTATAGAGTTTTGGGGTTTTTTTCTCTGAGGTATTTGTTAGTGTTGGTGGAGCATTTTTTAAACCTCCGGTATGATCAGCGTAACATAGATGCATTTTCAGCTCTGGAACTAGTAAGTATGAAGGGTATGGAACACACCCTTCTACACACTTGATAACATGGAAACTCTTGTCTATTCAGGTTTGTTGGGGATGTGAGAGTTAGCTGAAGAGGCTCAGTACTCTGTGGGAAGACAATGTAGGTGGTTTGACTAAGACATAGACTTATGTCTAAGTGCTACAGCCAAGGTTACATGGGAAAACATTCTGCCCTGCAGATCAGGGCTGGACATCTTCAAGTTGCCCATCAGCAAGTCGAGAAGGAATTGGATTGTGCTAATAAAGCTGACTTCTGGGGGTGCACAGTTTGTCACTCCAAAGCTTGCTTTTCTGTGTTCTCTCTCCCCTTTCTTCTCTCCTTCTCTTCCCTCACTCCATGCAGATCCCTTCCTCTTCCATTGGCATGAGTGGCAAGTAGCCTTTGCTCAAGCTTAAGTCACAGAAAACAGTGATAAGCAGAAGTATTTCTTTGCTCCCTCCACAGCAATTACTCAGTTTTATTCACAAAAAGAGACAGGAAAAGACTCCACCTGCAGTCCAATAAGGTCACATATTTATATCCCATAGGTGACCCTGCAGTGAGAATGGCAAACCTGCCTATGTGCAGCAGCTTCCACTTGCCTTGGTCTCCACTGAGCCATAAGTGTCTCACTAGTCTCCTTGCATGACTTTGGGCCTGTCCTCTGATTTTACACCAGCTTTGCAGAAACTCAATTCAAAGAGTCATGGATAATATTCCGTTTAGGTTGCACAGCCCTTCCCTCTCAGTCTTTACTCAGAGATCCCTTAGGACTACTCTCAGCAGACTGACTAACCTGTGCAGGGCCTGGGAGTCCCACTGCTGTAGCCATCTTACTTCAGAGAGTTTTTTGGAAAGCAAGAGAGAGAAAGAGAATGCATTTTTCTGTTTCAGGACAAAAAAAGGTCAGAGATTCCCCAGGTAAGCTCAGAATTACAAGAAGTTGTCTCTGTTTGGTTAGAAATGGTCTTAAGGTAGTTGTACAGCAGCAATTAATGTTTGTGAGAGTAGTTTTTGAGAGGTATGATAGCTTCTGTTTATCTTCTTGTTAACAAATTTAGGCAATTCCCATAGGTGGGAGCAGATCTCGTTGTTTTTCAGTGCCATATTAATATTTGCTTTAGTGAAGACTTTTTTGTACTGCCTGTACTTGCTTTTTAAAATGTGGTGTTTCTGCATTCAGATTAGGAAAAAAAAAAAAAAAAAGTATAATTTGCAGTGTTCTCATATGTTATGTCATGCACTATATTTTCAAATTCCATTACAGCATACAACTTAGTCTTCTCATTAATCTAGGGGACTGGTATAGGGCTCTAGAGCAAACCAGCTTTTCTATCTTGTGCTTGTATGGCTGAATAAAATATTACAGAAAAGAAAGGAGATTTTGACTAGGTGAATAAAGAACAACACACAGATACATGGTCTACAGCTATGCTTTACTTCACTACTACAGCTCATTACTACTATACACCCTCTAAGCCCATGTATGCTAGAGAATTATGGAAAGGCAGTGTTTTGGGGCTAATTATGGGCTGTATGAAATGGGCTCTGATGAACACCTGCTCCCAAACACCACATTTCTTCCATCATGTGGCCATGTGAAACCCAAGTGAAACCCAAAACCATAGGTTGTCTTTCTTGTATTTAACTTGCAAAATAGTCTTTCAGTGCATGCACTGAATTTGGCCATATGCTACAAAACCCATGCATTCTTTGCAAAGAAAAACTAAGATTAGAATTAACTCGCTGGAGAATTTTTACAACCCCCCACCCCATGGAGTTATGAAACTCAGGCAGTTTGGGACTGCAGTACGAGTGGGTCAGTAATGCAGAGGAAATTCTCATGCAAGACTGACACACAGTTTTGAACATGTGATGCCAAAAATGTTCAGTAGGTGTGGGTAGAGGGCACTTCTCACAAATATATGTAAAGCTGGGAAATAACTGTTAGTTTGAAAATCCATGGTGATCTGCTTTTGATTGAGCTGCTTTTGTCAGAAAAATTGCAGACAATATTCCTTTTTTCCTCTTCTAAGTTAATACATTAGTTTTCTGAGCTCATGTACAACCTCAGAGTGCTTGTCTCACTTGCAGGATTAAGGGTTGGACTCGATGATCTCTGAGGTCCCTTCCAACCCAGCCAATTCTATGATTCTATGATTCTATGATTATTTTAATAAGGTAAAAGGATACAGTGTTGGATAGGCTATCAACAGAGATAAGCTTAATAGTGAGTTTACCTTTTAAGACTCACTAAGGCTTCAAAGTGTGCATTACTATATGGACAGGATTCACTCACCAACAGTTGTCACATCTGAGGTATTGGTATGCCATAGTCTTATGTCAGGCATCTCTTTTCAGCTAATAATCCAGGCTTCTTCACAGCTAGGGAAGAAGAAAAGCCTCTTCCAAAAGGCAAATCTCCCCATCCTAAGATTCATGTAAAGGATGGTGGTCAGCCCACTGACATCAAGCATAGATGACCCTTCACTGCTGAGCTGATGGTAATCTCTTCATCAGCCTTTTGTCAACACTGGGTGCAAAGCCCAGTTTGAACTGGCGCTAGCCAGAAGAGTGTCAGACTACTCTTAAAACATGACCCCTTTTCCTGCCTCTAGGCAAAGCATAAATTTATTCTGGTCTGAGAGGTTGTAAATCATGCTTTGAAGGGCCAGGAGAAAGGAATGTGTTATTATGAGGAATTAGTGTTCCATGTTTGCATTTCATTAGCACTAAGAGGCCCCAGTCAAGATCAGAATCTGGGGACAAGTGACATACTGGGTGGGTGCAACAGCAAGAGGGTAACTAGAGGGAACTTCAGTTTTGGAAGAGGTCACAGAGGGCTTTTCCTGGCCCATCAAAGAAGGGTACACCATGCAAGCAAGTCATTATGGAAGAAAGAAAGAAAGAACCAGTCATGCTATTGGTTAAGTGCAAAAGAAGGAGGGGCTATGTGAGACGTTAGCTATGCAGGCAGATGGGATTTTGTTGGAGGTAAAGGAGGGAGTTAAACATCCCAGTCACTGTCTCATTGAAACATGATAGCTAAAAGCACCCTGAAAATTACACTAGCGAGGGTGGCCCATTCTCCCAAGTGCTGAGTTCTAAAAATTATTTTTTACTTGGATGATGATGGAAAACATGAAAATCAAATGTCACAGGGACTACTTCATCCTTATTCTCAGTAGGAATTCAAGGTTGTGTAGGACTGGCAGTTGGACACAGTGATTTTGAAGGTCCTTTCCAACCATGATTCTATGATTCTGTGAAAATGTAGAAGTGGTATTTGTGGATAGCAGATCGTATAAAAACATGTTTTCTTTTGGGTTCAGTGTCTGTAGCAAATGGTACAACACACATTGCCTAGCATAAATATGTCCCTTGGGTGACTTAATGTTAGAAAAGGCTTTGAAAATCAGACTATCTTTGTGTAGGTGCTTGTAGTCAATTCCAGTGGAATCAGTGACTAGACAAAAGAATTGTTCCACCTCAGAGTAGAAGCTCCTATTTCAGAAACAAAAATATTGGTATTTGTTCAGCACTTTAACAAATTTTGCCACTTCTCTGTGTCTGGGGGTGGCTAAACAAAAGCCATGAGCAAATCTTCCCTGATTTTTACAGACAACAGATAAGTCCCTTCAGTTAGTTTTAGTCATGTAAAAATTAGGGATGTATTCTAAAGAGCTTAAGCTTTCTGGGTACTGACTGGTGTGCAGGATGCCCACCTTGTTTTGACAGAATTTAGACCAAAACTTATCCAAACTAGCAGGCAACCAGAGATGGTAGTTAGGGTCTGCAGTGCAGCCTAGCAGCTACATGCCTGATATAGGTTTGACTTAGCTCACAGAGCACAGAGCAGATGAGGAGCTGAGGACTTAATATGGACTTTCTGTCATCCCTGATGGTGTTTGCTAATTTAGGGCAACCTCAGTGGATTCAACTTACACCAGTAGTTTCCAGCAGTGACTGCAGAGAGGCTTTTTGAGCACTGTCTCTCCCACAGCACTACTCCCTTTGGTCAGGGCACTGTCGCTTCCTCAACTGCATGGGGAAATCTAAATGCTGGGATTTCTCATGGCAATAGAAGAGGCATTCTGCATGCAGCTGGTCACCATGCCCCCTCAGAAAAAGACATTGGCTGGACCAAGGGGTCCAGTCCCAAGGGACTGACTCAGCACGAGGCCTCAGATGAAGCTCCACTGAAAAACACCTGCTTCAGGAAGAAACATCATGCGCAGCCTCATTTTACTGGGCAGCATAGCTGCAGTCTGTAATGACTTTCACACCCCACAATCATTTGAATGCAGTGAATGCAGTTTACTGCATAAGTCACTGCACATAAATTATGCATTTTTACTTTAATGCACAAATGTTGCAGAAATTTAAGGTCACTGGAGGAACAGGGCTGGTGAAATCCTCCCTTTCTTCCAATCTGGGTGTGGTAGTATATCTCTGAGATATTCATTTAAACTCCACCCCCACTATTTAATCGACAAAATAGTCACCTAATTAGTGCTTGTGGTAGCAACAGATAGCTCAGAGGACTTCCCAGAGGCTTCCTGGATGTACTTCTTCACTCTTGTGCAAGTACGCTTACCAGTCAGGAGGAAAAACCTAAGCCATTCTGATCTGTGTTTTCCCTCTTGTCTTTTCCAGCCACTTCTACATCTACAACAGGGACAAGTCATCTCACAAAATGTGACATAAAGCAGAAAGCCTTCTGTGTAAATGGGGGAGAATGTTACATGGTTAAAGACCTCCCAAACCCCCCAAGATACCTGTGCAGGTAAGAAATCCTATTTGCTTACTTTGGAGCCACCAGTTTCCAGAAATGCTTTTACTTTAAATGAGCACCGGAACAATTTCTTATCTTATACTTGCGGCACTAAATACATTTTCAATTTGAAGTATGTGGAAGTGAAAATAACCTACAAATAATGTCCTCTGTGTTATATATATGAGTCATAACAGAGGCTAGCTTGAAAATCTTCCCACGTAATAAGGGCAAGCCCTGTTGATGTTTACATGGCATGAAGTAATGCAACTTGAGCCTGATGTTACAAATAATGAAACAGATACCGCAAACTAAATACACTGCAAATAGTAAAAGAAGGTGTATGTGTAACTGCATAGGATAAGTACCATTTAATTGGACAAACTGGTTATTTTTATTGTCTGCTGTAGTTGCTGCACACTTTCTGATGAGACTGGATTCACATCTTCTTTTTTTTGCTGTTGTGCTTAATTGCATAAAAAACAATTATTGTCACGGTAATTTGTAGACATTACTTTTTGTGTGAGGATCTTGATTCAGGAAATCATAGTAGTTTAATTCTAGGGGTATGCTCATGCACCTTTCTCAAGCTTGTCCTAATGTCTGCTCTATAGTCTATTATGTTGAGGAACATCCCTGAAGAGCTACAGTAAAGGACTGGAGTTACCTCCATCCTAGCAGCACATTGCGCAGCAGTTTATCTCTGGAGCTGAACTGGTCATAATAAGTTATTGCACGTCCCTGACTTGAGAGGGAGCTCAGCATTAAAACCTTGGCAAACGTCCTTTGGACCTGGCAGGACTGAGTGCAAAGGGGGCACTTTTTTGACAAAGACAAAACCTTGCAACATTGTGCTTTACTTGTGAGTTCTTATTTGTGGAAGAATGTGTACCTATGCTTTATGAGCTTTGTCTTGCTTTGGTTTGTCACAAACAACAAATTGCTCTGTTGCTGAATATTTCATTGGTCTTAGAATCATTTTTGGTTAAAGTGAATATGTATAAGTTATTGCCTCTGATGGGCTGGGTTCTTTTTTGAGAAAGAAAGACTTGTGTTAAATTTACATGATAATTATAAGACAACAGTGGAGGATGAGCAGTTTCCTGTGACTCTCCAGTGTGTGTACAAGAGCCTACCTGCCTGCTTCAACTTTCCATCCAAGCACTGCTCAGAAAAAGTCCAGGGCAGCAGAGCTGAGTATCTGGCAGGCTTGCTAATAATTAGCATTGCCTTGACAGTATCAGAGGCATCCCATTTTCAGTAGTACAGAGACTTTTTTTTTTTTTTTTTCAGATTCAGAGATATGTGTTTGTTCTTTGACGTTATTGATTAGATAATTTTTAATTTTTTTTTTTTTTTGAGACACTTTTATTAATTTAGGATTCTTTTCACTGTTGTAGATGGTTTATTTTCATTTTTAATTCTGGGGCTGGAGCTGAAAGAAAAGGCAATTTCCAAATTTAGCAGAGGTGTCTCTCTCTGGGTGGCCCAAGACATATTTGGAAAAAGCATCAGAACTGTAAAATCAGAGAGGTTATATCTCATTTACAGTAAAGCAGTGCAAAAGGGTTCTTATCCTGAGAACAGTCAGGGCCACTGCTATTTTGCAGGGCTTTCTTCTATGCTCTTTATATTGTAAAGCAAAACAGGACATGGTGGAACTAAGTAAGAAATAAAAGTATGAATACTTGAAAGTGTGCATACTGGTAAACTGAAGAGACAAAATACGTTTCAGTTCTTATTTCATTAAAAATACAGCTGTCTACTTTTAATTCTACTGCTCTAGTGTTAATTAAAATAAATATCTAACCGGTACACATTGCCTTCATTGTTCTCAGAAAATAAGTCTTCCTCCAGAACATGCCTGTGGAAACAGAATGCTTGAAATATGGTACTTGCTCTTCATATTTCTGCCTCAGTAGCAAGTTCGCATTTTTCCATATGGCCCATCTGTTGAGAGCAAAAACAAAATTTCTAAAGCATGAGCCATATAATTTTAAATTGGTTTTACCCCTAACAGAAAAAAAAAACAAAACAAAAAGAAGAAACAACAAAAAAAACCCCATGACTCAGATTCACAACAACCATGGAATTTTCCAAGTGTTATCTTTCTTTTTGTAAACCCCCTATTCTATTTTAAAAAGGAGCTTCTAAATCTATCTTCTGTTAAAATCTAACCATGTGTTTAAGAAACAAACAAACAAGTGTTTTCTATTGTAAAATACATAGTAAAATGATCCAGACTGTATCATATCTTGCTGTCATGGATACTGGTGTGAATGTTGAGAAAATTTCCTCCTTTCAGGGTTGACTATGTGAAATAATGAAGAAATCTGTGAAGACTTAATAATGCATTGTACAGCCATGTCTATGGTGGAATGTGTATTTCCTACAGGCATTTTAACTATGGCCCTAGACCGAACAAAACAGTCTCAAAATATGAAAGATGAAAAAGGAAGCTTTGAGAGTACTTAAATAAGCCCATATATTAAATTTTCACAATTTTCATAAGGATTTGAGTCACATCTTAAAAATATCATAGACTTCAGAAGCCTGGACATTACTGGATTCCTGTAAGCCTGAGGTTCCTAAGTCATATTTGTTCAGTTGAAAATGTGTCCCCAAATTCACTGAAAGCAAAATATCATAAAATTTTTACAATAAAAATGAAGTTAAATCCATAGTTCCTAATGGAATTCTTCTTCCTTGAAGAAAAATCTTTATGAATATAATGTTACTCTTTTATTTTGAAGCCTCCTGCCATGAAGGCCTTGCTTCTCTGACTAACTGATTTCTTACTCACAGAGATCATCTTTTCTAGTATTTTTGCAGTTACTGGAGAAATGAATTTTCACTGGATGAAAATAATGCTTGTCTCTAGCCAAAGAATCCTGCTTGTTTTCATAACAGTAAAAGAGTGAATTACATACTTTTAATGATACCGTCAGTTTCTGTATCTGTTTTCGTGTAAAGGCCTTGGTTCAATAGGTTGGAAAGAATTGCTTGAAACCAGCAAAAGGAGATTGGTTTCTGTGATGATAGCGAAAGTTCCAGAGGTATTTATAGATCGAGAGGATAGAAACACTAATTCTGACTTAGAGCAAGAAATGGACTACTATATGCAGAGTGTACTGCACCTCCCATGAAAAAACAAACAAACAAACAAACAAGCAAACAAACCAAAAAACATTCTCCCATCATGCATTTGCTTTGAAATTATTATTTGAGGTTTTGGTCTATTCCTTTTCTGCCAAAAAACACTGTTTGATGATATGCATTCCATGTTCTGAGAAGGGCCTTCTAAATGCATACAAATACAGTTCTTTGGAACTACTATGTACAGAGGAAAAAAGCAGTATTTTTTGTATGTGTGGTTTAGTATTGTGTTTTCATCCATTTAACACAATAAATAAATATACCAAGTAGCCCTTCTCTAGGCAGGAAGGAAATTATAAGGCTCCCACATCACAAATGTCTACTTCTGTAAGGCAGCTCTGTTGGCCCAAGTTGGTTGAGTCCATATTCTGCTAGTGTCATAAAAGAATATGGTACATGGGCAATGAAGTAGAAAGACAGAACAAGAAATAATGTCTGGAAACTCTGAGTAGGACAAGATGTTTTGAAAATAGCACCATCACAATCTGTAAAAACACGGTCTCCAGTAAACAACCTGGAAAACACCACTGGAAATGATCTTGCTCTGCACTTCTGAGAAATAAAGTGCCTTGAGCATTCACACATAATCATAAGCAGACAGGCTCATCTCATCTATCAGCTCAGCTGGCCCACTCTGGACCCATTCTCAGCAGCAGGTGCTGCAGTCTATTCACTGACAATGGTTTCAGAGCAAGTATAAACACACCTGCACTGGTTTGAGCACCATCTCAACAGGGCTGACCCTGCTCAGTCTGGAAGTGATTTTGTCAGTGTCTGCACTAGGGCTCCAGTTGTTTTCTTCGCCTCCACAGCTGCACCAACATCTGAAAACAAGCAGGGAAAGAACCAGCAACCATCACTGGCTAGTGGGAGGAGCAAAGCCTGAGCCTTTTCGTCAGCAGCATGTTCATTAATACTATGTAGGGCTGAGACTGACAAACAAGATGTAGAAGTAAAAAGAAAGCCAATGCAGATGTGAATGCCAGCTTCCCAGGGACAGATATTTAACAAAATGACAGTAGTGCAAAATAAAACTGACAACATGCTAATTAAAACATTTTTACTCTCTTTCAATAACACAGATCAAAATCCGTTCTATCAAAGGCATTTTGTCTTATATCAAAGGTGAAAAGAGTCTTCTATCACACCCCAGCCATACCACCTTTTCATGGCAAAGTTATCCTTGCTAACATTTTTCTCAACTGACTATATCTGTGGAGACTGGGATCTCTCCACTCTGAGTACTTATCAAAAGATGTAACTTTGGCTCTGAAGAACATAGGCTCCCTTCCATAAGAAACAGATTGGTCATTACAGCAAATCAGCTCCAAACAATCATCTGCAGATCCTCAGAATATACCTTTATAATACAAAAATAATTCCTGTGTGGGTTATTTGAACAAGATACTAGTGTTTATGCCTGACACCGATCCTCTGCCAAAGTTCTTTTCTGGAAGTCCCACTTATTAGAGTGGTAGCATCCTTGACCATTAGGGCTAGAGGCAGCTGTGGAAGAGTGGAATTTTAAAAACCAAGATGGCTTTCAATACAATTGAAATTCAGGTCAATAGAAGAGGTGGGGGATTATTCGGAACAACTTGTATTTGCAAATAAGAAGGCTCTTTGGCCCCTGGCAAGGAGATGATGAAGTGGTTTAAATGGAGGCAAGCATCAGATGAACAGCATCAGATGAACACGGGGGGATTCTGCATCATGGAAAACTCATAAAGACCAGAAAGACAAGCGAGATATATTCAAGGAAGGAGGTGGCAGATAATTTGAGGTTTCACACTGATTAAGAGTGAATAAAAGATGGAACTTTATAGGTGTTTAGAATGGTGGATAGTCATTCACACTTAAGTCTGAAGCACATAAACCTGAATTGCTATGGTGGTATTTTGGACCAAATGCCTTAACTAGGCCCCAAAATGGAGGCTGAAGGTAAAGGAAGAATTGACAGCAAGAAGTCGAAGAAAAGACAGGCAAAGCAAAGAAGACAAATTCCTTCACTAAAACCAAGGGGCAAGATGCACTAACGTTTTCTGCAGAAGAGAATATGAACTGAAAAGGCAGACAGCTGTGGGGCTTCAGATTTTGAGAGCATCTCTGTACTGTCATCTTACTTGCTGAGTGGACTATTTCTCCATTTATTGGACTCTTAATTATACTGCCTGCCACTGGGCTTGAGTTTGTCTTCTCAGTTTTTGGTATTTTGTTTTTGTTTTTCTGTGGTTGCTGTATTAACTATTCCTCTTCAAAAGAAATCAAAAGAAGATACAACTTGCCATTACAGAAATAGGGAAATCCTGGTATTTTCATAGATCTGATGGTGAAAGCAACAGTGTAAATTGCTGTTACACAGTGCATTGCAGATTTTTTTTTTAAATTCCACCTGGCCCCTTCATGAGATGGAATAAACAATGAGCTGATACACATTTTTGCTAGCTGTGATTCTCCTTTCTTTTCCAGAACACACAAAGACTTCCTAGATTTTGCTCTGGTGGATTTTTGCTGTAAATTTTACAAAGTGGTATCTTCTGGAAAGGTTACACGTTCTTGCCCCTTTTCTGAGCATTTTTCACTAACACCTAACCAGGAGATCACTTAATGCACTCCCGTCTCCATAGGCCAGCAGATGTCAGTCTGTTAGTGCAGTGGTTTTGGTGTACTATTGCTTATCACATTTTTGCCCTTTAGGTGCCAACCTGGATTCACTGGAGCAAGATGTACTGAAACTCTGCCCATGAAAATCCAAAACCAAGAAAGTATGTTAAATAATCTGAACTTTGCTTTCTTCCCCAACTACAGCAACAAAATCAATAGTACTTGGTGTTTTCACAGTTCAGCTGGAACTGGCCTCTTTACTCACTAATTTATGACCTGATTCTCTAAAGTAAAACCTGTGCACCATGGCATCATTGACCTCCAAAATGTTTCTCATTTATGTGATTTTTGATCTTTCCATCCATTTGCAGATGCATTTGTATTGCACACACTGGCAGCTTTCTTGTTTGGGAGACTGCTGTAAAGTGCAACCCTAAAAGAGCAAACTCATGGAGATGAGGGATGTACAGATCTTGTGTCCTCGCTGCCTTGTGGAAAGTGCATCCTAAAAGCAATTTTGGAATTTGGAATGGTGGATTTCTCTCTTTACACCTGGAAACACAGATTATCTGGATTGGTTTGGTTTTGGCTGGTTTAAAGGGGGGGTTTCTCTTCATTTCCACAGAGCAAATCAGTTGCTCTCAGCATCTTGAACCATTTTGACATGCTAAACCGAGATTCAGTTTCTGAAAGTGAACTCACCAAGTCAAATCAGTTCACACTGAAGGAGCTTCTTTCTTAGCATATATTCACCTCTTCTCTTTTCTCTGTTTTTTCTCTACCATTTTTTTTGTTTGTTTTTCCTCTCAGGTGCCCAAATGAATTTACTGGTGATCGCTGCCAAAACTACGTAATGGCCAGCTTCTACAGTACGTCCACTACCTTTCTGTCTGTGCCGCAGTAGAAGCATGCTCAGTCAGTGCTGCTTTCTTGTCGCTGCATCTTTCCTCCAATTTTTTTTTTTTTAAATCTGTAACTAGATTTGTTGCCTAAGGCCTAATATTCATTGTCTCTGCCTGCTGCATGAAAATTATAACAAAAAGCAATTGCAATACCCTCCTGGGTTGTTTGGCATTGAGGATATGGGGAAATGCAAGACTTAGGAATGTGGGGAAATTAATGATTGGTGTGATACCAACTCCCCACTGACATCAAGCAGTAAAGGTGCAAAAGTGACATTTTGATAGTCTTGGGATTTATTTGCCACAAAATCTTCTGTCTCCCAGCTACCAAAAGGTAGCTAATCCTCTACGTGTATGTGAGATTTGTGTTTAGATGTACAAGTTAAAGGTAATTGACATGCTTACACCATTCCTAATGAGCACACACCAAAGAGAATCAAAGTGTTCTTTCTCCTCATTGTGCAAGTTTCAGGGCAAAGCGTAAAGGAAGAAAAAAGAAAGGCAGATATACACCATAAACAGTGGGCTCTCGCATATTTATTTGTGGGTAACAGGTGCAAGAGATCAAGTATTTCAGACCCATATTAATTCACTAAAGAAATGTTTCAGACAAACATACACACATACACACACAGAGGGCTCTCTCTGTGTCAGATTGCTGGTAGAATCAGCACAGCAGTCACATATCTCACAACATTTCCCATAGAGGGAAGAGTTAATATTATTACTTTTCAGGGAGAAATCAGACAGTGCACTGAATATTTATTTTCTCTCATTGGTTATGAGAGAAGTCAAAGGTAACAGACAAGAAAATTGCTTAGATCTTACATTTTAATGTATATGTACTCTTCCTAATCAGTTGTCTCTGGCTTGAGAATGTACTATGGTCTAAGAGTGGTATTATAGGAACTATTTTTTTGATGGATTACTTGCCATCACAGAAAGATTTTGAAGATTATAGGCTAGCTTAATTTAATTGCCATTACTATATGACAAAAAACTGTTATCATACGTTGGACATTTTGGAGCCTGAAGAGCTGCATACGTTTTCTTTTAAACTGATGGATGAAAAGTGTCCATATATAATTCATACTGCCCATCATGGAAGCTACCCATGTAAATCCCAAGGGTGCTGACTGCTTACCAGATCTTCCAGCATTCATGTTTGTATTTTATGCCCTGATTTTAAAATGTTCATAGTGTTAATTTTTTAAACTGCCTTTGGTAACTATGGATTTGAGTATTTTTATGCTGTTACCACGTTTAAACTTATCAAACATTAGACTTAAGTGGCCTTCCTGTGTGAAAAGTGAAGTTCAAGTTTTCTGATCTTAGATGAAAATCAGGTGGTGAAAAATTGTATGGTGATCATAAATTCATTCTCCTATTCAGAAAAGAAAAGAAAAGAAAAGAGGGAAAAAAAAAAAAAAAAAAAAAAAAGATTTAGGTGGGTTTTCCTTCATTAGTTTTTCAGTTCCTTAACCCTGGTTGGGATTTTCTGAAGCTGTCTCCATAGAGAAGGCATAGATGTCCTTGTCTTGCTAATAATAATTTTGCTAAGCTGTAAGTGCTTTAAGTTGGTCCACCCTTCTTGTCCTTGAAATGCACCACTACCTTCCTCAGGCTAGGGAAAGGTCTAGGCAATGGCTATGAGACAATTCAGGTTACTGTGCCCCTGCAGGATAACATCAGGTTTCTTATACCACTACAAATCTTGAAATGACACTTCTGGTAAATATAGGGTGAAGATACTTTTACATTTAACCAGTAAGACCAGTGAAGAAGCATTTATCTGACCTTTTATTATCACACCCAGTGTAAATAATTATTTTAATTTATACAATTAAAAAGGAAACTTAGAATGGGAGTTACCCTCTGTTAAATGTTGCATTTGGAGCCGGAAGCCAAACTTATGCACTAAGTGTTGCAAGTGATTAACTTAGCTCTGTAAATGCAGCATTTGCAAAGTACAGAGCAAACTGGGATGATAAATAGCGTGTCAATAAGAGATAAAAGTGTGCATATAAATTATAAGGTGCTATCTAATTTTACCTGTTTCACAAGGCTCTTTCTTCCCTTCGAAAGAAAGGGTTAATGGGGTTCCATGTCAAGGGTGCCTACTGATGAGCTGTTACTGCCCTAAATCATAGAATCATAGAATTAGCCGGGTTGGAAGGGACCTCAGAGATCATCTAGTCCAACCCTTGACCCACCGGAGCAGTTGCTAGACCACGGCACTGAGTGCCACATCCAGTCTTTTTTTAAATGTCTCCAGGGACAGAGAATCTACCACCTCACTGGGCAGTCCATTCCATAGCCTAATCACCCTCCCCGTGAAGAAATTCTTTCTAATATCTAACCTAAACCTCCCCTGGCACAACTTAAGACTGTGTCCTCTTGTCTTGTTGAAGGTCATCTGTGAAAAGAGTCCAGTTCCCACCTCGCTACAGCCTCCTTTCAGGTAGTTGTAGACAGCAATGAGGTCTCCCCTGAGCCTCCTCTTCTTCAGGCTGAACAGCCCCAGCTCTCTCAGCCTCTCCTCATAGGGTCTGTGCTCTCTATTGGCCTGTTGAGAAAAAGTTAGCTTCAGAAATCTACCCTGGAGTTTATATTCGTAAATGTCCTGAAGTTACCAGATTTGCTGAGGGTCTTTTGCAAGATCAAAACAAGACCAGTGCTGAGCATTTTGGAAGTACCTCAACCCAACAGAGTGCAAGGATAACTGGCTTATCCTGGCAGTGGTTTGGCTAGCCTTGGAGGATTCTGTTCTTGGTTCACTAGAAGTAGGTTGAAAAGGGATACAGGGAACATGATGGATCTCTGTATTAAGAAAATCACTTCCACAGAAACATCTTTCCTGTCTGTCATTTAAGATGTTACCATAACTGGGAATAGATGTAAGAGAGAATACTGGAAAACATATGTTTAGGATGGCTGTCCCTTGGCTTCCACCTGCACAAACACACCAAGTCATAGGACAACCTGCTGTGGTTGCGGTGTGGTAGCTGTTAGATTCTCCACTTCCACAGTCTCCTCCAGCACTGAAGCTACACAGTTTTTCCCTTCAGCTCATCTTACTGCCACTGCAAACGAAGGAAAACCAAAGAACAAACTGTGCTAGTTTTGTTTCACTCTGGAGTCTGGCTGGCAGACCCTGTAATGTCCTGTCCTTGAGCACAGCAGCCACAGCTGCTACCAGGTTTTTTCCCTAATAGCCTGTTTTTTTGTTGTGGCAGTTTTGACTTTGAGGCTTGTGGTCCAGCACTGGTCCATGAGACACCAGAAGGTGGTCCAGAAGGTTCTTTAGACCTTCTTTAGACCATAACCACAGGTAAACTCTTTGTCCTCCCAGATGGACCAGGCATCCCACCCAAAAGGCCAGCTGACTTGATAACTTTACTAGTTGTTACATACTGTGAATATAGAGCAACCTGTGGGGCATGCTGTGAGCTGTCTCAGCATTAATTGGATGTGGTTCCTGCCTTCTTGAAGGCAAGTATTAGAGAATGGGACATCAGTTTGAAAATCTCTGCCATCCCTGGTGAACAAGGAGGACAGTATCAAGAGAAGCAGAGGAAAATTTATTTTTAGATGGCAGCCCCTGCCTCATCTTGTCAAGATGAGTCTGGCTGAAATTAAATGGGACAAGAATTGAGTAAAGCTATGATATACTAGAGGAATTATCAGAACTGGTATTGCTCTGTAAAGGCCTTGATTTCTCAGTCTTTCTACAGAAATTACAAATCTTCATAAATCCTTTTTACAGCAATTCTACTAGCTTAGTATTTCTTAATTTCTATATATTTTTCAAATGGTCAGATCTGTATGAGGGTACTAAGCAATCCAACCTGGGATTTTAATTTTCTAAAGCCTTTCAGCACCCTAAATTGTACTCTTCATTTGCTGAAACCAAGGCTCCTAAATGATACAAACAGATTTGGAAAATGTGATTGTCTGTTTGGCTCAAGGTTAAAGATGACAGTTTTTCACTGTAAACTGTCCAGTTAATGCTCATTAAATGCTGAAATGGCTAGGATTTAACACCCCAAGTTCAAAATTGATTTTGCAGCCTGTGTACTACTGAAAGGAACCAAGATTTAGGTTTCAGAGTGGATCCTAAGCGTCAAGAAGAGACACAACATTTCAGCTCCTCAAGCAAAATTGTCTGACATGTAGGAGTTCTGCTCTATGATAATTTGGGGGATTTAAGATTTTTTTTTCAATTCATATTAAATGACAATTCTTTTTTAGAATTGCCCAGAGAACACATTTAATAAGAAAACTAATCAATATCTTAAGAAATATAATATGTAGATATTTCAGAGGCGGTCTCCTGAACCTCTCTGTTCCTGCATTCAACTGATGGTAATAGGTTCTTCCCTTTTCAGGTGCAAGGTCTCCACACAAACCTGCAACCATGCTCACCCAGGATTGGACAGCACCAGGTCCTCAGTCCATCTAACTCTATACAATAATCACCCATATATCTTGAGTGCCCAACAGTTGTGGCATGCCAGTCATAAATAAAGCATGCAGTCCTGGGAGACCTGTCTTAGAATCTTAGACATCGTGGTCCCTGTATCCCATCAAGCTACAATATATCCAGTGAGTTATAGCTGCAAACAGCATTCTGGGAAAAAATCTGCACCTCAAGCATTTCTTCTTCCAATGCTGCCCCCAGAAAAGTCACATACAGGATGAAAACTGAGTTGTTTAAAAAAAATTATATTTCCTCTTTGAAATATTCTGGACAAATATGCAATAGAAACTACATCGCATGTAAAGAATATGCATCAGTTTTGGGTTAAACTTCAAAAAGAAAAAAGAAACAAAAAGCATCACCAGCAGGTCAAGGAATGTGATTCTCCCCCTCTACTCTGCTCTTGTGAGACCCCACCTGGAGTACTGTGTCCAGTTCTGGAGCTCCCAACAAAAGAAGGGCATAGAGCTCTTGGAGAAAGTCCAGAGGAGGGCCACAAAGTTGATCAGAGGACTGGAGCACCCCTCCTACAAAGATAAGCTGAGAGAGTTGGGGTTGTTCAGCCTGGAGAACAGGAGGCTCTGGGGAGACCTTACAGAGGCCTTCCAGTACCTCTGGTACAGGAAAACTGGAGAGGAATGTTTGACAAGGGCATGGAGTGATAGCACAAGGTGAAATGGCTTTAAAATTAGAAGAGGGGAGGTTTTAGTCATTAGGAAGAAATTCTTTCTTGTGAGGGTGATGAGGCACTGGCACAGATTCCCTGGGGAAGTTGTGGATGCCTGTTCCCTTGAAGGTTCAAGGTCAAGTTGGATGGGGCTTTCAGCAACCTGATCTTGTGGGAGGTGTCCCTGCCCATGCAGGGGGGTTGGAATTTGATGATCTTTAATGTCCCTTCCAACCCAAACCATTCTATGATTCTATGAAATAGGAAAACAGCAAAAATAACAACCATTTATAAAATGACAAGCGTCGGCATATTCTGCTTTCTTTTAATCAGGCTTAGGGAATGTAGCTGGGGATAGCAAAGATAAAAAAGAGCTATGTGCCATCTAGGTTTGAATAAGCAATGCATGTTTCTTCAGCATGTTTTCTTGTTAGGGTGTTCAGCCAGAATGTATTTCCATTTTAAATACCAACTTCCCATTGAATTGTTTGGAATAGAAACTGCATGATATGAATTATTTCCCCTAAAATTAAGTTACATCCAGGCTAGGCATCTTACCTATAAGCAAGCATAAATGCAGCAACATATATGCATGGGCATGTCATTCATTTTATTGAAGACTTAACAAAGCTTTCTATGCAACTAATTTATATCATTAGCAGTGTTCATGTGGGCATGCAATACTGGCTCTTTAGGAAGAAACCTGGATGGATTCCAACTTACTTAACCCTTAAAATGATACTGATTGTCAGGAAAGAATTGGCAGTCCCCATGTGTACAATCTACATAAAAATACATCTGGTCAGAAAATTAGGATTGGATTTATATTTCACAGCACACAAGGACAAAGAATGTGAGAGCCCATTGGGAAGGGTCTCCTAGGGTACCTGCTGGAGGAAAACCTGTTTTTCTTCTCAGACCCTGCTGCTGGGGCTTGGGGGGGACAGTTTAGGCATGTGATCCATGTAAATGTCATCAGCCCATGCTACCCAGGGTGCATCCAGCCCACCAGTGGCTCGTTCTGCCAACGCAGTGTAGCCCAAAGGCAAGGAAGAAGAGGTTGCCTCCTCATTTTCCAGAAACAAGAGCCCTGCTGCAGTCACTTTGCAACGCTGTGAAGGGCTCCCACTGCTGATCAAGTAGTTCCAGCCATCTCCAGGTCACAACCCACAAGAGAAAGGAGACACATAGAGGGGACAGGAGCAGTGCCAGAAGGGCGGGCAGTGCCTGATCCACTTGCAGGGAGGGGTATGCTGCTCCTTGTAAAGCATCCTTGTGCTCTAATGGTCCCATCTGACAGCAGTCAGCTGCTGCTTCAGGCACAGCCCCCTTCATCTCAGTACAAGTCTTCAAGGGTTAATGGTTCCATCTGAGTTCCCTACACTGTGGCTGTTCAGCACCACCAGATGCATGTAGCTACACCCCCAGATGGTGTAGCTTGCAGAAAGCTCTCTAGTTTACAGAGGTGCACTTGAACACCCATGTAACCACATGTTCTGTTTCATGTGCAGACACAGAATAGCTGTAATTCTCATTTGTGATATGTTTTTGAGTACAGTGTATTGCTCTTTTCTGAAACTTTTTCCTTTTTTCTTTCTTTTTTTTGTCAACTTTCTGCATTGGCAGAGCATCTTGGGATTGAATTTATGGGTATGGACCAATCATTCCTTTTAGCCTGAAGATTTTAGAGCCTGAGAGATAACCCCCTTTTTATTTTTTTTTCCTCCACCTCCCCTTTTCAATTCCTAACCAATTTCTTTATGCTTTAGAAGGGATCATACAGCTATAACAACAACCCTTGTCAAAGGAGATCAGCACATTAAAATGGTAACAGTAATAAGATATTCCAGACCTAAGGACCTCTAGGAATTACTGAAGTAATCATAACAGTGTGCATTCATTTTTCTGCTGTGTAGTTTTGACATTTTCTTTTGGATTGAGCAAAATGACTAATTAGTCTATAAAATTTATATATATATATATATAGCATATATGTATATATACATATATATCTATATACACTTAAAATTCTGCAAATTTATAATTTTGTGTTCTGGTTTCCAAGTAAAGCTTTATGTCTGAACCTATGGCTAGGTATGCAAAGCAGACACATATATGTAAGTGTAAATCATATGCAAATATACATTAATTTCTAAGCCTGTAAATTAGTAATGAACTGACAGTTTTTTAGGAAATTCAGTAGAGATTTACAGCGAGACTCCCATACTCAAGTCAGCAAAGATATTCAATACATGTAATACCGAACTCATATTGAACCCAACCAAGAATGTTGGCAGTTGGTACTATTTTTATACTTCAGCTTAAGTATAATAGAAGTAGATCTTAATAGAATGTACTGTTCTGATTATTAACATTTAGTAACCAGGGGTAGAAATAATGCATCTCTTGAACAGGCTAAACTGGATTTCAGGTCAGTTTTAGTTTGGAATGTCCTAAAATTGTCAGCAGATAAGAAGAACTAGCCTGTGATGCTTTTCACACAGTTTCAGTTTGTTCTTATAAAAAATGCCCCCACATAATGTCATTAGCTTAACCTCTGAGCTGTGAAAAAAACATTACAAGTCTGAATTTTAAAAAAGCTCTCACAATCCAGTTTGTTGTTATCATGACAAAATGATACTATTTCTTACTCCTATGTACTGGATTATAGTAGAAGATAAATGGCTACATTAACATATATTAAATTAAATTAAAGTCCTTTTAAAAATTACTTGCAAATTTTGCTATAGATATGAAATTACATCAGTGAAACTATCTCTTAGAAATAAGTTCTAAAAATCCCCAGAGACTTGTAAGAATAAAAATTTTAAAACAGTAAATTTAAGACTAAATATATCATCAGTTATGCATAAATTAGGGTAATACGAAATTAATAACATAATGTGCGTGTTTGAAAGGCTGCACATAGTAGGATTTAATATCCTGACTTAAGTCTTACATTGATTTGATTTTCCTAGTATTCTGCAGGGTAAAAAATATATTCAAACAGGTTTTAATACTTAACTAACTAAAATGTCTTCTCAATTCTCACTGCACATACATTTCTCTACAAACTTTTGCCCAAGGCTGCTATTATTTTTAACCAAGCTTGTTTGATGAGCTCTGCAAACACAGCACGTGTAATTTGGCCAGGCATCATTATCTGGTTCTGTAAATGTTATCACATGTCAGACAGAGGGGGCATTTTGGGGCAAGACCCAGTATTACCATAGCTGCCCTGCTGGAGTTCATTCCCCTCTCCATGAAACTCTTCTGGCTTGTCCTCGAGGCACTATGGAGAGCCTTGGCCAGGGTGCCCACCCACACAGGACACCCGTGCATCCCCCTTTGGGCTCTGCTGTCCTGGGCAGGGGGTCTGTCAGCCAGGAGCAAAACCAGGTTTATATGGGAGCTTTCTGGTTTGCTGGGCAAGACGTCCACAATTATGTGTCTGCCCAGGCAGCCATTTCCATTGTGGCTGGAGGGAGGCCACAGGAGCATCACCTTCATGCACAGCATGTCAAGCTGGATCATCCTGAGGGCCTTGTTTTGAAGGGGCCACACAGGAATTAAGGCAATGGAAGCAGACACAGGGCTTTGTTTTGTCATGCCCCTTCAGTCCCAGCAGCTGTGCCTGTGGAAAGAACATGGTTCAGGGCTGCACCCACAGACCTTCACCCTCACTGCACCCCTCTCCCCTTCAGTGGGTGAGAGCCCCGGAGCATCCAGAACACAAGCAACAAACTTCAAACCACTGGCAGCCTTAGCAAGGCCACCATCAGCCAGCCACCCAACTCATTTACAACAGCCTCAGCCTGGAGTAGACCTCCTGGAATCAGTGCAATACTTCCCTGAGTATACACAACCAAGCAGAGTTTCCACTGCTAATTAATCTTCTTCCTCCTCTCCCTTCCCCTCCAAGAAAAACAGGTTGATAAGTCCTTCATTTTGCTTTCACAAGCTAACAGCTGACAGCATGACCAAAAAGTAAAATAATAATTTAAAAAAGTAATAATTCAAAGCACTTCAAATTTGCCCCAAAATTGCTTAGCACAATTCTCCTGTTTCCTGTGACATCCGCATAATACACCATTTCCATGGCTAACTAATAAGCGCTTTCAGAAGGGGCAAAAATGGGAAGGGGATCAAGTGCCACTAACTAGCATAGGCAAGGAGTTATGCTGTATGAGAAATCCTTTCACACTCTGCTTCAGCCTTTTATTTTTTGTTCCCAAACACTTCTTTCTTTTTTTTCCAGTATCAAGCATGCTGTGGCAGGCCTGCATTTGACTTCTCAACCCTTTAACCTTGTCTTTCCCTATATTTCACCTTCTTTTTCTCTTTGTCCTGGTTTGTTTTGGAGTTTCAGCCCTTTTTTCTTCCCTTTTTTTGACTTTCTGTTCCTGGAGTTACATTTTTGTGTTCTTTAATACATTTTTGCAACATCTTAGTTTTACCAAACTCACCTTTTCCCCTCCCCACTCCTCTCCCTTTGTTAATAATCAGTGCTATTAATTTGATCTGACAGTACTCATGACCTTTTTGCTGGTGTTTTGGTTTACAGTGGGTTTGGCTTGTAGAATAAATTTGTTCCATGGTAAGGTGCATTGTATCAGAGAAATAAAGATTAGGTTCTTTGCTTTGTGTTTTGTTGCATAGACTATTTGCTGTTTGCCCACAGCAATTTTAAAACTAAACTAGATACGTCTGGGAAACACATTGGAGGAATGACTGCTTCCTCCTCATCAGGGAGCATTTTCTTCTGAACTGTCATGGTATTTATGACAGGACATTTTTTAAGTGCCTTAGTTTGGACAGAAACTCACAGCACATGTGAGGTACTTTTGTGCCTCTGTACCTACTGGTGAATTGCGCCACAGTCCTTTTATGCTCATGTTAAGTCCCTTCCAGTAGGGATAATGCTGGCATTTATCCCAAAGGTAGTGCAGAGTTTTTCAGCTTTTATTCATTCATTTATTTTTAATCACCTGCTGGTATTCTGACTGTGGTCAATACTGCAATCTGACCCACAGCCACTCTCCAGTCTTGGTCCTCCAGAGCAAGTTTTCTGGAATGTCTGCTTAATTAAAATAAGGCTTGGGGAAAGAAAGCAAATTAGACACCCATTTTTGTCTCAAAAGCAAGAATACAAATCCACATCCATAAAACATCAGTACAGAACACTCTGTTTTAGTGCTCCTTGCATACCATTTCCCCAGCACAACAGGCAGCAATGCCCTTTGTCAAGCATGAGGAAGGCTGGAATGCCTGGGTAGCTCCAACCCAAACATTACCAGTGCTACTAATGCCTTTATAGCAATTAAATATCTCTTATGAATGAGATCAGTAACAAGTTGTCAACACTGAGCAAGCTGCCGCTCCAGATAGAGCAGTTCTGTTTGTTGGACATAAAGAGATGCAAGCAGAAATCCAGAATTTCTCTGATACAAGGCACTCATTGTTGATGTTGCTGTGTTTTTGGAGGAGCGCAGGGGAAAGAATTCGAGTTTTATGGCTACAGCTCAAAACCTGTACTCATTTTCATTGGTGATACAATTACAAGCCAAGCTCACGTCTCAAATGTTGAAGGTTATTTTGAAATCTCACCTGTAAAGACAACTGAGATTTATATTGACATGTCGCAGAGCAATATTGTATATGAAAACAATCCAAAAAACATACGGAGAAAATTAATTTATCTTAAAAATTGACCTTCATTCCAGCTGTCTTTGCAGAGTAAAACTCTCAAAGCATTTGCAAATTTATGTTATTACCTTAGTGCATTGCAATTTATTTTCAGCTAATGCTGAGTGTTTGTCAATTGTGAATTTGTTTCTTAGATATTATTCTTGTTGACTTAAACAACAACAACAAAAAACTTTTAACTGTAATTGTATGGATGGTGATTCATTCACACTACTGTGTTGAGAGCTTATGGTGAGTCTGCTTGTTTTGGTGTGGCTGTGTGAATCTGTGCAGTGGTTTGTAGCATGCTAGCTGTTAATTTTGTGCTCCTTGCCAAGCCATCCTCCATGTTGTGACCTTTTCTGTTTTTGTCCCTTTCTAGAAGCTGAGGAACTGTACCAGAAACGAGTGCTGACCATAACTGGAATTTGCATTGCTCTTCTAGTAGTTGGCATCATGTGTGTGGTGGCCTACTGCAAAACCAAGTAAACTTTTCTCTTCTTTTTGTATTTGTGGTTGTTGTGGGCCTTCCCAGTTGACTGTAAATTCTGCTTCTCTGAGCATAAGGTTCTATCTGGCTTTTCTCCAGAGCTGAGCTGAAGAGACAAACCTGTGGACAGGGTGCTCTGGTCCAAGCCAGACAGATGCAGGTCTCTATGTCTATCAGCAGTGCAAAATCAAAACAGGTATCTGAGAGGTTTCTCACCATTGAAGTGTGACTCAAGTGAATTTTGCTGAGTTTGTCTATTACCAGTTTCAGCTGGTTTCTCCAGAGGGAAAGGAATAAACCCCAACACTAGAATCATGTTGCTCCCAGCAGTAAATTTTACATATCTGCCTGGTTTGTTTTCTCTTGAGGCAAGATTAACGGAGCTAAAAGTTACAAAACACCAAAGGCCAAAGATCTGAACACAAAAGTGCTCCCAATGCAAAAGTAGGCACTTAAATGCATTCTCTGTGAAAGTTACGAAAGGTGACTGTCAAACATGCTCTGGACCACTCTGGACCATAAATTACACTTAATATCAGCAGGATTTGTGCTTCCAAAATGTCTTGCTGCTCTTATAAATCTCCCCACCAAGACACAAAAAACTGTTATCATAAATGTTCTACATTTGTATAAACCTGACTTACTGTTTGAGAACCTGATTGGCAGTTGGGTTGTTGGTTCTCCTGGTAAGCCTCATTAATAGTGCATATGTTAAAAGGAGGGTAGAAAAGCAATCGTTTGCCTTCCTCATTGAGTGTCCAGTCACACACACGCTTTTACCCACAGCTTTTTGCCAGTGGTCAGCAGGGAATGACTGAACCAGTAAAAAGAATCAGATCAATTACTGCTTTTAGAAATGATGACTGGTAAGCCAGGGTAGCAAAATAATATCTTTCTTCAGCCATGGCATCCCCATAAATTTTAAAACAAACAAACAACCAAACAAGAAAATTTTGTCAGGGTCCTGAAATACAGTATTATATATAAATAGCCTCCAGAACCCATCAGGGACCATTATGCTTTGTCATGATTTGCCCCAGACATCAGTCATTCCAGCCAAAAAGTGAAGTGTTTTCAAACACAGCTGATGAGAGTGAAAGTGAGCTGCCAGTTCATGGCCCCCCTAACACAACAGTGATGCCAGACTGCTATCTGTGAGATGTTCTCTGCATGCTCCTTTCTCCTAAAAGGGGAAAACACAAAAGCTGGGTAAATCCTGGAATGGTGTTACAAGAACACACTAAATAAAATGTGATGGCTTAGATTTTGTTGGTTTCCTTGCAAGACATACAGATGGTCAAATGCTAAGGAAGTATCTTCTGGCACTGAGTCTTAATTCAGAGGTTGTGTATTTGCTAGTCTCTTACAGTAAGGAAAAGGCTTCTCAGAATAAATGAAGTACACATTAGCTTTCCCATTATTCTCTCTTCTCCGTTTCCTGGAGTAATTCCTTTTTTATTATTAGTTTGCTTTTATTGGAGGACAAGTAGCAAACATATTGATTGCTGACGTTGGGAAGAAATGCAGTTTCCTAGGGACAGATTCCTGGGCAATATGTGTCTGGATCTCAGACCCATAGATCGTGAAATAAAACTACTTCTAGAACCCACTCTCTCTGCCGTCTCAGGGGACCTGGATTGTCCTCAGCTCCCAAGGTCTCCAAGGTGCCTAATTAAGGGGTGATGTGAAAACAAGTGTTTCCCTTGTCTGTTTCTCAGCCCAGGCTGGTCTTTGGTAGCTGTTCAGATTAATTTCTGGCACTTCACTCTCAATCTGCCTTTACCACCTGTGTCCTAACATGATGCCTGGTTATCCTCCAAACACAAAGCCCACATGGACCAAGAACTATGTCCTGCTGAGGCAAGAGCATTTGCAAGGCAGACATGTGTGCTTATACCACTCACGTGGAGTGATATAAATTAAATGTCTTCCACTATGCAATCACATACACACAGAGAAAATACATAAAATGCAGTGTGTCAAGTCATGTTTTCTTTGTCTTTAAGCTTCCCTGGCTGCCAGGCTTCAAGATATTTACTGTTTTTCCTCCCCCATACTTTTTGGAATGCTTGGAATAGTCCCCTTGTGTTCAAAATGGGACTGAAAATGGTTGTATCTTACACTGTCCTAACCTGCCAAAACTATCTTCATGTCTACATAAAGCTTAGGGAATTGTGTATAATTTAGCTCTTGCCCCAGCCAAGGTCATATGTGCTGTACAGCGTGTTGGAGCCTGCTTCCTCCCTTCATTCTCTGGATTCTGTGGCAGGATAGTGGAAGTTTTCCAGCATAATCAGACAAAACTGAGGAATATTGGTAAATTAAGTCTGAAATCAAATTGCTCTTTCCTGTTTATTCCTTGTGTGTGTATTCTTTTATTTAGTGCATTCTGCATGGCCTTTGCAGAGCCAGGTGTTACTGTGCTGCGAGTTTTGCTGCTAATATCTTGTAATGGCCTCCTTAAAGTTCTCTTGAGGAGAGCTGGAAGGATTAGCAACTGAGGAAAGAGCAGTTGAGGACGGGGCAGGGTAGAAGAATCCAAGTCAGCCAGAGACCACACCATTAGTACATGTGGTTGATGAATGGTTCTACTGAAGGCATTAGCAGCCTGGCATCCTCCTGGTAATCATTAGGTTCCAGAGTTTATGTTACATTTATGTAATGAAGGCTTCTAGAGCTGTCATGGTGATTGCAGGCTGAGGCAAACCTCACACACTTACTTTGGATTTCTGGGGCTTTCTCTGAACCTTTGTGTTCTTTCATACATTTATGTCTTAGGAGTGCAGGGCTAAAGTAGGAGTTGAATCCCACAAAAAATGTGTAGCTGCCACATAACAAACATGTGGTATGCACCATGTTTTCCAATGGCCACAAGCAAGCCCAAAGCCTGGCCAACTCAACTCCCTGTGGTGCATGGAGAAGCATAACCCAGTGGGCTGTCAGAAACCTGGCTGAGGCCAGGATGAGAGTGTCAAGGTGACTGGGTTAAAATCTGTCCTTCCTCCCTTCCGAGCACAGAAAAGAGCTCCTCCTGAGATGGATTGTGGCTTAGAAATGGCTTCCCTCTTCCGCACACTTTTTCCCTTCCCTCTGTGGCCTGCTGACTCCTGGAAAGGTTCCCGCACATCCTTCCCCCTCTGCAGGTCCCCACAGCTCCAGCTGCAATTAGACCTGCGGTCTTCAGAATTATTTGGAGATCTTGCATCAGTGGGGAAAGTGCTGGCAATGAAAGAGATGTTATACTATTATCGCCCTCATCAACATGCTGAAAGGTGCAGCTGCTTTCCCTTTGTCTATTAAAATCATTTCCGTGTTTTGTGCACAGGAAGCAGAGGAAAAAGTTGCATGACCGCCTTCGGCAGAGCCTGCGATCAGAGAGGAATAACGTGATGAACATGGCCAATGGGCCACACCACCCCAACCCACCGCCAGATAATGTCCAGCTGGTGAATGTAGGTTTCCCTGTGACCTGGGGGGAAGAAAGGAGGGACTTACAATTATGCAGTCTGCAAGTGTGCTGTAATTTACAGTTTGTAAACTGAGTTTTGCCTGTCCTTTTTCAGCAGTACGTTTCAAAAAACGTGATCTCCAGCGAGCATGTCATTGAACGAGAAACAGAGACCTCATTTTCTACGAGTCACTACACCTCAACGACACATCACTCTGTGACAGTCACCCAGACACCTAGCCACAGGTACTGGAGTGGGGAGAGAATGAGCACCTGTAGTATCTGATCTGTTCCTGTTGCAGAACAGAAAAGATTTGTTAAAAAAAAAAAAAAAATCTGTGCACCCTTGGTAATGTTTTAATTATAATATTAGCAATATTTACTGTCATGTCACTTCACTAATTATCTTTCCAAATGTTTATAAAGAGCTTTATTGACTTAATGACATTCCAATATCATGTCGGGTGTAACATGATATTGGAATTAATGTTACACTTAATTTTAGTATGTGCAACTTGCCAAATCAGTGACAGTTCTGGTGACTGGAAAGCCCTCCTTCCCTCTTCTTCTACCCACAAATGCAAAATCACCTTTGATGCATGTGTATTCATACAACTCACAAAACTCTGCAACCCCAGTTACCATCCTGAGGGTTACGCTGCACATCCCAAGCAGCAAAAGAGCCCTTCCTTTCCCATGGCTAAACTACTTATCTGCATTTTCCACCTAAGTACCCTCTCATGCTCTCCTCCCTTCTTCTCCTTCCTGGTTGCTGCTCTCTAGCTGGAGTAATGGCCACACCGAAAGCATCCTCTCCGAAAGCCACTCAGTGCTCATCAGCTCTTCCATGGAGAACAGCAGGCACACCAGCCCAGCGGGGCCCCGGGGACGCCTCAATGGCATCGGTGGCCCACGGGAAGGCAACAGCTTCCTCCGGCATGCAAGAGAGACCCCTGACTCCTACCGAGATTCTCCTCACAGTGAAAGGTAGGACACACCACCTCATCACTTTCAGATGGCAAGGCCTGGTGTTCCCAGATGATTTCAAAGCTTGGGAGCATAGGAGGAAATCCAACAGTGCCGCTCTTCATGTAGGATGTACATTGCCTCATTCCTAAAGGTGGAGATCTTAGTAGTAGCTTAAAGACTACCAAAAGCATTTCTTCCCTTGCTTCTGCTGGATTTATTCCTAACAGACAGCAGTTCACATTTGGATAAGCTCCACTGAAGTAATTTGTCAGAAATTTCTATGGTAAAGTAAAAACAGATCTTTGCCTAATTATCAGTTCCGTATGAGAAATAAGAGAGAAAATTGAGGGATTTTTTGAGACAAAAAAGAAAAATGGGAAGAAGGCAATGTATTGATCCATAGGATGAGGGCACTAAGGACTCCAAAGCAGTATAGGAATTCTGCCATCAGCTATTTTCTGGAGGGTTTCCACTCCTTAACCCATTATCTCCTTTGAAAAGTCCCTTTCACATTTTATTAAATAAAAGCAAAGAACACAAAGTGCAAGACAGAACAACCCAAGTTGTTAAATTAAATAATTTAAAAATAAAGCTGATCAGGAGCTTTCCAACAAAGTAGCTTTTTTTCCATGGAAAGGCTGATTCATCAGGACTTCAGTTTGCCTGGATGTGCATCAGTTACAAGAAAACTTTTACTGAGTGTTCTCAGCGTTAGGCTAGAATTTTGTCTCCAGAGGATGAGGTGGCCCCAGAATAGCAAAGAAAGACTGAGAAGAAGCAGTTAAAGAGAGGTGTGCTCCCAAAAGTCAGAAGAAAAGGAAAATAAAGGGTTACTGGATGAATTCTTTGAACATTGTGAAATCACAATGGATTTGATCTCATGGGTAGTCCATGCTGTCAAAAATGCAGCCAGGCAGTCCCTGAGGAGATGGGATTGTGTAGGCGACTAATTGTGGTTTCCAGAAAAATGATGGTGGAAGTACAGCAAAAGCCATTTCTGGTGGTCCTCCCTCTGCTACACAAAGAACAGATGCTTAGCAATGGAATAAGGCACCATGGCTGAGAGCTCTCTGAGTAAGGCCTCTAGGACCACTGAGGGTAGTGAGCTAGTTCTCTCACCGTCTAATGAAGTTATGTTATTTAATTTCAAGATGTGTCACATGACATAAACAACCATGGCCCCAGTCCAGCAGAGCACTTGATCAAGATTAACTTTTAATCATGCAAGTACCCCACTGAAATCAGCGGGATCATTCACGTGCTCTGCATGTGCTTAAGTGCTTTGCTGGATCAGGATCTATAGCAGTAAATACTGTATTGTTTTCTGCCTGGGAACTATACAGGATGCACCCGACAGTAGTGAGTATTACAGCTTAGCATATTGGGCATCTCCATGCTGGAAGCAGAGGTCATTCACACTGTCTTCCTACATTGCCTGGGACACCCCAAGAAGCATTCTGGTGTGAGTTGTTTAGATTATTAGGGGGAGGGGGAGGCAGGGGAAGGGGAGAGGAGTGTGTACTTTCCTGTTTCAATGAAAAGAAAGAAGACATTTCATCAATTATTGTGTTTCTTCAAGATTATGCTAGAGGTGAAGAGCAGCACCATTTCTGTGATAATTCACCAGGGACTGCTGAATTTGCATAGCCTGCCTGCAGCAACCATGAATTTGGAATGTAGAAGATAGCTCCCTGGGCACTAAATTAGGCCTCTTCTATTTTTAGCAAGCAAGAAATACATGGCAGATTTTTTCTGAGATAGATTGTGTGTATGTGTGTGTATGTAAGAGGGAAAATGAGAGTTATTTGCAACTAAAAATTACTCCAAAACATAAAGGAATATACAAGCTGACAAATTACTTCCTGGAGTCTTCAAATGTTGCTGTGCTGTGAGTTGGTATATCAAGGCTGTTCTCTCTACACCTTCCAGTATCCCAGCTCCTTCACAATTTTTAAATGAAATTGAACAGACATTATAAGGGGTTATTTTGTACTACCCCATCCCTTTGTTGGTTCCCATGCCCTGGCACCTATTTACATAAGCAGAGGACCCAAAAACTTATATTTTATTAAGTCCTTAACCATTTTACAGAATGAAGATGCTTTCTCTGCATGAAAGCCTAGACTATATGATGAAGCTGGCAGAATGTAACTTGTTAATGCTCGCTGGCTGGCTTTGGATACATGCTGGTCCTCTTTCACTGAGACAGCATGGTTTACCTCTTGTTGGCTGCGAAGCTGGATAAATTCATTGCCTTTTAACCTTCCTTTCTGGATGGGCTAGAGCTGCATGTGTTCTGCTCGTGGACAGCAGCTTGTTAGCACTACCCCAGTATGGTGTGGGGGAATTCACCAGAAATGTGTGAATGCACAACGCTGCAGTATGAGTAACCTGACACTGATGGAAGTGTGCACAGTACACTGAAGACATTTAACTAGCATGGTGCATTAGCTGAACCAGTTTAGCTAAAATCCAGTGTGTTAAACAGATGTGCAACCAACAGTGTACCAGCTGGGGCAGTAGAAAGGCTTCACATTTTCAGACAGTGTCTGTTTAAAAATGTGAAAGGGATGAAAAGCTCACTTGTGGGAGAGAAAATAAAGAATTGCTTCATTCACTCCGTGCACAGACATGTTAATGATCCTTTGCTCTTTCTTGCAACTGACTTGAATAATTCCCATGCATAACACCAGTTTTGTTTTGCTTTCTTCTGTTCCTTAGTTGATGTAAATCAATGTGCCCCTACTGAAACCAATTTACTTTACTACACATTAGTTTAGGATCTGTCCCACTTTCTCTTTTATCCAATAATTCTGTTTTAATCACATGTAATATGTGCAACTGAGTCATAAACTGAAGAAAGTTGGACTCAGGTTTATTTTGGCAGTTTCACAGTCAGATAAGTAAATCCCTAATGAAAACTAAATAACTTGACTGTTATTGTTGAGCTTTATAACTTGTGTCAATGGGCCTGTGTTAGAGGTGGAGCTTAGATTATAAATTTGGACACAGTTAAAATTCAGGAAGACAAGCTTAGGATAAGAATAAAAGCAAAGCCAAACTATGCTTCCACATGCATGCATGCATGTCATGCTGGGCAATGTGCCTTTCATCAAGAGTTTTCAGGTAGACCCTAACTGGGCATGAATATGCATGATCTCACAGCATCTTATGGAGTTTCACTGATTCAAACCAGCTGAGAGTGTCACATTTTTTTATCATCTTTTTTTTTGTTCTGCTTTGTCCTCCTCTTCCTCTTTCTTATTCTTTTGAGATAAATTCTGTACTGGCACCTTTGACTATGCCCTTTCCCACAGAAACTTAGGAAGGAATAGGGGCAAATTTTGCAGAGAAATCAAAATGCTGGGTGAGACCCTCCTCTCCATCAGCATTCATTCCCACCTGAGAATGCAATATGGTCCATATTTCTTTGCAGATAGACCTACCACCCAGGGTAACTAGCACCCAGAGAGTGGAGCAGCACAGAGCTGCTGGGTTAGTACTGCAAATCTTCTTCTGAATACCCCCAGTGATTAAAATTAGAAGAATTTCCTGTCTGTGTACCCCAGGTTCTGCTCAAAGCCTGGCAGAAGTGCAGCAGCCATTTTCCATTTAAGAAAATTCTTGCAAATGCATTTTGTTTCTGGCAGTCCCCCAGCCTCTGAATCTCATTCCTGAATTGATTCCAAGAAGTTATTCTGGCAAATAATTTACAGCATCTCCATGGCTCTTCTGAGGCAAACAAACCTGGGGCCTTTGCTGTGCTACTCATGGTCTTGAGCATTTTTGCCCGGAGTCCCAGAAGTCAGTGGGTTTGTAGGTTAAGAGCAACAAGACAACTTCCCTGATAGCCATATGTGGGGGTGTTTGGGATCTTAAAGGATCCCTGCCTTTTTCCTCCCAACTCACATGAGCAGCTGCATTCATATCACCACCACTGCTGTGCTCGCAACCTTTCCCCGTCTCTTTCTTCAGGTATGTCTCAGCTATGACCACACCAGCTCGCATGTCACCTGTTGATTTCCACACTCCAACTTCTCCCAAGTCCCCCTCCTCCAAAATGTCACCACCGGCTTCCAGCTTGACCGTCTCTGTCCCCTCGGTGGCAGTGAGTCCCTTCATAGAAGAGGAGCGACCGCTGCTCCTGGTGACCCCGCCACGGCTACGTGAGAAGTACGACCACCACCTCCAGCAGTTCAACACCTTCCACCACAATCCTGCCCATGAGAGCAACAGCCTGCCACCAAGTCCTCTGCGAATAGTGGAGGATGAGGAGTACGAGACCACGCAGGAGTACGAACCAGCACAGGAGCCTCCAAAGAAACTCTCCAACAGCCGGAGGGTCAAAAGAACAAAGCCCAATGGCCACATTTCCAGCAGGGTGGAAGTGGATTCTGACACAAGCTCTGAGAGCAGCAGCTCCGAGACCGAAACCGAAGATGAGAGAATAGGTGAGGATACACCATTCCTGAGCATACCGAATCCCGTGGCGACCAGTCTGGAGCCAGCCGCTGGCTACCGGCTGGCTGAGAGCAGGACTAACCCGGCAAACCGCTTCTCCACACCAGAGGAGTTGCAAGCAAGGTTGTCCAGTGTCATAGCTAACCAAGACCCTATTGCTGTATAAAACATAAAACACATAGATTCACATGTAAAACTTTATTTTATATAATGAAGTATTCCACCTTTAAATTAAACAATTTATTTTATTTTAGCAATTCCGCTGATAGAAAACAGGAGAGGAAAAGAAAAACTTTTATAAATTAAATATACGTATGTACAAATGTGTTATGTGCCATATGTAGCAATTTTTTACAGTATTTCAAAAATGGGGAAAGAAATCAATGGTGCCTTTATGTTATGTTACGTTAAGAGCAAGTTTTGTACAGTTGCAATGATTGCTGTCCCATAGTATTTTGCAAAACCTTCTAGCCCTCAGTTGTCCTGGCTTTTTTGTGCACTGCATTATAATGACTGGATGTATGATTTGCAAGAATTGCAGAAGTCCCTCTGGTTGCTTGTTGTAGAATCCCCAGATCAGAAGTCCTGTAATGGCACTCCCACCCCACCAGAAAAACACACTCACACATATTAAAAAAAAAAAAAAAAAAAAAAAAAAAAAAAAAGTGAAAAAAACACACAAAAATATTTTCTTCTATAAGAAGTTTTATTTGCTTTCTGTATATTAAATTAGTTTTGTCTGCTCTCTGCCAGCCAAAAGGTTTGCTTCGTTGAGCACTGGAATAATAGCAGATCCAACAGCATGCTACTATTAAGTACAGCAGGATAACAAAACAAAACAAAACAAAATGAAAAAAAACAAAAAAACAAAGAAACAACAAATAAAAAACACAAAAAAAGAAACAAAACAAACAAAAACAAGCAAACAAAAAAAGCCAACTTGCATTAAATAATGATACTTATAGAAAGAAAGTAAGACTGTGATTTTAAACCAAATATATTATTAATCAGAGGTCAGCTTGTAATCACTAGGAGCTGCCATTTCATTATTTTCCAGATATTATTGTTCTAGTTATCCCTTAGGGTTTAGGTTAGAACTGAGGCTTTGAACCCAATACTCTATCTAAAAATGGGGGAAAAAAAGAAAAAAAAAAAAAGAAAAAAAGGGAAAAAAGAGAAAAAAAATTATATTAGTTTAAGTTAATGGGGCAAATATAATAGCTGATATCTTTAACTAAGCAAGGAAGAGGTCTAGCTGGAAAACAAATGCCACTAATAAAAGTGCAATCAGTTTTCACCTCTATTTTTAATGTTGACTTCTAATAGATGATTTATTCTTTTGTTTTCTCTCTGTTTTCTCCTCTTTCCTCCTCAGAAAGAACCCTGACCACCTTCTACCAGTACCTTCTTAGAGTTACTGTTGGAGTAAGGGTTGCTCTTAGACAAAGAGATTACTTTCAGGGCAGAACTGATTTGCTGAATGGTTAAAAAGTACAGGCAACCAGCAAGGACAGAGCAAAAGTATGGAGTTCGTTTCTACTCACCTTTATTCCTCCATTATTTGAGGTGAGAGAGGTGATGGTGATGCAAAACCCATTTATGAAGGCAAGCACAGCATGTGAGTTACAGCCATGCTGTGCATTGCTATTTGATGTCAATGTTTATATAGCTAGTGATGTCCTTGAAGTCTTTAACTAATAGTGAACAAGGATGCTGTCAGTGCTGGAGTGGTTACATCCGTTCAGACAGAAGCAAATGGCCTCTTTTGCACTGAATTCCCATCAGTTTAGTCAGGGTCATTTTGCCTCTTCTTTTGATTTTTGTTGTGTGTTCAGTTGGCACAGCATAGACTCAGGATTGATGTGGAAAACAAATGTTTTTCATAGACTCCAGGGATTCTGAAAATGAGAACATGTGTTCTACAGGTATTACTGGACTCTAAATAAGAGCCATGTCAAGAGAAAAAGACTTTCAGCCAAACTACACTCATCCTTTGGGCCACATCCTGGTCCCAGTTAAATGAAGATAAATAAGTCAAGGAAATTTTGTGAAATGTAAACCTGAGGAACTAAAGTCCTGATTCAGTAAATTGTTCAAGCATATGCTTATGCTAATCCCGGCAGAAGTTATCTTCAGCATGTGCTAGACTCCCACTGACGCATTCAGCACATGCATAAACTTAAGCATGCATGTAAGAGTTTTGCTGAACAAGGTGTCCTATTGGTCTGAAACCTGAAAGCCTGGTCTAATAGAGGAAGCTGTTTACCAGGTTGTTGAAAATCACCATGCTGCTGACGGTATAAGTCAGCTATATCACATTAATAAGAACATAGGTGAGTCTACCTGACCACCACATTCAGCAGAAAAAGAACAAGAAAGCCGTAGTACAGGAAGAAGATGAACATAAAGGTGTACACTGGGATGTTGGTGGTAGAAGTAAAAGGCTAGGAAACTAGCACAGCTTTGCACAGACATGGTGTCTGAAATAGCATTGCTTATTTAAGAAGTCTATGGGAGATGGCAAGGCTTGTCAAACACATACTGTCTGGACTTAAGAACTCTTTGCTCTTTTTTCCCTAGCTAGCATGTAATTAATACACTTTGCCTTTGCAGACCAAAACAAAATCTCTCTATGAATTCTAGATACTATACACTCATTTTCATCACTTTAGTCATCCCTATTTTATCTGCAGTCCCATGCAGCAGAATATCCACCTCCTCAGTACCTCTGCAGCTCAGTGGTACAGAGGGCGAGGTGGGCTTTCCTGATACAGACCACCAGTTTCCAAAGGATTTGCGCTGTTGAGTTTCCAAAGGCACTTGAAAATCTATCCTTTCATTAAGGTCTGATGCTGCAAAGATCCTACAGGTTGGACAAAACAGAATAAGGATGGCAGAGGAACAAGAGATTTTTCCAAAAATCACCCATCTTAGTGGCAGAATAGAGATTATAACATAGGTCTTCTGTAAACTCCTCTAGTACAGATTACCCTCAAGGCCAGCTCTCATTGAAGTGTCTGTGATAGCACAGGCAGATTAAACAGGATGGAAAGGGAACTTGCCCTGAACAGGAGTATATTATTTGACTACTAACACTAATATAGAGAGCCAGTACAAAAAGAAGCAGCAATTTCGTGCTTGGGAGCTGTACATATGAGAGTTAGTCAGTGAACGTCTAGGGAAAAATGTCACATCTCTTCTGTTGCAGAGCCTCAGTGTCAAAGTGAGGTGCAGTCCCTGCTCCTTCTCTCCGTAGTACACATAGTTGTTTGTTATAGGATAGGCATGAAATTAGGCTGGGGACTTCGCATGGACCTAAGAACAAGAAAATACAATTGGGGATATGGCTGCCTAAGCCCTTAGGTCTTTGGGGAGAACCCAACCTTACAGCACAATTCATGCAACAGCGAGTTAGGGGAGTTGTCCTGGCTTGGCACTCACAGAAGTGGGAACAGGATGCGGCCCCTCATCTCTGGACTTGCTTCTAGCACACTGTAAGGGTGCTCCATGTCAGTCAAATACACAAGTTAGCAAGTCTACATGGCCATGGCAGGCTGCAGCCAGCTCCTGCTGGCCAAGGGGCTGGAGACTGCAGCAGGTTGGAGCAGAGCCAGCAAGTGCCTACGGGAAAGGCCAGCTCCCCTGTTGGGGATATTTGTTTCATTACCCAGACCTCTGAGCTAGGCAGTCCCAACACCCTTGGGCCATCACTGTGTAACCCTTGCCAACTGAAAGCCATGGCAAGGAGAAATGTACTTTGAAAAGGGGGGGAAATATTCCAGTGGTGGCAGAGTTGTTCAGATTGTCCTAATTTCTTTCCATGTCATTTAACTTGAGCTGTGAGTTTTTCCTGTGTATGTGTTTATGCGCAGGAATTATTCCAGAATAAAAGGCTTCCTTAAGGGGCATATAGCTGGAATACCATGTGAGTAACCTGGTACAGCCTGCCCATTCAACTGGTGTAAATCATTACAGCTTCATAGAAGTTCTCATGTAACAGAGAAAAGCCTAGTCCCTCCGATTGGCCCAGCTGTCCCCTTCCTCACTTGAGCCACCCCAACACCCCCAAGTTTAAGAGATCAATCACTGCCTTTATCAGGGAAATAGGGAAGCTCCTTTTCTTTACAGTCCTCTAGAACAACAGTGCTTCTCTCACACACATTGCAAGCAGTTTCCTGAGCATCCAGGGTAGCAAACTTGTGTCCCCTCAAAGGACATAATTCTCAGCCTGTTGAACATTTCTTGGCCCTGCAGTGTGGAGACTTAACATCAGCTGGGACTTACTTCTAGTAAGAAACAAAAATAAGCACCTATGAAATGCTGCAGAGAAGGGCAGACAAAGAACATGGCCAATTATCATCATTTGTAATTCTCTATTCTATTGTAAATACATCTTGTACATACTTGGATGTTTTCATCATTTACTGTCTTTATGGATTATGTGTTAAATGAGACTCTCTTAGTTTATTGTGTAACACTGTAAATAACATAACGTCCTTTATTATTTATGCATAGGCATCTAACACGCGGAGAAAGTTATCCTCATATTATTTTAAGATATATGTCAAAAATATGTCGCATTTTTCTTTTTGCTTTGAAGAAAATTGTAATATATCCTCTTTTTCCCCTCTTTTCCTTTAAAAGAAAAATGAATGCTAATTTATTGTTCAGGAGAGAAAGGGGATGTAACTGAAAGGCAAACTGTTCAAAGAACATGCTATGGAAGCCACAAGCTACTGATAAACTAAAGAATTTATTATCCCAAATACAGCAATAAGTAATTATTGATTTATTAAGGTTTTGTTGTTCATTTTCAGTAAAAGAGGTGCTGGATTAAATTGTTTATGTGTTGTACTGGCCCAGCTGCTCAGCAGACTGTGTCAGGTCACTAGCCACCATCTTTCTAGATCCAAATGTTGTTGTAAAGGTCTTGTTCTGTCCTTATGGGCCACTGTTCCCTGAGCTTTCTGACTCATCCTTATGGAAGTCTCTGGCAGACACTGTAGGTTCTCAGTGCAACATTTTTAGTTTCTTAAATCAGAATTATTACCTTTACCCTGACCATTACTAGGTGGATGGGGGCTGGGGATAAGGGGGCATAAATGACACATTCTTGGGGCTGTGGGAGCCTGCACTACAAAAATGTCACCTCACTGCTCAGTAAGTCAATAAAGCAAATCAGATACAAGGAATTCCTGGATGACATGACCATACCACTGTATTTATTCGTGATTTGTGCAGATCTTAAATACAATTAGTAGTCCTGGTCTTCTGGAATTAGAATAGTAATGATATAATAGGGAAGAGTTTGGAGGGCAACATCGGTGAGCAAATATCCAGAGCCATTGAGGTCCAGGGCACACTGAGTAGGCTGGGTCTCATTATTCTGGAAGAAAGGACAGCTGAGGGGAGATATCACAAAGGTCTATAGAAGCATGATTATCTTGTAGACAGTGGAAAAAGACTGTCGTTTCAAAGAGGTTGTAGATCATAAAAGTTTCCACACGTTCACAGTATGGTCCAGATACTAGACAGTAATCCAATGAGAATTACTAAATCCATGGAAACAACATCAGAAGTGGGAAATACCTGAACTGAAAACATATGAAGGTCATATAATATGGAGATGTGTAAACTTGCCCTGATCATACCCTTCTCCACCTATCAGCCACTCTTATAGAGAGGTCTGGCTAGATGCCTGTCCTTATATGATATTAATATGTAAATTAATTTGGTGTTGCCAAGCATTAAATAAGAGAAAAACTAGGAGTGAGTAAAAAAGGGAGGAATGCAGCAAAGATATCTTGGATATGTTTCATACCTATTTTTTCCCAGCCTGGTGGAAACATGTAGTATATTCTTCCCACCTACTTGTAGTTACTGAGTGAGATACCGTACAAAGAAGGAATGGAAGAACAGAGGGATGGCAGAAGAGAGAGAGGAAGGGAGGGAGGGAGGGAGGACAGAAGTGGGTTTTGTCTCTCTTCCTCCCCCATTCTCAACACAGAGAGTGAGGACATTGCAGGCCAGTCAGAGCTTGGAAAAAAAAGATTCAATTCCTCTCTGACAATTTGCCTGTCTTTCCATTGCATGCGGAGGGATCCTGTAACTAAGGGTCTGGGTGCTCAGGCTATTTGCTTCATCTGAACATTTTAGATGGGTCACCACCTTGTCACCTCAGAGTTTAAGCCCAAGGCAGCATCCCATTGCACAGTATCCTTGCTGAAGAAAGGAAGATGCTTCTCTTACCCTCCACTGCAAGCTATTGAAATGGGAACGGGTTACTCTGAGACACCAGTCTACTCTTCAGGCATTCCCACAAGCTTTTCCTGGGTGGGAGAAGAAGGTAGAGGATTTCTGATACAACTGAACACCATAAAAAGCACTCAGACTCAACAGGCATTTGACACAGATCAGAGTGCTTTAGAGAACACATCGTTGTGTGTCCCAGATGGCTGTCCTTGCAAAAACACTGTTTGTCACTCCATTCTGTCTTTATCTTATTGTCTGTCCCTGTTAAGCTCCTGCCTCTGCACTTCACCACAAGGCCTGGAAGCAGATGGCCTTAGAGAACACTAAAGAATAACAGGCAAACCCTTCTCCTTATTTCTTCAGCCCACAGCTGGGTATGCTCTTACCATGCCAGCTCTACACAGTTATGATCGTCTGATTTGAATGGCATATTCCAAAAGTTAGTTCCCTCAGCCAATGGGAAGAAAACTATACCAAATGCCTCAAGACATTGCAGTTAGTCACTGATGATTAACCTGTATAGTGCAAGCAAAGCAGCATGGGCTGTGCTAAGGTTAAGAGCCTGAGAACTATTCTCTAGTGACAACAGACCCTTAACAATGGCACTGAGCTTCAGAGATAAATCTCACTTTACCATTCAGAAAAAAATACACAAAGCTTTGAGGATTTCTGATCCCAGAGTGCTTCCTCCACCTGATGCTATGACTTTTGCTGGAGTCATTAGAAACTAGCCCTTATTAGAAAAATTCTATTGATTGCAAAATTATTCCCCATATCTTCAGATTGTGTGAGGTCACAGAGGTCACAAATCATTGGTATCTTCCTGTTCCTCCCATTTTCACTGATCAAGACAAAGACTTAAGGGAAGTGCCACAATTTCCAGCAAGTAAGAGGTGGGACATGATCAAGCCTATGCACATATAGGAATGCTGCCATATCAATGCCATATCATGTGGGCACTATGAGTCTCTCCACTGTGAGGTATTTAGAGCTCTGCACTTTCTAATAGTACAGATTGTCTGAGACTGAGACGAAGTTCTCAGTATGAACAGAATCTATTCCTCTTGAAAGCTCAACCCTAATTTCTAAGTCATTAGGTCCAGGGGGCACCTAGCACCAACTTTAGTTGGAAGCTGGACTTTAATATTAAATGATAGCTGCTGAGGTTTCCATTTTATTTCTTCCCCTTTGGGGTACCAAGAGGTTTCCCTGCACTGGAGGCTGTGCCCTGGGGACTCAAGGGAGAGGAACCCTGGCAGCAGTGCATAGAAACCACTTGAAATAAGTCTTCTAAAGACAGCAACAGAGGAGGTGGTAAGGGTGTCATTGCAAGGTTACAGTCTCATCAGTTTGCAGAAAGTACACTGATTGTTAACAACTGATTAAATCATTATTTTGGTAATGGCTAATTTGGAACTATGCTTCTGAAGTCAAATACTTTGTGGGAGGTATTTTAATTTACCCTGCACAACTGGGTGATGTGTTCACTATTTGTACACACACATAAGTCTCCAAAATTGCTATAATGATTTCCTGATGCTCAGTGCACACTCAGTGACAGGAAAGGAAAAATGCCTCAGTAAGTCCATTCAGCATCTGCAAAATTGCCTGCATGCAAGAAGAAACGTGTGGTGTGGTGTTTTGCACCACAGGGAGGAAAAAAGGTGAGGTTGTTCACTGCAAACTACAAGGGCAGCTAAAATGACCTGTGGTGCTGCAATTCTTGATGCTTCCCCAACTGAACAGGCTGGATCACAGCTTGCAGAGAAGGGCCTCAATTGAGGAGACACAGGCAAGGCAAAGGAGTGAGGGGACTCAGACTAGAGTCAAGGGTGGCAGGGTGGATCTCATTTCATTGAAATAACCCTAGACACAAAGAGTTCTTCCCAAAGAGAAAAAGTAATTGAAGATGCCCACATAATTGGTCCTGGGCCCTCTATATGTAGCAACGTGAGAGAATCTCTACAGAGTAGTTTTCATCCTTAGTTCTGGCTCTTGGGATGTTCCCACCTTGTGCTCCACCTTCACATCCTAAGGCCCCCAAGCTGAAGGCAAGGTGATTCCTATCCTGCACAGACACAGACTGATGAATGTATATGAATGAAGAGACTCAGATACCTGCACCTACAGTGTCATTCTTGGAAACAGCAATGGGAACTAGTAGGGCTGTGAAAGCAGTAATCCAAAACTGTAGGAAATGAACACCACTGACATGAATGCTGCAGTATAGATTCAGGAATCAACAATTCAGTATCCAGTATTAAAATGATCCCCTAGTAAAAGCTCCAGAAAACAAAATAATACCATCCTATTTATACACAAACCATTTTAATAATTACAAAAAAGCCCTGTGATTCTGACATTTTTGAATCTGCACACACTATCTTACCATATTCAACTAAAATATGCAATATTTATCTGATGGTTAATGATTATGAAATAAAGCTCAAAGTAATAAAAGTCCAAATACAAACTGGCAGACCACAGATATCTTGTGTCTGTTTTATAATCAGCAGTGCAGTTCTTGTTTTACTAACTCATACATTCTTGGGTCATATCAATGAAATAACAAAAAGGAACACTCACACTTCAGCCCTTATTATGTTCATTTACAAGTGTCAGCTTCCTTCAGATGGGACTTGTTTGGCCTGTCACAAACTGCTTTACCAAATAAAAGAAACTATGATTACTAAAGTACAGGTAACAGATTAAAAATCAAGTAACCTGAAATCTAAGTAACAGGACTGTCTCCAAAGTAATTCTACTCTCAGCTCTTGCCTTTATTTGGCTGCCTTTATTTGGCTGCCAGAGCCTCTCTGAATAGTTCTATGCCTTGTATGTTTAGTTAAAAATGCCATTCTAGGATTTCAAAAGAGATATGTATAGTATTTTTGGTAAACTTCACTTGCTGCCTTACAACTTCATGTGGCTGACAGGCTTTCTTCTGGCTCAGCAGCAGGACAGCTCTCAGCTTGGTCCCTACAGGACTTCAATAGGTTCCCAGCTACAAGAGAACAGCATGGTTGCTGCTCCTTCTTTCTTATTTCACCAGGATCACATAATCAGTGTTAGTATGTTCTTCAGAAATATTTTGGTTGAAGATGTAAAAGGATTGTGTTTATTTCCTACCACCTTGCCACATGCATGCATCAGATCTTTCAGGTTCAAAGAAATTAAATGATCTTTCGGGAGGAAACAGAAGGAAAGGGATGCTATAAGTTCTGCCTCAGGAGTATAAAATAAACAGCTTTGCAATCATGCTCCTACTTAGCTTTGTTACATTCACCTAGCAAGACATATTCATCCCAAATTGAGGTGATGTGGAATGTGCCATCGTGCCTGAGGATTATGGTGATGCTGAACTTTAGAGCAGAGGCTCAAACTCCTTGCAGTTAAAGAGCATCACCCAAAGACCTGGCTGACCTGGGAGCTCCAAAAGTATTCAGAGTATTGCCCTAATAGTGTGGCTATCTGAGTGCATTGCAGTGCGTCATGCTCTAGGCATGTGTGGAGGCTTCAGAGGTCAGCCAGCAAGCTTTCAAGGGAGTTAAGTGCTCCAAATAAGACTGGCAGGGAAGCCTTTAGCTTGAAGGCACCTATTCAAGGCTTTCTTTCTGAAGTTGTTGAGGAGACTCAGGATCTCATCACTGCTCCTTCCAGCCCAGGAGAGAAAACAAACACACAGCTTGAGTTGTTGGCCTGAAATGACACTGTGTCAGTACTCTGCTACGACAGCTACGGTAGTGATAATTACCTCAGAAGTGTCCGGGGACTTAGAAGCTGAACAATCTCTTGCACCAAAGAGCAAATGTTTTCCCTAATTTTTGGAGGGAGGGTGGTTCAGAGCTGAGGTGATAAAGTGCAACAAAATATTTCAACCTGCAGGTTGCATCCAAAGCCTTGTACTACCACAACAGATGCTCTCCCCGTGCCAGCATGGAGCCTCAGCTTGCTCCTGGCAGCAAATGCAGGCTCTTCAGGAGAGGAAGGTGGCTAGTTTAAGCAGTGTTGTTGCTTGGTGTCTGTGGCTGAGACAACGTGACAGCCCGTTCTCATACATCCAAGAAGTGATATGAGCGATCTGTGACTGTAGCTGGGTCATCAGAACCGGGTCCCATCCACCTGTGGATAAACATTGCAACTATGTGGCAGGAACCTGTGGGATATTATCCACTCCCCATGCAAGATGTTTATTTTGTCTAAAACATGTAAATGCAATAATCCAAATGTAAACTGTCCTGAAGAACTCACTAGGTAACTCTGAAAGGTTACTCCGACATCTCAGTGAGAGTCCTCAAGACTTTGCAAGGTGGATTCCCCTAAAGAGGAGATGATATCCCCTTTGCTGCTGATAGCAAAGCTGCCATGAGAACAGAGACCTCGTGTTTACCAGACACACGGCCACTTAGCTGTGTCTGTAAAGATTTTGAAGTGCAGATCAGGTTCTCTGCTGTGGTAGTTAACGTTGATCTACTAGCTTGGCTATGCCTGTCTGAGCAGCGGGAAGGTGTTCCACAGCTGACTTTTTCAGGAACTGCTGAGCTCTCTCTATGACTAAACAGGAGGGTCCTAGCTCCCACTCTTGTACTCAGACTACTAAATTACTCTTCATCCTTCTCCCCAAGATATCTGATTCATGCAGTCCTAGTATAAAATGACCCACGTTGTGTTCGCTGAGTCCCACCTTTCTGGAACAGCCTTCTCCACTAATGCATTAAACAAGAGAAGTGCCTGAAGTCAGATTCTGTAGGAGAGAAGTGCAAAAACTCTAAAGTAGTTGGGCAAAGGGAATCCTGCTTATGAATTATTAATGCTTTCATGCCTCTCCATAGAAGAAGCTACTCACTTTTAACACTGAAATGAAGATAACTCAGTTAAATGCTCAGAGCCTTCACCCCTACCCTTCCTGGGAGAAACTCTGATGCTTTTCTTGGTCTTTGAAGAGCAATGACTTGCCCTGAAGGAGAAAACCTTCTGAAACTACTGTAGCCCTCATTTGCATGTGCTGATTAGCCTCAGTATTTCCATGGTTTGAATGTGCAGATGAGAACTCTGAAGCTTCTCCAAAGATAAGGAATGTTCCTGTCTTCATTTAAAAAGCTGCAAAGGTTTGGCAGCAGCATGAGTAACTGCTTTGCTTAGAGCAATCACTAATACAATAGTTGGGATTAAAGATAAAATTGCTAATGCTATTAGCATAAGTGACAGTGGTAATTTCACAGCTTGCAACTTTGTTATAGCTGAAGTTTGTTACCACTGACATACTTTTGGATTCTCTCTCAACTAATGTGCAGAAAGTTTTCATCTGCAAATGGCACATATTTGGAGTATGAAACACCAATCCCATGTAATGCCCCAGTCCTTGGAAATACCGTGGAGCAGAAATTCATCTGAGCCTGGCGTTAATAGAAAAGGAGAAAAAAATGTCTCAGATGGCAGATGAAACACAACACTGCTGTTTGGAGTGCTCAGTAATATGGCTGGCTCTTGTTCCAGGGTAGCTGGTTCTCATAATGTGACTTTTACAGCTCATGTGAAATAGGTCATGACCAGTTTCAAAGACAGAATGCAAACAGCATGTCTCTGTTGCTTCCATTTCCTATGGACTGCCTGGTAAGTCTCCTTGGACATCTCCACGTGGCATAGGACAGGAAGGGAGTATTTAGGACCTTTGGACAAAGAAGACAGGAACAGCTCAGAGAGTGTAACTGGAAAGGAGCAGCATAACCTTCTTGCTAATGAGAGGAGGGAGTAAGAATTCAGCATGGCTATAACACGTAAGAACACTTCAACCATGATAGGAACAGTGCCACAGGCCTTTGGGCTCAATAGCTGGGAGCTGCAGCTCTGCTTTGGGCCAATGCACAGTCCCTGACACCTGCATGCTGAAGCAAGAGTGCAATGGCCAAGGAAAGGACAAGCACTTTTATTAGTTCACAGAAAGCTTATTATAGGGAGGCTGTGCACAGCAGTCAACTTTCTTGTGTCTCATAAGTTAACAGGAACACTCTCCTAGTCATCAAGAAGTACTAATCAGACAAAGAACCAATAGGACTCCTGCAGTACCCATCTCCCTATGTTTGCAGGCTGTTGGTGAAGAAATAGATGGTACAGGCTTCTCTGTTGCAAACAGCTGTACACAGAAAGAGACAACTAGAAGTTACAATCCTGCAAGCAGGATTGAACAAATATAAAAGTAGAAAAATAGTGCCATTTAGTCAGTAAGGGAGTCTGCCACAGGGCAGGAGAGGTCTGCTTGCCTCCTGGCAAGCTCAGGCCCTCCCTGACAGAAACATGACAATGAGTTTCCACAATTACCAACAGTATGCTTCCAGAAGCTGAAGCCTATCCTCATTTACCCTAAGGATGAAGGAAAACTGTCTGATTGGCTGGGACATGTTTATAGGTCATCCACTAACAAGTCCCAGGCACTGTGCCAATTAGCAGGCCAGTGTGATGTCTGTATTATGCTCATTAGAGCATTCTTGTGTCCTTGTCTGCCTTTTCCACACTTCTGGGTGGAAATACACCTGTCCAAAACAACACATAAGTGCTGATGCTGATCCTCAGTCTGATGGTTGTCCTGGTTACCTGATTACTAATTCTACCCTGGCATCAGAGAACAAAAAAAACCTGAGAGAATACAAAACTCTGTTTCTTACACCCAAATGGAGATGAAGTTTTGTGCTCTGGTCTTTTGCTCATCCAATTCTTCTTCTCAATGATCTCAGGTTAATTCCTGCATGGCTGCAGCCAGGACACCTTCCTACAACAACACTGTTGGTCTTGCCATGCTTTATTTCACTGACACAATTTTTCACTTGCACAAAACTGAGAATTTTGTTTCTGCAGAGGGGTTAGTGGCAGATTGGGTAACATCTTCTCACCACCACACAGTTGGCAAAACGTGTGTTGGTAAGCTGGGTTTTCCTAAGGTGTGATGGACATGTTGCAAAGATGACCACTAATTACCACGCTGCACTTTGGCATGGCCAGTTTTGTTACTTCTTCAGTTGTTAAAGTCTGTAGGAACACCTATGTCTCAGCTGGGCTCTCACAGACAGTCATCTCACTACAGATGTTTATAAAGGAAAATAAATTGGTGTATCCTGCTGAAGACTCACAGGATCATAAAACCACAGGCTCACAGAATGGTTGAGGCTGGAAGAGATCTTAAGAAACCTTTAGTTCCATGTCCCTGCCACGGGCAGGGAAACCTCCCACTAGAGCAGGTTACTTAAAGTCCCACTGAACCTGGACTTCCTAGGAGGGAGAATCTACATCTCCTCTGGGCAACCCATTCCAGTGCCTCACCACCCTCATAGCGAAGAATTTCTTTCTAATGTCTAATCTAAATCTACCCTCTTCTACTTTAAAGACGTTGCCACTATCACTATCTCTACATTCCCTTGTAAAAAAATGCCTCTCCAGCTTTCCTGTAGGCCCACTTCATGTACTGCAAGGCCACTCTAAGGTGTCCCTGGACTCTTCTCTTGTCCAGGCTGAACAACCCCAACAATAAATTGACTTCTTGTACTGCCCACAAGGAAAGGAGTGATACACCTGAACAGGACCTGTGTGTTATAAGCACACATACTGTGAAAGGTGAAGACCAAGGTAGACAAGTTCTTCAGTGGCCCATTGTGCCCCTGGCCTGTCTCTTTCCTTTTCACAGTTAACAGTGTACATTTCCTGTATCCACTCAGGTACCAAACCAACCCTTTGTCAGAAGAAGATGCCCAGCAGCATATATATCTGATACTAGTCGTCCTAGCTACAATTACTAAAAACTGTATCTCCATTAACAATTTAATCCATGTAAAGTGACAAGTTGCAGAGCGTACTTAGCACTTTATTGCCTCCCTACCTTTGTCTGCACAAAATGGAGCTGGAAGTCCCCTGTTAAAACTTTTTAATAGAAAGCATCTCTTTAAGAGACGCCTGCAATTCTAAGAGTTTGTCACTTGAAATTGCACTTAGAAAAATAAACCACAGAGGGTTTAATAATGTTGAGGGGTATCATCTGGCTTCTTTTTTAGTTGATAGTGTTGAGTTATATTCTGGTTTCTGTGCAACTGAGAGTGAAATAAAGACATTTGTGGAAGTGGAAAATAGCCTAAGCATGGTAAAAGTCAAAAAGGTTAATTAATTTTTTTTTTTGCTACAACTTGTGCACTGAAGTGCAACTCCTCAGAAAATAATTTTCTGGATGTGTAGGCTGTATTGCTGTAGGCAACAAGAGTCAGCCAGAAATTTGATCAGACTTCTGGTCTCACTTTAATGCTGGTGTATCCTGTTCAGTGCTACTCGTGCATTAAAAAAAGCCTTGGTAGGAGGGAGACAAAGTCAATTTCAGACTAAGAGTACTGAAGGCTAAATTAATGCAATAGGAAGTGATCTCCAGAATTTATGAAAAAAAATAAAAGGGAAACCATGATACAGACTCGGTTGTCCTTTTGTGGCCTCTAAGTACCTAAAAGTCCTTGGTGCTGTCCTATGCAGGGAGGTACCCAAACTTTGTATAGCATCACATGATTAATTTTGAAAATAAAATTATCTGTGAAAAAAAAATCTATGTTGTCACTAGTGTTTTACCTAGCTACCAGCTATAGTAAATGTTTTCTTGTGTGCATTCTTCAAGTGGCATGGTCCTGACTGCATAAATACAGGTAGCACACATCAAGACATGGCCTGTATGTATGATTTAGTAATCAACTTTCAGGCCATTATCAAAAGTCTCCTTGCTGCAAGGTCTCATTAAAAAATCACATACTAAAAGGAGGCAGAGAGACCACAAAAGTAGCTGCTAGGCTGTTTAGCCACAGCAGCTTTCTCAGGCTGTGCTACAGCAGACAAGAAAAATTGGTTTAAGGACACTGCCTCAGCTTCAGCCCCTGTAATTTGCTGTGAATAACTTGCACACTGAAGGGTTGGATTTGTGCTTGCATGCAAGGCATTAATCAAGCACTAGCTGCTTTGTGCAGTCTGGAGAGTCAGGTGAGGGTAGGCGAGGGAGACAAATCTGAATGAATTGCAAAGGAAAATTTTAGCTGTTCGTTTTCAACAAACCTATTTTCAGTTCCTTCTTTCAGGATCAGAAGTCTCCCAAAACTGCACATTATCATTGCTTTCAGGGATACAAAAAGATCTACCTACTTGTGTGACTAGCATTTTTATTGGTGTCCAAGAGAGTGTTAACAGAAGCACAGCATATCTGTATAAACTGTTTCAGCAGCTAGGAGAGTTATATACAGTGTCAGATATTTTTCAGATTAGTCCTTTTAGCAGCTGATAACATATGGGTCTGAGCTGAAATGCTATGATGTAAGCCATGCAAGAGGCCCACAAGGCAAATTAAGCAATAACACGCTTGATGCTCTGGCATTATAACAAACCATGTTTCTTTATAAGCAGTGCACAGTGGGAAGAGGTATTCCCTGCCCTTCACTTTCTTCACATCCACCCTCAGGCACAAGATGACAGACTGTGCTAAATATCTTGAGACGCTTTGTATGGCTGAGGGCACCAGCTGTCCTCCTGGCAGTCTCCAACAGTGGGACAGAAGGGCAGCACCTGGAGGAGCTGGCAGGATTCTTGCCTCTCTCTATGGACTCCTCCAGCCTGCCCCAAAGCCACTTACAAGGGGAAAGCAGGAGTAGGGCACCCTGGCGAAATGAGATGGGAGGTGGAGACAGAAAAAAGCAGAGAGAAAAAGGCAGAGGAGATGGGGTGAGGAGAAATAAAGGCCTTCTTTACCCCTGTCCTGTCTTGAGCCAGGATAGAACCAATTTTCTTTTTATTAATTTCACTTTTCAGTTGAGTATCTTCAAAGTAGCTGCACTTGCTGAAATTAACAGCATGTTTTTCAGCCAGTGTCTACTTCTAAGACTCATAACACTTGATATTTATAGTTATCACTGGAGAATAGTATTCAGAAAAAGCTTTTGCATAAACTTATTCTTATGGAAGCCAAGGCCACTGCTTGGCTCTGCTAGACTTCTTGTGCACAGGAAATGAAAGGGAGAAAAAGGAATCACACCTGTCACACTCCTAGGAGGAGAAGTGGACCAAACAAAGCATTCCATCCCATAAACATCAGACTTGGTATAAATGTAAGGGATCATTAGGGTCAAGCTCTTTTCGTCCATGACCTCTGTTCCTGGGAGGACTCCACCCATTCTTCTGCCTCTGATCTCAAGCTGGGTATTCCTGAATCCATGTGCTCCCGCCTCCAGCTTCTGACTGCTGCTGACTCCAGGAGTCCAGCCTGGACTTTCCCAGGGCTGCCCTGCAGCTTCCTTCATGACGTTATTTGGGGTAGTGCAATAGCAGTCTGTATATATTGATTTTCTTTTTCTTCGTTATTTTTTCATTAAAGGTGTGGAATTTGGTTTCCAACTACAAAGTCTCTCCTCCTTATTCTACTTCTTTTTCCTTTCTGGGAAAGGAGAGGGGCTAAAAGCAAGCACCTGTCAGTGATTTAGTTGCTAGCTCAGTGTTAAAACCTTAACAGCTCCCAGACCAGTCTCATTCTTCCTGGACATCATTATCTGTGGTTGGATAAGAACAGAGATGTCACCTGGAGATGGACAGAACTGGACAGTATGGAAACAACCTGGCAATGTGAGGCAGCCCTTCTGCCCATGCACCCACTGTCAACAAGTAGGCAGTCTGAGCACCAGCTGTCAGTGCTGCTCTGCACATTGCTTGCTGCAGCCCAACCAGTTTGGAAGGCAAAAAAAAAAAGTCCAGGAGGAGTGAAAAAGAGAGCAGGACACTCTTGGCAACTCCAGTTCTGAGCTGCTCCTGTGCAGACAGGCTGAGTGGGTGAAGACTGTTCAACCTGAAGATGAGGTTCCAGGGACACCTTATAGCAGCCTTCCAGTACCTGAAAGGGCCTCCAGAAAAACCGGGGAGCTGGGGACTTTTTACAACAGCATGTTGTGACAGAAAGAAGGGGAACAATTTCAAACTGAAAGATGATAGATTTAAGTTAGATATTAGGAGAAATTCTTTACTGTGAGACACTGGCACGGGTCACTCAGGGAAACTGTGGCTGTCCCCTCCCTGGAAGTCTTCAAAGCTGGGTTAGATGGGGCTTTGAGCAACCTGGTCCAGTGGGAGGTGTCCTTGTCCACGGCAAGGGGGTTGGAACTAGATGATCTTTAAGGTCCCTGCCAATCCAAACCATTCTGTGATTCTATGATTCTATGACTATGGTCTTGGACAAGCAGCCATTAACGAACGTGTAAGGAGGTAAGAAGTGGAGGGAGATGGCTCCTGAGGAGGGATGCAGGATTCTTGCAGGTACCAAGCAGGAGTCAACCCTGAGCCTTGCAGATGCTTCAGCTTGCCCTCACCATGCTATCAAGGTGAATTGTGGGGACCCAGAAGTAAGCCTGAAGTGGCCTTATTTTCACACTGCTGCTTGGAGGTTTTGCAGGGAGAGGGATTAAAGGCACCCCTACAACGTGACACCAATCTGCCATGATACCAGATGATATCTGCCATGATACCAATCTGCCATGCCTGTGGTCAGGCAAAGCCACAGCTACACACATTGCATTGAGCCCTGAGACCTCCTGAAGTGACGTGCATGTCCTAGTGGCACTGCCTGCATAGCTAGACTCCTGAGGCTAATCTGGTGCTCTTCTGGATCCTTGGAAATCCAGTACAGCCTCAGTACTAAGTGCAGATACACACTGAAACATGACAGATGAATCCTGTGCTGCAATGGGGAAAACTATTTTTTATGTCTTTGTACTCCCTAGCTGAACTGCAAAAAGTTCAAATAACCCTTAATGGCTGTAGTCTAGCCAGGAAACCCTGACCTTAAAGGTGAGGTCATTTAAGCTAAACTTCTGGAAACCGAGGAGGTGTTTAGAGAGCCTGGTAATTCCTGTACTAATCCTTTAGACAATGCTGGCTCCTGGGATTTCCGGATAATTAGCACTTTAGTAGAAGCTGAGCCCATATCACTACACTTCCTCCTCACGAGTACCTCCTGATGCAAATGCTGCCTAGACTGTAGAAGATTCTATAGGGTCAGACATGCAGAGGTAAGTCAGTAAGAAAAGCTTAGGGGTGTCAGAAACTGACCCTGAACATTTCTGAGAAGATGCAAGTTCTTCTTCTCTCATCTGATCCGTATGCTTAACCGACAACTATGAACTACCAGGTAGTTCCTACCTGCTGCAGAATGAGTTGCCTATTTTTTCCAAAGCCGTTCCCCTTTGACTACCTTCCCCCTGTAGGCTCAGCAAACCAACAGGTCAGCAGAGGAATGGAGCACTATGAAGCCACTGCATTGTTATAATGACAGTGTGGAAAGCAAATGCCTAATCCATGAAAAATGTCTGTGACAAAATATTAACAACTGAGTTCATACTCAGTAACACTGGGAACAGAGCTCAGCAAAACAGTTGTATTCTTTCAATCAGGCAAAGTAGCTGTTGCCCAACAGCTCTCACTTTTTCCAGTGTGACACTCACATTCCCAAACATGCCTTGTTGAAGTCAAGCCTTCCTTACGCAGCGGATGGAATGGCAGGGTTTTTGGGGCCCATTGCATTCAATTAACTTTCTTAGTCTGATCAAGGATTTTCTAGCAAATGTAGCTGGTCATTGCTCAAAAGCAACCACAACATATTTGTGTTACTGCATCTGCTTGGGAATCTGCAACAGCTACTTGCCATATTATGGGCATGCAAATGTTGCTCAGCACTTCTATCAGCCTGCTTACCTGGTTACTCCTTCAGCTGGGCCAGGGGACCTGGCACAGTCAGATACAGTTGCCACACACATCCCCTTTCCTGAGGACTTACAGGCACCCAAATGTAGCTGATCTGAGGATTCCAGTAGTGATTATTCACACTGTCGTAGCCCTATGGGCCTTCAGTGGGTCCACAACTGTCCTCAGACTATACCTGCTTCCCTGCAGGTGGCACAGAGGAATCCAGGATCCGAAATTGGATATAAACATACTCATTTTATTGATGGATGAAGCAGCTCTTGGATAAGACCTTCCCTGAGAACTGTAATTTCACTGGAATATGCTGCACAAAGCATGTTAAGACAGACGCACAACTATTTATTAGCTGGGTCTGTAGCTGACAGCATGCATTGACTGTAATGGCTGAAGTTACTTTTTGATATAAATAATAATTAAGTGAAAGAAAGAGAAAGAGCTGGGAAAAAAAATTCCAGCAGCGAGTGGGGAGAGAAGTAATGGAGGAGACTGTAGGCAAATGTCCTTTTCCTGACATCACGTCCAAGGCAGTTGCTGATCCCTCATGATACTCCCCCACAGCAATCCTGTTATGAGGTGCACAGACTCTCTACTGATTCTACAGGTTTATAGGATGCTCTACACACTAGCGCACCCTTTGCTCAGTTTAAGTGCTGCTCACTGATTAGTAGTTAAGCTATGTGCATATATAAACCAAAGAAACCAAAGGCAGGGAAAAAAGGGAAAGGAGGCAGAGATCTCTTGTCAGTGGCAGTCACTTCCCATGGGAGCCAATCACAGCAACACTAACAGAGTCATAGGTGCAAAAACATGAGAACAGCAGCAAAACAAGAAAGGAAGAACACTCTGGCAGATGATCTGGAAAACAGTCATAGCATCTCCGGTGAAAATGTACAGAGCTGTGAGAAAAAGGCAGGCTGTAGTGCTGCAACTTTCTGCTTGCAGCAAGTCTATTTGCAAAAGCCTTTGGAATGACAAAAGTGAAGGCACCTTCAGAACCTTGAAACAAACCTCCAGTAGGGAAGAGTGCAGGAGACCTGCATTGGTAGTCAGTAAATTAGTGCATGCTTTACATTTTGAGAAAGGACAGCAAAAGTTCCTACCTCATACCTACTTGAACACACGAGTGTGAATATCTGGGATGCTATCTCCCTCATCCCAGTCAGGATGGCAGCTCTGTGCAGGCCTTGCTCTGAGGCATAGAGGCAGGAGAAGACTATTTAAGAGCTGAAGAAGTGTTCATGCTGGGAATCCTGAGAGAATTTACCTCTTCCTGCTCTGTTGTAGACACCTGCAGTTCACCTGCGTCAGGCTGAGGCAGGTGTCACTTCCTCAAGCACTGAAATCTCCCTATGCATTTCTTTGAAAAGTCTCTGCATGTAGTCTGAAGACAGTCAGGGACATTTTCCTCAGATGTTTCTGCAGTTTCTGCAGAGCTAAGCAATTGCTCCACTGCACAGAGGTCTCCTTAGCCAGGTAACACTTGAGCCACTGTTCAGCAAAACCTGGGACCTTCAGGAAAGAGTAGTCAGTTAATGGAAATTACAGACTAAAATGTTATTTCAACCTGTGTTTTTTTGTCTCCTCTCATATAAATTAGGTTTAGCACTGGCAATTCTGAGAAGGTAGGCTGTGGAAGTACAGGTTCTTTACAATCAAAGAAACCAAAGGACAGGTTCCTCTGGCTGACTGTAGCTGCATGTACGTGAATAAAGAAGACTTCTGAAGAAGGCTCAGGTTGGCCTGATCTCTAATTGAGAAGCATGAAGTGGTTTATTTTCCTTCTGGAAGAAGTCTTTCTGCTTCCTCTGTGTATGAGGTTTATTTAACTGATTAAAGGTTAGCTCAAGTTATGTAACAGCCTATTCATGGTCTCAAAATTAGGTCTAGAAATGTAGATATCAGTCAGTTAACCAGAACAACATTAGATCTGAGATCACTGTGGCAGGGGTGCTGCTTTAGTCTTTCACCAGCTATTAGACAGCACTGCACCTTATGTCTGCTTTTCAGCTTTCCCCAAAAACTATAGTGGCCAAACACATGGGTCTAAACAAATCCAACAGTTCTTGCTATTTGGGCAGTACTGATCCCTCAGGTTCTGAATACACAAGTCGTGTGCATAAACATATTCTGCAGCCTAGCAGCTATGATACTGGTTTTCATATACACACCAAACTAAATTTGAAGGGACTTCAACAAAATCTTCATGCCTCTTACAAGCAGCAGTGCTGTGGGAGAGTCTTCAAAGTCTAGAACTACTACCAGGTTAGTAGTAGTTTTGTTACTTAAGTTTATAAACTCTTATGTCCTGAAAATAATAGGATCCAGAAGGAAGAAGTTGAGAAAAATAAACACATCCTTCATCTCTGTGCCACAGATAAGTTTTCAGCTGGAGAAATATGGCCAGTGATGGTGGCTTAGGGGAACAAGCAGGGCAGAGCCTCCCTAATGAAGTGGCAGCTTCTTCTGAAGCTTGACAATGATTCCAGACCCTTTGTCCCTGAGTAAGCAAGCAGCTGTTCTGCCTCAGCTTGCTCTGCCGCTCTTTCTATAGATGGAGGTGAGAAGAGGGTCCTTAGGCCTTCTCTAGATGCTACTAAATTTTATGGTGAAAAGCAATGAAGGGTCAGCCACAGTTATGTTTTTAAGAAGACAAAATAGGGTGATGTTTTCTTTCCCCTTGCGCGTTGCTGCACAACATCACCAAACACAAACAAGATTTGTCACTCTGAGGGGGCAGTGGGAGATCTTGTTCAGGTTGTTATGCATGTCAGGAACAGCTTAATCACCAGTAGGGTTCCTTACTTGCCTAACACCATTGCTGTATCTGTCAGGAATCATCAGTGTTCCACTTAGGAAATATTTTTGCCTCTAGTGATTTGTATGTGTGTGCTAACTATCCAGTAAAAGATGGCATGACTAAATAATCCAACAAGTGTTTTATCAGCTTGTGTTTGCTCCTGATTCAAAGACAATGCCCCCCAAACAGTCATTCCCCAGGAATGCAGATCTTAGAGCTTTGGCATTAAATTTCACTTAATGGAATTTGCTGCACAGATAAAACACAAAAAACGGCAAGTCTTGACTCTGAGGACATTTCCTCTGATAACAAACAGTTGACATAAGAAAAAAATATAATTCATTCACTGGTTTTTCTGAGGTCAATGATTTAAAAAAACAAAGTTCTTTAAAAAAATCCAGACAAGCACCCCAGAAGAATGGATTTCAAATTGATGAGGTATTTCATCCTGATTTTCAAATCATATGAGCTCACTTGTTGCCAGACGTGCTTAGAGAACTGGCACCAGGAGCTGCAGAGGAGTTGCGTTGCCATTTCAGCAGCCAGAGGAAACTATGCACCCACAAACATGTTGGTCCAGATGACCTCCTGTGTCTGATGCTGTGCTAGAGCAGTCATGGGGAATCTTTCTCTGGTATACCACAGTGCTCTTCCAAACTGGAGACAGAACATGGTGGTAGAAAATGAGATGTAACAAGAAAACGCTTCCAGTTTCCAGAGTACTGCTACCTCAAGACACTGCTCTTGTTATATATTTTACTATCATGTCTTTATTGTATTCTGTCAGGAGATACTGATGCCTCCCCTGTTGATTTGGTACGTTGCAATGGGGACAAAAGGGACTGAGAGGGAATGTAATATGTTTTAAAACCTTTGAACATGAAGAATTTTTGTGATGTACAATTGTCTCCATTAGTTACTGCCTAGACAGTAACCAGTAACCAGTAACAAGTCAGGCACCAAAGCTAATGGAATTTGGTACTCCTCTGATTTCTCAAGGTCCCAGAAAAACTTATCAAAGCAAAAGGTGGGGATAATGTAATGGGACAGGTATGCTGTTCATCTGCCTCTCTGTTAAAAGGTACAATCACTGCTATTGCTTTCCTCCTGCTCCATTCTTCTTGCGTGGCCATCCAGTATGAACTTGTGAAGTTTGCCTGCAATGCATCGAAGGATGATTGATTTTCTTATGCCAAAGCAAAGGTGAAGCAAAGCCTAAGGAAAGAGACCAGAAACCTCTGAGTTGTTCCACAGTCCCAGTTGAAGCCTGCAGCTAAACTTTCTGGCACGTTTCTTTTAGCAGGTAGAGAAGCATGCTGTGTAAAACAGCGTGCCCACTGGGGGTATGGAAAGGGAGCTTTCTTCTCAGTCCCTGTCTAGTGCTTGTCTCTCTGAATGACAGTCCTGAAATTAAGATATGCAATGCAGTTGCCATTGCTGTTAAGAATTTAAAAAAGCAACGCTTCTACCCTAGGAGGTATTACAGAAGAAACACTCAGTGGTTTGACATTTGTTATCAGAAATGGCAGTGTAAGTGCAGTAGATTTCAGTCCCCAGGTGAGTATTATTGTTAATTATTTATTATACTAATAAATGTATAATAATGTACTAATAAATGTAATTAATAATTATATTATTGATATTAGTACCACAGAACTGTAGAATCATAGTACAGATTGGGTTGGAAGAGACTCTTAAAGGCCACATCGGCTGACTTTCCCAAAAGTAATCAGGGACACCTTCAACTACATCAGGTTGCTCAGAGCCCCATCTAATCTGACTTTGAATGTTTCCAGGGATGGGGCACCTACCACCTCCCTGGACAATACCACCTTCCATTGTTTCACCACCTTTATTGTAAAACATTTTTCTTTACATCTAGTCTGCAACTACACTCTTTTAGTTTAAAACCTTTGTACCTTGTGCAATCACTACAGGACCTGCTAAAAAGTCTGTCCCCATCTTTCCTGTAAGCCCCCTTCATGTACTGGAAGGCTGATATAAAGTCTCCCCAGAGCCTTCTCTTCTCCAGGCTGAACAACCCCAGCTCTCTTAGCCTGTCTTCACAGAAGACGTGTTCCAAACCCCTGATCATCAACCTACCCTAACAGGTCCGTGTCTTCCCTGTGCTGAAGACTCCAGAGCTGGATGCAGTAAGCCCCAGGACTTCCTCAGGGAGAAAAGAGAAGAGAAATAACTAAATGCCTTGGGCAAGCCGATTTCCCTGCCCTGTTCTAAGACCATGGATATTGCAAGAATGTGCGGTATAGATCCATTTGCAAAGTAAAAGAAGGTTTATTATGGGGCTTCAGGATGCTAATATCATGGGTTCATCTAAGGAGTTCAGGTGGTGGCATAGAAAACCATTTCCTCTGGAGAGGAACCTCATTGTCTGTAATTGCAGGTGGTTTTCTAGTATTCCAGTCTGACTATCCAGTGTCAGCTTTCCTAAAGCACTAGTGAAGATGTGGTTAGGGAGCCATTACCCACAAAGAATGACCTCTTGACTGGCCCCCAGCAGCAGCCTGGTGCCTGTTCCTATTAGTAGCCAGGTAACCATCCTCTCTCCAAGGCTCTGCACCTGTCATGAGTTGACTCTGGCAAATGTCATCTGTACCAGAACTCTTTCTATTCAGCTCAGCTTTGCAATAATCAAGTACTAAGAAGTAATGCACTTTTGCTGCTGGGAACACTGCAGGTTTCTAGCTAGTTCTTTAGTTTGGAGGGCAAAAGAAGATGACAGCAGGCAAGAGAGGTTATTTGTAGAATTGGTTGGAAAATTGATTTGTTCCATAAAGCAGTATGGGTGAGAATAAAAATAGAAACCCTTAGTCAGAAATATCTGCATTCACTATCCATACTTGTGGTATTTGTTAGAATGTAGACATGAGTACTTTGAGGGCACTGAAAATTACTTTTGCTTGTTTCCTCCCTTTTCTTAAATATTTTTGCTTGTCAGAATTTCTGTACATCAGAAAACATTTCTTTCAAGAAAGAACTTCCTTCTCCATGGAAAACGATTGTCTGTTACTCTTCAGGAAGCAGGACATTTAAATACACTGTCTGCCATCAGTCACTCTGTCCTGTACTAGCATTGAAGGTATTGACCTTCTCAGAGAATTAACTTTCGACAGTTTCAGTGGGAGCTGAAACTTGGGCAGGAGATCCACTGTAAAAGGAATGCAAGTTGAGTTTAACAGGCATTTTCTGTGGCCTATGGGCTGCCTCATTAATTTACATCCCTTGTCCAGCCAGCAATCCAGCCAGATCAGGTCAGAGGAGTTAAACAATGGCTGGGTCAAAGTGTGGAGCGAAGCAGTGTTGCTTAGAGAGTTGCTGCCAATAACGCAGCCTGTGCTTTATTTTTTTCTTGAGAACCTGAGGGATAACATGCTAGAGAGACAGATCTTCGCGGCACAGACCACTTGCTCTGACCATGAGAAGAGTGTGGTGGAAGAGCAGTTAAGTCATCTCTATAAGGACAGAATTACTTAAAATTTTAGCCTCAGTCACCATTAAAGCTGAAATTAGACCCAACTGACCTACTTTGCCATGACTATCAAGCTGAGATGCCTTCACTTAAATCTCTGATGGACTTTGTCCATAGCTAGTTCTGAAGTTTCACCACTTCTCAGTAGTTTCCCCAAGCCAGCCTGTGATATGCAATAGCACAGCTGTGGGTTGCTAGGAAAATAAGATGAATCATGCCACACTGCAAATTCCATCAGAATACTTGAAAACTCATTTTTAAATTCTTTCATTGATACCTGGATCACAAGTTAAAAATATTAGGAGAGTTTTTTAAATTGCTGGTTCCAGCTTTCATTGAATCTAGCCGTCCTTGCATGTATACAGTTAGATTCTCCCCCGACTCAACAGAGTACCTGGCAATTAGTTGTGTGGAATGAAAGAAATACCTTGATTTGTGTATAAATTCCAACACTTTTCTTGTTTGCTTTTCCAAGTGCAGCTGTTAGGCTAGTTTGATTAAAATGGGCTCTTTGTGCAAGCCCTGCTGTAAAAACACTTTCAGTGAATGAGCTAACTGCTGTAACATACTGATGAATGGTAACCCAGGATAAGCCATCTTCTCTAAGAGAGGTTTATATATACTTAAAGGGCTCTCTGGCAGGTGAATTACTCTGAATCAGCTACAGCAGTTGAACAATTTGCAAGACTTTCCTTGATCCTGATCCTTCAGCAGAAATAACCACCTTGTTCCCTGAATGTGCAGATGAGATGGGTTTTAAGCAGCATCAACTAAACTGCAGATAGACCCTTCCCTCAGTGGCACCTGCTGCTGGTAGGCAGGGAGTTACCATGATGTCCAGGATGGCACACAATGACATGAGCCCAGGAACAGGCCCTGACCAAAGTTTTGCTTTCAGGTTTGCTATCTGAAATGCATTTATAGCCTCCTGGACTTTCACTTCATGTAGCCACCTGTAATGTATATCATAGCCAATGGCACTGGTCATTCTGTAGAGGGTAGGTTCACTATGCTGAGCCATGTGAAAAAAAAAAAAAAAAGAAAGACAAATGCTATTTAAACCAAAATCTCCACTGCCTTGCCCTCTCTGCCACTTATGGATTCTTTTTAATGGCAGCAGCTCCTGCCAGCTGGAGTAAGTTTCCTGGCAGTGTCAGGAAGATACAGTCTAGTGATGCAGAGGAGAGGTTCTGTGTGCATCAAGGCTTTGTGTGCAAGTAACCAAGCCTTCCTTTGGAAGGACTAGGATGGACAAGGAGGAAGATCCATGGGACAATGGGCCTCTGGTTTTCCATGGGATCAGCCATGTTTGCATTCTGCTTTTGGTTATATGAAAATTTACACAGGTACCATAACAAAGATTTGCCTGACGGCAGCAAACAGGTGCTACAGAGCTGCAAGACCATCCACTGGCCCATAGTTTTGGCCTTTTAACATGGGTGATACTGTTTACTTCACAACTTAGTGTCATGAAACAGCCTGAAATTGTCAGCAGACTGTGCCATTTGGGAAGGTAGCATGAATTTGTTTACATGTTTGCTCCTCATCATGTCAAATGGCTTGCTGAGGATGCTAGAGTCCTAGAATGCCAATCCACTATCCAGATTTGATTCAAAAGTGTCTAATGACCATTTGTTTTAGGACAGCCTGCCTTAAGGTCCATGACAGTCTGCATGACCTTAGCCTGTACATAATGGCTCTGCAGCAAAGACAGATGGAGTTTCATCAGGCATCATTTAATGCGCCAAACGGGGAGAAGGAACAGCTGGGCTAGCTCTCTGCTCTGAGACTGCTTGTGTCACCATCTTAAGGACTTCTTGCATGGAAGGGTTAGGGAAAATTTAAGTACTCTTGAAGTCTCTCACAGTTGATAGAAAGAGGCAAAAGCTGCCCTACTCCTTTCCTAGGGTGTGTTCGGCAGTGACACAGTCCACTTCTGATCAGTCTGGGAAAAGGGCTGCTGCAGCACTGTCTTCAATAGTTAGGACAGAGAACTCTGGCCTGCATATGGGATGTCCTCCAAAGCAACCAAGGCCGTGGCTGGCTCTTGGATTTTTCCATTTTCTTCTGGTTGGATGTCTCAATTTTGTTTTATAGTCAACTTGTTAACTTGTAGATATGATGGCCAGCAGCTGGCTTTATTTGTTGTTTCTGCATTTTTAATGAGATTACATTTTACCATGGCTATCACTCCTGAAGTCAGAGGAGCATGTAATATGGGCACGGTCTTAAGTTGTGATGGGGGGGGGTTAGGTTGGACATTAGAAAGGATTTCTTTACAGAGAGGGTGATCAAACATTGGAATGGGCTGCTCCGGGAAGTAGTGGATTCTCCATCCCTGGAGATATTTAAGAAGAGACTGGATGTGGCACTCACTGCCATGGTCTAGTAACTGCAGTGGTAGTGGATCAAGGGTTGGACTTGATGATCTCTGAGGTCCCTTCTAACCCAGCCAATTCTATGATTCTATCTAAGCTATCACAGGAGGTAGTAACATTCTGATTTACCTGATGTATTTAATAGACTTGTATTTACTCCAGATAATACAAATGCAGTGGTTTTCTCATCTTATTCTCTTTTCTGTTCTGAAACTGGTGTGTCAAATGCCTCTCATTCTATTAACTTACTGTGTGTAGTCATAACTTTAAATGAAAGGAGATGTTTGCATAGAGAAACTATAGAACCTTCAACCCCATGGATTTGTGTGCTATGCTTGCATTTCCATGTTACCTCTGGGGGAATTAAACCACTTCATTCTTGTGATACAGACAGCATGTCTGGGTCACTGGAGTATTAGAGATTATACATGTCAATCATCCTTTTCTTTCTTTATGAATTTGTTTTGCTGTTTGTCTCAGCCAATCAAAATCTTTTCTCCAGAAAACTGCCTCTCCCATGCCTTCTTTGTGTCTTCTCCTGGGCATCGCACACTCAAACTCATACTTCTTCTATACCTCGTCTTCCCTGGAGACCTCTGTCTCCCAGACTCTTCTCCACCTTATAGAAAGGGAGATCATAGGGTGGATGGGAGTACTTCCCATAAAAATAAAGCAGTGGGGGGACTGAAGTTGTTATGCATTATGATCTCAAGAGCAGAGTTACAATTTTGGCTTTCAAGAGAGGGAAGGTGAGGTCCTGTATTTGCAGGAGTCACAACCAAGAAGAAGACCAAAACTGAGATAAAAACATCCACCAGACTAGTTTTACATATCTGATGAAAACAACTAGAGTCCAAGGAAAATAATTCTTATCTCTCCAGTTTCCTCTGATACCTCCTTTATTTCAGTCTGTTTATAGATGGAGAGAAGGAGTTTGGGAAACAGTACTAATTCCAGACTAGTCTTTAGTCACTATCCCACTTTCTGAATGTAAATGCTTAGAAAACACAAACCCAAGGTTTTGAATGAGGATTTTTCCTGACATTTTTATCTTGAGCCTTACTGGCTATGATCATGCTTTAAGAATTTGTGTTATCAGTAAGTTTGGCCCTTTAGTCACAATGGTCATGCAGTAGGCCACCCAGCAAAGTCACCAGGCACCCCAAATAAGCAGCAGCTGTAGCCCTCTGTACCCTGCTCTGTAGCTCTGTACCCTGCCATACCCTAATCTAAGAAGCTCTTTATTACCTCTTAGAGACTCCTTTTTAAAGCAAATTAGTGTGTGTTAGGAGACAGTCTTTGCCACACAACCTGCATTCAGCTGCAGATCCCTTCTGCAAAGATGGTTTTGTGTCAGGATTTGCCCGTGCTCTCTTTGTGCAGATGGGTATTGCTTCCTCATGCAGTACCATGGGTTTACCTCCGCTGGATAGCATCTCTGTTTTGCTCATACTGTCTTGAAGGTTAAACCTTCCCTGCTACAGTTTGTGCACTTTCTCTCTTCATTCTGCAGTATTAATAAAGTACAACACTTGGCTATGTAAAGGCAGACCAGGGTGATATTGAAGTGATGATGGTTCATCTACTGAAAATTACTAGTAGTTACAAGTTCAGACCAGTTCCAACATATCAACAACAGCCCTGCAGGCTTATCTGGGACTCAAGAACACCCCTCCTAAAAGCTCCCCAGCCAGCAATGAAACCAGACTCACAAACCTCACTTGCCTCAGCTCATGCTAGCACAAAGATATTTTGAGCAATTTATGGCTTTCATGTTTAGGTATTTTATTCTAGAATTTTAATTTAAGAATTCCTCTTCTACAACTTCTTTTAGTCCTGACCTTTGTATGCTTAATACCCACAAGAAGGTAATGTTGCTGTAGAGCAATGGAACACTATGTTCCTCTTCCATGTTTGCACAGCATCTTTGCAAGTGAGATGCATGTGGCATAGTGAGATGCCATTTCCAGATACTACTGCACAGATAGTAATGAGCGTGAGATCTGCCAGTTCATCAGGCCCTGTTAAAAGCCTTTATATGCCAGTCCTGGGGGTAAAAAAGAAATTCTGCTGAAGAACTATAGGTCTCAGAAGTCTATTTCCTGAGAAATGGATGTCCCTCCAAAAGTGTGTGTTGACCCTTGGGGGTGTGTCCTTAGCAGCTGAAGACAGGTCCCTTAGAAACCTTTCTCTCATTCTTTGTCCTCAGCCCTGCTTGCCATATAGAGACAAATAACTTAAACTTCTGAAGAAAAAAAACCAAAAACAAAACCAAAACCAAAAACAAAAACAACCCAACAAACCACAAAATTCTAATTAAAAGAGGGATCTGGCAGCTCAGAAATCCCAAAATGCATTTCCTTCTTATTCTAGTGCTGCAGTACTACAGACATAAGTTCCACGGAGCTCACACATCACACTTCACTGGTAGCGTGGACTCCAGTATGTTGCTTCTCAGATACTCCTCACAGGTCTCCTTCTTATAGTTGATCACTCTTCATGATGCAGCCTCTCCACAAAACAGCCATCATGATGGTGGTCCTCTAGCTGTACAAAATTCTTCTGTGATGAGTTTCTCCAAAAATTTGTAGGAAAAATTTTCAAAAGCTTTTTTAGGAACCTATAGAGAACCCAACAACTGGATCTTCCTCACAATTAGGTTCAGCAGCTCCTCAAAATGACTCTCACAGACAGATGAAACCTGACTTTGTTCTGAAAAAGCTGAGGATTCTTCCTTTTTATATTTTTTTTTATCCAAACATTAAATCTTGTTTTGCTAGGATGGATATCAGAATTACCAGTGTGCACTGCCCACAGCACCACTCCTCACAGCTCATTTAAAATTAGTACTTTATTCACCATCATCTGTTCCTGCAATGGAATTGTTTTAACTGGTAGCTCTTGTGCCACAGTGGGTGATGTGGGAATTTCATCCTTGGGCTCCTTTTGAGGTTTTAGATGAATGCCATCATTCATGGTGACTTTTCCACTCTGTTTCATAAAGTTGTTCTCTAGGTTTATTTAGACACAGATCCTCCAGCATATCCCCAGAGAAACTGAACTGTGAACCTTTAAGATCTTTTTTCAAGTAAACACAGATGTGGAGAATGTATTTAGTTGTCTGCTACTTATCTTTTCACCTTGACCTCTGCGACCACCCAGACCTTTTACACAGCCTATGAAGAGCATCCTCCTCCTGGTGAGTAGGGAAGAAAGATATGCCTTTGGTAAGTTGCTTCTGCAAGGTTTTAACTTGCCTGTTCATAATTCTGACTTACTATAAGGATTCCTATTATTCTAATCTGGTCTCACTTGGAACTTGTTTTCCTTCTCCTGGCAGCACATTTTTTACCTGCTGTTTTATCATTACAAGCTTTCTCTTTAGAACACTTCATTGCACTTTGCTCAGGGGTAAGTAATCATCTGGTGTGACGTTTCAGTGCGGTACTCATTATCACTCTTCCATCAAGTTTCTGCTGCAGACAGTTTATTAGTAGTTTCATTTAAAAATATGTCATCAGTTCCCACACATTATTTCTAAGAAGTCAAATATTTGCCAAGAAGTGTACGTATGTATTTTTTAATATGTGTGTGTGTATGTATGAATATAATGTGACTTGGTTTCTTGCCTGTGTGTTGCTTAAATGAGAACTGTTATATTTTTCAATTGCTCTTTTATTTTCCATGATTTACTCTCCTCACTTTTTGAGAGTGCAGTTTCTCTCACTTCACACCTACAGATGCACCATTCAAAATTGTGTTTTGCTGTACTACATTGCTTTTCCTTTCTATTTCATTTCTGATCTGCTATTTGTTTTAGCTGAGGCCTCTTTCTATGGTGGATTAAATTAAGCCTTCCCATTCCAGAAATCAATTTGGGAGTTCCCAATGAAACCAAACCTTCCCCCTTACACTTTCCCTATGTCACTTACTCAGCTATACATAAAGGCTTTGCTTTTCCCCATCTCTGACTGGACCTGAATATGCTTCTGGAGGGTCTTCCAAAGGTGATACTGTCTAAAGCCATACACTTGGTATGCAGAATCTTTCTTCTCATCCATCCCTTTGTCAACTAAAACCGATTTTCCAGCACTATTGACTTATTTCTAGCACTCCCTAAGAGCCTGTCTAGAAACATGGAGGGATCTGTCACCTTTACATCATCTGCCAAGCAAGTCTCCATGTAATATTCTCCAATTTCCTAAACTGATAGTCACACACATGGTATCTATATGCAGGTACTGTGATACGCTGCATCTTTGTCTCTGTTGGGACACCTATTATCCTTCATGCAAGATAATATACATGCCCACTGTGGGGCTCATTTCTCACTTTTTTGTTAGCTAGATATTAGATTCATCATTTTCTCAGCATCAATGCACAGTTAAAGCCAAATTGGACTGCCCCACAATGTCCAAAAATTTTCATGATGGACTCCTAAGTTTTTTCAGACTGGTCCCTGGGGTGAATGGTCTGTGCATGGGACCTGGGCAGCTCTCCACCTGCCTGGCAAGCAATTACATGTTTCTGTGAACAGAAATGTATCCTGTGTTCATGTGCCACTTAGGCTCTCCTGGAAAGGAAAATGAAATTCCATTACTATTATTACTTGGAGTGATTGCATTAATGTATTCCTCAGTTCAGACAGACTACTTGGCTTCCATGTGGTGTTGGCTTTTCTGTGAGAGTCAAGACAGACTTTCAGCTATATTGCTGGTATGGCGTCAGGGTTGGTTTGCTTATGCACAATAGAAAAACCTATTCGCATCAACCCTGCATGTGTGGAGCCTTAACAGACACGCTTCTGCAGATAATGTTGAACTTTTTTGTTGAATTATTGACTGAAAGACGTACCTGAATTCTCAGTACGATTGGAGCGATAAGTTTCAATAGCCATAAATCTGAAAAGGGCTTTTCCACAGCACAATAAAGCAACTTCTGCCTGCATGAACAGCAAACATGGAGTTAGGTGCAGCTAAAGACAAATAATTTGTCTTTATTATCTTTATTTGTCTTTAGCCCGCCATTTTCGTAATGTCACAGTAGGGGAGGGAAGCCTTTTATGCTTCGCATTCATAATGATTCTGCCAGGGAAGGAAGCCTGGATGATGTCGGATGAATTAAATTGGAGCTTAAAACATTTTCCTCCGTACAGCTTTTTAAAACAAAGTGCTGTTTTGTAGTGGTCCTGAAACTTTGAGGCAGTAGCTCTGAACACCAGGTGGCCCCTAGTGGTAATTAACAACCATTACCACCAAGAAGCAAATCCTTTTGTGAAAAAGGGTGACGACGGAACAGTGTTAAACAGAGCATGTCTAAAATAATGGTTGTATTCTTCCTGCTTGGATAGCAGTCGTCTGTAGTAGGAAATAGTAGAAAAACGCAAATAAATTCTGTGTTGTTAGGACCAAGGTCGACATCAATTTCCTAGGCTGCCAGGATCACCATGAATGCACTTTCGCAAATGCATCTTTCCGTTGTGTTCAAAAGTACCCCTTCCTTAAAATAAGCGTGGTTAAGAATCAATAAGGCCTGTTAAATGGATTAAAAATGGACGAAAAAATGGATTTCAGAAAGTAATTGTTCAAGTGGACCAGTCTGTGAATACAGATTTTTTTTTAGTTGTATTCTTGAAGATGGATTTCAGTCCAAGGGCTGTTCAATATTTTAATCAATAATCTGGAAGGAAACGTGAAAATCATTGCTGATAGAATTTGTAGATGGAACAGGAATGCATAGAATAATGAATGGTCAAGAGAGGTTTCCTCAGGGAAATACAGATTGCTAAACTGTGTGCTGCCCAGTGTGCTTTGCATTTGGCTGAGTAAAAATTAGTAAGGAGCCATCTGTGATGCTGGAGACCATTCTAGAAAGCAATGCCTCTGGCAGAGTAACTTAATGTGAATTTTGTGTGAGAAGGTGCAGCTGAAAGGGTTAACAGAGTTAACAGCCCCCATATAGGGGCTGTGAACCGGGAGCTGCTGCTGTCTCTTGCTGTGGTAACACCATCCCTAGCCTGCTGTGTCCAGCTTAGTGCCACTGGTATGGAGAGGATGCTGGAGGAGACAAAGGGATGTAGCATAAAATACTATGTGCTGGAAAATAGGGGGCCCAGAAAGCAGATATAAGTGATTCAAGTTCTGAAAACACTGTCTTGAAGTAGCAGGCTTCAAGCCCCTTGGTTTGTTTAGAGAGAGGATGTGAGATTGACTGTTACAATGCTAAAAGCATTGTTACAAAGGACCAAACAAGAAAACTAGGCACAACTGGAAGTATAAACTGCTTATAAGGAGTAGTTTGCAAACAGCAAAACAGAAAGTTAAAACATCTTTTTGAAATTAAAAAGAAAAATTAAATATCCTTCTAAATCCAGGAGCTGCGAAGACAAAAACAGATGGAAAAGCTTAGCAGATAGAATAATTTTTGTAAGCTAAGTGGTAGATTCTCTTTACATTGAAAATTATGCATCTTCTTGCAGAGCAAAATATGATAATTTACCCACCACATACTGCTTGCAGTTGATCAGTTGAGGATACAGGCATGCCAGGAATATGCACAGCATCTTGCCAACTGGGAATTAAGATGCTTCAGGGCCCTGGGTTCTGTGGCCTGTGTCCTACAGAAAGGTCACACTGGGGAAATTTATTTCAGATGGAAAGTAATTCAGTTAGCTATAGCAGCTACCATAGATAAAGAGTTTTCAGTGGGAAAACTTCATTTTGGACGTGTGGACTCGGAAGCAGTATGCAAAGGCATTTCTGACTTGCTGGTCAACTCTGGCATGAAAAAGGGCATCCATGAGGGGTTTAGTACATGCAGTTCACAGTGACTATTAAAGTGTAAGGTCTTTTCCTAACCTCAATGAAAGTCTGAACTGAAGAGGTCTTAGCCCCCACAGCTCCTCGACTTGATTTTGTTGCCTGACAAGTGTCCTGATCACAACATACCAGATGGCACAGTTTCCTAGAGGGACTGAGATGTGTGGATATGATGAAGGTTTCAATTTCAGTCCCAGCCCACTGCTAATCTTCTTTAGTCACTGATGCAAAATATTGATTTCAAGGAAGATTTAAAAATGTTACTAATCCACAAGGTAATGGCAGTGCATATTCAAATTCCATATGTTGATTAAAGCTATCAAAGGTCCTATAGACCTATATGACCTCTGTGTTTTAGAATCATGTAGATCTTGGTTCTGTAAGGCACAATCTTCAGGATGAGGAAAAGAAATAACAAGAGTATAGCAACAGAGCAAGATGAGAAGAAATGCTGTAAACTGACACATGGTCTCAGGCATGAGTGCTTCATTCCTTGTTCATTCAGCTCAGTGGCTCCTGGGTCCATTGAACCAAGGATATCAGTTTAGAGGGAGATTGCTCAGTCTTAGAGACCTTCAGTAAAATCTTGGCAGCTTGTGTGGTTTCCTCATCCCAACAGCTTTTGTGAAAGTTTCCTGGCCATTGAAAGACCTCACTGTGGTGGGAGTTCACAAGCAGAATAATTACCAATACCCATGATCCCTCTTTGATGCTCTGTTCTCTCTTGAGTCTCATTTTCTTCCTTCTTACCCTTGTGGGCATGGGGCCGAGTCTATTCACTGCAACAGCCAGCTCTGCTTCAAATGAAGTTCCACCTCAGCTTTGGTCCCTGACAATATTTCATACCTTTTCTCTCAATTTCTAGAATGCCTTCTGCTTCTCTGTTGTCACCTGGTCTTACTGAATGTTAAGTGGAAGAAGTGGCAACACAACCCAGCACCAACTGGTTAAGGAGCAAGAAACTCCTCGCCATTGTGCTAGGCCTTGACTGCCTAAGTCTCTTGGGTGCATTTGAAAACTACTTGCTAAATGTCTGATTAGAGACATTCAAAAATGTTGTCCCTGAACAACTGTCTGACAGCGAAATACCTGTGTAATTAACTTAAAACATTCCACAGGAACATGCTATTTTTGATGAAAATTATTAGTACTTTATTTCTGCCACTCTGTAACTTTTGGTTTGATTAATTTGGCACACTTGCATAGCATTAAGGTGTGCAGAATGGCAACACTGAAGTGAAGAATTGCAGACCACTGAGATGTTGCATAAAACTATTTTTTATATATTTTCAAAATTAATTTTAAAGGGGTTAGGTGCAAAGAACAGCTTTGCACAGATATGTCAGAAACAAGACTCATCAAAAAACATTTAATTCTTTCAAGCTGCCTGTCCTTAAGCAGCACAGGATTCTGAGCAGCTTGCTGTTCAGCCTGACACCCACCCTTCCAACATCAGCAGCCCAGTTCAGCCATGCTCCTCACTGGCCCCACTGGGTGCTATCCCGACCTCCCAGCAAGAAACCTCTCTTTGCGATGTTGTGTGACAGGTGTCTCCTGAGTTTTTTTAAGGGACTATTCCAGGTCTGCTTTTCTCAGGGGAGAGTTCAGGAAACAAGCTCAATGACAAACAGATGCCCAGGAAGAGCTGGCCCTAGGGAGAGGAGAAGGCACATGATCCGTGAACAGTCCCTCTTCTGATGGAACTGTTGAAAGGCACATGGGAGAGTTTGAACAGGATGCTCCAGAGTATGCCAGGACACAGCTCCCACAGGGAAGGGATACTGTGTGCTCAGGTCCAGAATGAAACCCTTGAGGCTCATCTTGCAAAGGAAAAGATCAGCCATGCACTCTTGGGTATTTATGTGCTCACCCTGGGAGAGGATGGCAGGTGACAGAATTAAAAGGCAGGTAACTGTAGGATGATGGGGAATTCCCCTTGCACAAAGCCTAATTAAATTTGGGTTGCCATGCAGAAAAGCAGACTTGTCAGTAAGAATTCCAAAAAGGGATTAGATGCCTTAAATGAAGACAATCTGTATTTGTAATTACATTGCTTGGGATATTATTTCTGTGGGGTACTTAGACTTGTTGTTTGGGGAATAAACTGATCTGCAGCTGGGTTTGGGACAGGAGTTCCCTGGGCTAAAAAGTCTTGCAATGAAAGCAATATTATGCACATTTTATTGCTTCCTCCTAAACATTTGGTTGCCAGCCACTGCTGTAGGCAGCCCCTGGACTCAGCTGACCATCAGTTTGCATCTCTGGAGCATTTCTAATGTCCCTGAATTATATTACATTAGTGTTATAAAGTAGAAGATTCTGTTCTGCAGAATTAATGCAACTTTCTGTTACCCAGTCTGTTGTTGGGAAGAAATACAAGGAAATATAATTAACCTTGTGATATTACCAAAAACAAGAAACAAACAAAAACCAATCAAAACACAACAAAACAAACCACCAACCCCCCCCCACCACCACAAACAAAACAAAACAAAACAAAACAAAACAAAACTAAACACACCAACCAACAAACAAAATAACAAGGGAAAAGATTCATTACAATCAGCACAGATATGCCCCAGCATAGGCATGCCTAAGACTGAGTGCTTTGTTGGTGGAAATATGCCTGGAGTTAAAGAAGGTGAGCAAGTGAGAAGCACAACCACTGTGCTCTCACGAGCAACAAATATGAGATATTTGGACAAGCCTTCGGAGAACATGAGGCTCCTGGGTACCAGTTTATTGCTGCTTGTTCTGAGCAGTGTATCTTTCTGGAGTGGCAGTGGAGGCTCAAATACTTGCAGAGTGACAATAGTTTATCTCTTTCAGCAGTTGGAGAAAATAGCAATTTCAAATAGAAAGTAAAGCTTTCAAACACTGTGAAGAAAGTCACAACTTTTATGGGCCACCCACTATATAAGGCATGAGTGAAGGGGAAGGTAAAGGGAAATGCCTCATCCCAGAGAGTGACAGAAATAACATTTGGGATCAAACTGCAAACTTTTCAGAAGCATGGAGTCATTCATGGGAAATCCTATAGAAGATCCAGAAGATTAAGACCACCTTGTAATTATTCTGTTCATGGTACTGATCCTTCAAAATTATATACATCTATAAACAGAATCCTGGGAATCCCATTAATCCCAGTTACAATATTAAACACAGGTATAAGTCTTTTTGGAACCCTTTATCATAAATTCCTGAAGAAGTAAAAGGCCAGGAATAAGGAAATGGATTTTTCGTTCCTGTATTCTAAATTCGTTTCCTTTGATCCAAGTTCCAATGAGACTAAAGCTCCAACTCAAATTCAGATAAGGACTATCTAATGGCTTCCAAATCGTGAACTTGCCCAGAGAAATGGACAGGTCTTGGGTGCTCAGCCAGCGCCATCTGTAAGGGTGAAAGACCCTGGTCTGGAGCGCACCTGCACCATGGTCAGGAGTTCCTGGTTTTGTACGGAAGAGATATTATAAAACCTACAACAAGATAAAACTTACAACATGCTCCATGAAGATTACAAGACATTTCATTGGGTTACTGAAATGTACACATTCGTAAAGAGATTTTGCTATGCTTGTTGTCTTTGTTCTCAGTACCTCTAAGTGATTTAGATTTTCAGTTAAGAGAATTTGCTCCTATCTGAGGAGTTTGAGGGAGATATAAAATAAAAAGCAAGTTAAGCTGTGCCCAGTGGGCACTAGAGGTAGTCTGGAGGAATGAGATGTTTGGAAAGAGATATGCACAAGTAATGCAAAGCTCATGTTTTCTGACTGTGTCCCAGTGTTCGCAACTGGGATAGTCATTGTTCTGGTCTCTGTTCAGCTCTTAAGCTAGTTTGGAAGCCAAATGTTCAAGTACGCAAAAGGGCCACAGCGGCAGCTGAAGATAGAGGATATCTGTGTAAGAGATAGGAAAACATTTGGGTTACTGTGTCAAATGAGCAGTGCAGAAGACTTCAGCAAGTGGGGGTTATGCTTTAGCTGTGAGTCATGAAGCCATGGGAACACAGTCTCCATATCTACAGTGGTCCATGAACAGCCTGTCTATTATGACAGTAAGTCTCCTTACAGTACTGGCTGTTTATCTCTGTTACAGCATGTATCCCACCCTGGAGAACACATTAAGTGTTTGGAGTCCCACGTCTCCTTTGTCACTGCTCTGGCTGTGTAAAGCAGCACATACACATGCTGTCATCAGACAAGGCACTTTCATGTCTTGTTTCAGCCCCTGGAGCAGCAGCAAAGCAGACAGAGTTTGAGCTTACTGGTGAACCTGGCCAATGATTTCTGAAATCACAGTCTAACTGGCTTTTGTAAGAAAACATGTAAGGACACAGCACTTCTCATCTTACATAGTAGCTTATCCAGAGCTGGTCCCTCTGGCTTTGTAATGGCTCTGACTTGTGAAAACCTCAATCCACCATCAACAGGCGCATCCATTGTTTCTTTCCTGAGCTTCACATGCTGTTCTCCAAGTAGGCCAGATCATGCTGTTGTGCTCACTCTTCCCCTTCTTCCTTTCCTCTTCTGCCGCAATGACAGTGCTGCTTCTCCCAGCTGTTAAAACCTTTCCTCCAGCATGATCTCCTTGGCAGGCATTTCCCTTCTGAGATGTGCCTGAGTCATCCAGGGGTCAACTGCTCTGACATATTACTGGAAATCTGGCAAGGTAGGGGAGATCACAGCAGCTCATCCTGCTGCTTTTCAGGCCGGTAGAGCTCACCAGAGGCCGATTGCTTGCTGCCTGCAGGACAAAACAGGAGGATTGTGTTGGCAGTTTGGCGCCCAGCACTGAACATATTGGTTTCCCAGTTGCAGACTGTTTCCTGGAAACCAAATAATCTCTCTGGCCATCTCCTATTATTCTTTAATAAGAATTTAGCTTGATGCATCAAACTGTCCGCAGACACAATTCAATTAATTGGCCTCCTCAGTAGATTTGCTACTCTGAAGTAAACAAGGAGGTTGGCTTGGGAAAGCAGAGCTTAGCAAGGCCAGACTTGTCGTCCAAGAGGAAAGTGCAGAAAGGGTGTATGTATTGAATGATGGCGGGAGCTACACTTAGTGCTGACACTTAGAAGGCAGCAGTGGTGTGAGCTTTTCCAACTCACTGCTTCCATAAGCAGAGCCACAGAGACCTCCAGCTTCTGGAGCATGATTGAGAGAAAACATGAGTGTATTGGAAAAGGACTGCTCCAGAACTTGTTCCTGGAAGGGGGTACCAAAATGTGATTGCTTGGCAATGAGAAAGCTTCAGCAAGTAGAAGCCCTGTTTGTTGCTGATGTGGTAAAGTTTGGAAGGCTTGCAAAGTTTTCTTTGCAGCACTGGCCTCAGAAAAGAGCCTAAATCTGCCTCACCTTCCATCCTCATTGTCCTTCTAAAGTCCGAACCCAAATAAGCACAAATAAGCCAAATAAGGCTTCTGCCTCACGACCATCCATTGCACTCTGGGTGCACGGGGCAGAGGGAGCTGGGGTTCTCAGATTGGGCCCACCTGCATGTCCAGCTGTTTAAAACTGTTTGCCACCCCTTTCCTCCACTACTCATTTCTCCGCTCCTATGTGCAGCCTGAACCTCATCTCTAGGAGGAAGCTGCCCTCCAAACTCTGCACTCGTACATTTCACCTCCTTTTCTGCATTTTTTTCTGATCCTGCCACCAGAACTGGTACGGAGCCTGGCACCTTTCCTGAGGAGCATTAGCATGGAGCAGCCACTGATGTCTTAGCCACAAAACACTTCAGAAAACTGCATCAGATCAGAAGGAGCAAAATTCCTCCAACAGAAGTCCTTGGCAGTGAGTATTATGTTGAAGACAAGATAGGATTTAGGCATGTTTTACATAGGTACAGCTAGAGATGAGTAGATATGCTCAGATACGTTCACAGGGAGTTTGTAGGTAGGGATAGAGACATGCATTTAAACCTGTAATCTGTGTATGTGCTTTGCAAGACTTTTCCTTAGTATGGTCCCTGAACCAAGAGCATTTTTTTAAAAGCTGGGTGTAAACATCTGTGTAATACACTCAGTCCTATTCCCACAACACAAATGAGACATTCAGCATTTTCCTGATTTCTGCTAATTGATTGTTTTCTGCAAAAGATTTTTCATTGTTAACATTATCTGAGGAATTCCTTGTGAAACATTTTTTTTCTTGACTACCTTGCAAACAGAGAAAGAACATTTGCAACAAATTCTGCCCATTTAAAGATTTTTTAAACATGTTTTTATTCCTTAGATGAGTTTCCAGCCCATTAAGTGGAAAGCACAAACATAACTTTCCTTAAGCACAGAAATATTGGAAGAAACCTCCCTGGATACAAGAGGTAATTGAAAGATTAGTGTGTCCTTCATTTAGAAAACCTATTTGCTGTCTGACAGGCATTTTTTGTCTGACATGCAGAAAGACTTGTCAAAGATTGGAAAATACCACTACAAAGGCAAAAATACTGCTTGTAATTCATAACCCTGATGATACTGTCTTCCTGGGGCAACAGTTGTGTGCCCAGGTGAGCCTCATTCCTGAATTATCTATGAAAAACACAGTCATCTCCCAGTTGTCACTGCTCCCTATTCATTCATTCCCTCTCTGCTCTGCAGATCCTGGAGTTGTGTAATTTGCACATCCCTCATAAAAGCCGCAGTCTTGGATGTAGTGTGACCAGCTGTGAACTGCTGCATTTCCAGCATTTACACATCCAAATGGCTAGGAAAGCACATGCTTTCGGTGGTGAAAGTGGCTGACCAGGGGAACCCTCTTCTTCAGAATAAGATGTGCTACAGGCATAAAAAAGCTACAGGCTTGATGTGAAGGTAATTGGATGAAGTCCTAAAGCCTGTGTGCTTTACCGGATGTCAGCCTAAATGAGCTAATGGTCCCTGCTGACCTTTAAATCTATGAAATGCTGACATTTAAACTGCTTGCTCATGGCCTTTTCTGATAGAAATCTCTCCTCTTTGGTTTTAGATTGGTCCACAACATAGAATCCATGCATTCTCACACAGAAAGAATTGCAATAGTGGCACGCTTAAATAAGCTCCTAGAATGTCTCTGATCTTCTTCTCCAGCCCCTTGCTCCTTTTTTGAAGGTTAAAAGTTCTTGCTGGTGTTTGTTTTTTTGTTTTTTTCCCTACAGATCCTTTTGCAGTTTCTGGATGTTGTAAGTCTGCATGATTTTTGTTAAGGGCTGGTAAGAATTTTTTTTTCTAGAGAGTGTGTCACTGCTGTGAGAGCGAAGAGACCTCTCTGTAAAATGCAGGCTCTGAGATGTGACTGGCATGTACCAGCAGATTCACAGCATGTGTTGCTGTGTGTGCTGCCATCTTACCCACTTTTCCCTACCTACTCTTTTGCTGGCATCAAAGCCACCCCCTGTCCTTTCCAGAGGGCTGTGCAGGTGCTGCAGTGTTCGGCTCTGCTTGCCTGCTTGCCAGGTAAGAGTGAGGCAGCTGCTGGCTACGAAAGGGCTGGAGAAGTTATAACCAGTAGTGTCCTGTATAACCCAGAATCATTCTCACATCTCCTCTGAAAGGAGACAGAAAAAATCATAGTAAAACCAGACAAGTTGAGTACACTGAACCATGCAGGAGTTGATTTACAATGGAGGCTGATTTTGGAAAAACAAGGTTTAAATTAAAATTAATCTTTGAGCCTCTTGCTCATGTAGTCAAAATCAATAGTACCAATACAAAAGGGATTATTTCAACCCATCAGCATTTTGGCTCCAAAGTGATCCTGGTAGGTCTAGTAACTACAAAAATCAGATTCTTGAAATTCAGAAAGGCAAACTGTTAAATTTAGCCTGACCTAAGATTTCAAATCTATAGTACAAGGAAGAATGTCCTATCACTCCCCTGAGGAAAAGACTACAGGCCATCTGATAATAGGTTACTTTCATCCCTACTTTTTCTAGAATTCTGTAAAGCAAGGTAAGCAATGTGAATGTATTTTGTTATGAACAGAAAAGGTACAATATCTGCCTTTCATAACCCAAATTACTAAAATTTTATTTGCATGTGGCAAATCCTAAAAAAATATTCTTCATAATACCACCCCCGGGTTTTCTTTTGGTCCTACTCAATCTGAGACTGAGAACGGTGCCAGCAGAGAGCATGAATGTGTGTATAAAAATAGACCTGTCTCCTCTTGAGTAATTTTGTGTTCATGCTGGTTATTCATCACAAAGCTGGACCTCCATACAGGTCCTAAATAGAATATGTGGATTTCCTGAAATGCTGTCATACCTACCAGCCTAAAACACTTTCATCTGAGAGCCCTTGGGGTTTCCAGTGTCTCCTATGAGGGTGTTCAATTAGTGTGTGCCACTGAGATGTTCTCCATCTTCATACAGTCAACTGGGATCCAGCAGTTGTACTAGAAGAAAGGATGGAGGCAAAACCATACCAAAGTGTCCTTTTTCCTAAATTGCATAGTCCAGATCAGTGCTAAGCCTTCTCCAAGGTGAGGAAAATGATTGCATAGTTTTCCTTGCATAATGATAATAAGAACCAGAGACCAATGCCTAGCAAGTGCCTTAGATAGTGTGACTATTGTGCATCTTCTTCAGCTTTCTCTCCCCCTGTAACAGGACTTAACCACAGTACCTCACAGGCCTTTCTATTTATTGTTGTTGTGTAAGAGGCTGAGGCCTTCAATCATCTTTCCATAATCTCTTTTCTAGTTGTGATGAGGCATTTGCTTTACATAGCAGTTATTCCCTAGCGCATCTCCTTGAATTCAGTGTCATTATTTTATCATTTTGACAATAAACTGCATTTGCCAGGGCAGTTGATGGCTGACGGCTCCAAATCGCAATATAATCCAAATCCCTTGGAATCTAGTTACACTGTTTTTTGTTACTTGAGTGTCCTGCATTTTATGCATTATCTGTAAACTTGGCACTCTCCAGTGAGATTCTGCTCTACATTTTTTAACCAGGGTAGGGTTACCCTGGACCTTCTCCACTGAAGTCTATGGAATTACTCAAGGGTGAACAAATGGAAATCAGAGCTGGGTACTGACTAGGTTTTCAACACCATCATCCAAGTAATTTTATATTTATATATAGGCACTTGTATGAACAACAGATGTCCTAAAGCTGACCTTGAGGACACTTAATTTATGCTGTTCCTGTGACACTTGCTTAGTTGACACCCATTTTACCTCCATCCTAAGTGTTTGTTTGAAGTTAATTCAACATTAATAAACACATTCTTACAGTTATGAATGAAATTCTGGCAAAGGGAAGATATTTTCAGGCTATGTGTACACCTTCTTTTTCCCCTTTCATTATCTTCATCTTTTTCTTCCTTTTTTGGATAAAGATTTTTTCTTTACTCTAACAACAAAGCGTTACTATGTAGCAGACCACTACACATGCCTGGGGACAGTAGGTTTACTGTGCTCCCTGGGATAAAAAATAAAAAAAAAACTTGAAAAGTGTTTGAATGCACGGAGTTTGACAGTCCAAGCCAATGTGGAGGAGAAGCCTAGCAGAACTGCTGACCTGTCACATAACTCTGTAATTTAGTATTATGAAATCCCTTCCCTTTCCCAAACTTCTAGAACACCAGTGTGAAGCAGAAAGCAAAACATGTTTTGTATCTACAACTCTTTCTTTTTCCCTTCTATTTTTCCCTTGCTGGAGAATCTTATTGCCTGTCATAATTACAATTTTCAGCATGAAGTCCCCACAGCAGACTAGAGCACACAATAATAGTATGAAGACAGACAAAACCTGCTACCAGGAAGTTTGTGTCAAACACTACTATGCATTTTGAAGATATTGGATCTTAACCAGCTGGTTTTACCACTTACACCTGTTTCCAAACCCTAGACTTTTCCCCACAGTTTGCTGTTTTGCATTTTAGCCCCTAATTTCTCTTAGAGTAGCAGGAGAGACATGGACTCAAGCTCTCCTCAAGCTTACAGCACCTACTATTGTCTGTCCTGTGGAAAAAGGAGTAATGTGATGCTGTAACTTAAGATTGTCTCATAATGTGCACACATGAGGGAGTCTAAGTGTTTTTGGCATTACCTAACTCCCAAATACTCAACTTTTAGCTCTAATGTTCTCTTGGCAACATGTGGTGTAATTTATATATATATTCCTAAGCAGTTTCCTAGGTTTTTAACACAAGAAAATATAAATAGTGCCACATGCCACCCACATGGTCTGCCAGGTTTTGAAATACAAGTGTCACCAGACACTGCTGTTCCCCAGGTTAAAAGGTCTAATGTCACCAGAGAGTTGCTCTATTGGGTGGCTGTGCTCTGCAGACAAGCCTTAGAGAACAGAGGCACCACTCTTGACTCATAATTCAAACAATGTGGGAGAGGAAGTGTGCATTTTATGCCCACTTAAACATGCAGTTTCAGGATATCTGGCTGGAAAGTGAGCCTGAGAAAGCAGGAATGAGAGCTTGTTCCGCATCATCTTCCTGCCAGACCACATAGAGCAAACTGAGAGTAGAAAACCAAGTGAGCTGAAGAGAGGAAAATTAACACTTCCTTGTGATGATTTCCTTCATGATGATCTTCAGACAAACGTTACTGGAGAACATCAAAGAAATTCCAGCTTTTAAATGATGATTAAATGTTCGTCAGAATGAAACATTGTTTCCTTGGTGTTTTGTCCTCTCTGCCTGGCCTTCCCATGTCCAAAGGTATTTTCCAATGACAGTAGAGGAGGCGACAAGGCTATGGCTCTGACTTCTGCACCCTGCTTCAGGAGAGTGGAAATATACAGCCATCTTTTCACTGCTTCAATGCCATATGTCTGTCAATTGGATCATCAGCAGGCTGGATCTGAGGCTAGCCTAGACCTCAAGCATCTCCTCACAAGTGCCAGTGGAGATGAAAGCAGGAACAAGGGCACTTATCCTCTGAGTTCCCCTGGTATGAAGGAATTCTTCCAGAACCTGAGCATATCACTCTCAAAATGCTCATGATGTGCAGAGTTGCCCAGTTGTCAGGAAATGCAATGAAATGCCAGTATTGTCTTCATCAGCCAGAGACAATTCTTTAAATGCAAATCACAACTGACAGTTCACATGCCTGGATTTCTAACAGAGGCTCTGTTCAGTATCGTCTGATATTAGTGAAATGTACATCCCATGAGCTGGAAGGAAAGATGGAGAGAGCACAATGATCAATGGTATCCACTGCATTTTATGCTGCTGGAACAGAAAGACAGAATGTTTTGTCCCTGGCTGGCTTTACCTGTAGTCTGCAGTACAAATCACCTCCACTGTGCAAAGATGCTCAAATAGCAGGAGCACCTTAGAGCCTTGACCAGATATGCTCTGTCTCCCAAACCCACACAATGGTGCTCAAAGGAGCAGGTTGCTGTGATCTGCCTTGCCCAACTCCTCCTTGCAGGGAGAGCACCTTCCCCCCCTTCTTAAGGTTGGATGCCTCTGCTCTGCTGGAGCCCTTTTCAGCCTTGCCATGGCATGTGCAGAGTACAGCAGTGGAAAAAACATTCAGAATATGTTATCTGAAGTGACTATTGCTGAGCAGGAATTCAACAAAGTAAGGGGTTGTCATGGTCCATGGAGCAGCTACCTGAAGTAACATGTCAGACAGGCAAAGCTGGAGGGCAAAAGCAGACTACACCTTGCTCATGCACCTGGAATTATCTCCACTATCCAAACACCCTGCTCTTTAAAGTCTGAAGAACAAGTTTTTTTGATAAAGCTATCATCTCTGAGTTCACTAAGTTTGCTTACTGCTTCCATCCAAACAAGAAACCAGTTGTTTTTATGGGAGCTATTAAATACCACTAGCAGCAGAGGTTTGAGGGTGGAGTTTTTGCCATAGTAAAGTGTTCCATGAAGCAGATGTAGTGGGATTTCTCCCAGAGTCAGGGAACAAGGAAACCAGAAGTGTCACATGAGTTTTTAGTTGCAGAGAGCTGGGAATTTAACACAGAAACTGGGGGCAGTTGGTGTGAAAAGCTCCAAAAATGTGTGCAATCATGTGCAGTGCTAGCTGTCTGCTGTGGAGAGACCTTTTACATTTGCAAGTCTCTTCCTTCCAGTTCCAGCAGCTGCCTTTCTGAGGGAAAGTGGAAGATGTTTCTTTCAACATTAATCAATGAATACCATATTTTCTGGCAATATCACCTTTTCAGTTCACATATAACAAGCTGCAAAGCCACACAATCATTTCAAAAGGACATATCAAAGTAACTACAGTGAACTATATTGAACAGTGACTAGTAGCAGCTTAATTGAATTCTTGAAAAGCTTTCTTTTCATCTCAGTCATGAATTTATCACCAGAGTAATCTAGCATTCTCACATTTTTCATGAAAGATTTTATGCAAGCCACAATCCTGAACACCTGAAGATTTGTAAAGGATGTGCTTATGCATATTGCTAACCTAAGATCAGAGAGAAGACACAATTTGATGAAAGCAACTCAAAGCTGGGCATTTCTTGGACCTGCATGCAGGTAGTGTCTTCCTTCTCACAAGTACCTGTGGTCTGACACCTAAAAATAGATACCCTAATTTGGCTAATGCTGGCATAAGGTAATTGTGGTACAGGAGAGACCTTAGGGGAAAAAAGAAAAAAAAGAAAAAAAAAAAAAAAAGAAAAAAAGAAAAAAAAAAACCACAGCATAATTTATATTCATTTCAATCCCACGTGGTACGGATTCTCTCACTGGTGTTTGATTTAATACCTGCTGAGTTGCCCATTGAGAAAACTATCCTTTAACTTGTTCTATAATAGCTATTCTGAGTTCTTATATTCCCAACAGCAAAATTTGTTTCCCACTCTCAGGCCAAAGAAAAATCATTCCAAAGAATGTAGCTGAGACGTGCTGATGTGCATGCTTTCTGTATGAGTACACATGCACATCTGTGCACACACGTGTATGCATATTTCTTGTCAAGGATGGAAGTTCACACCTTTGGTAGCATAATGCTGGTGCTATCATCTTAAATTAATGCCACTGTTAACCTCAAGCCCTTGTAAGGAGGAGTACAATCTTGCCCAATCCCTTGGCTGATTAGAACTGTCATTCCTCCTGATGTCACAGCTACCCTGTGCTCACAGTCCCTCAGCTACACCAATTCATCCGAGGGTATCTTCAGATTAAGAGGGTTTTGTTGATTTAATTAAAGAGAATTTTCTTAAATTTACTGAGAAATTGGGGCTTTTTTAAGAAATCTGTATCCATACTTTTGAAAGACATTTAGAAGTAAGACTGTTTCTAACAAATTTGAGTTTGGCAAAACTATCTATCATATCTATACATTCAATCATAAAATTTTAACTGTAAACATTTTGATTGAAACTGTTTTTTAAAAAATCAGTTAAAAACCAGTTTCACCACCTGTGTTAAAATTCTGTAATTTTTTTCTTTTTTTGTTTTTCTTTGCTCTGGGGAAAAAAGAGCCGATTTACTTGAACAGTTATGTATGTGTGCAGTATTCCCTGGGAAAATGAACTTGCCAATGCATCAATCTAAAAAGGAGGTTTTTTCCTCCTTATGAGCTTAATTCTTCAAAACCAAAGGGCATGTCCACCTTCAGTTACCCAAGAACAGCTCCTGCTTTTTACATTCTCATTGTCAGGCATAAAGAAGTCTTAGCAGTTGGTGAAATGGAAATACAGGAAATTACTTTAGAAAAGCAGTGCAGCACCCTCTAGCGTGGACATATTTATGAAACAGCATGGCTTTATAAATCACACAATCATAGATTCATAGAATGGTTTGGGTTGGAAGGGATCCTAAGGACCATGTAGTTCCAGTGCCACTGCCATGGGCAGGGACAGCTGCCATTTAGAGCAGGATGCTCAAAGCCCCATCCAGCCTGGCCTTGAACACTTCCAGGGGGGACACATTGATTTAACATGATGCTGACCCACCAGCTCAGTGCAATGTCTGGTTTAGGCTCTGTCACTAAGTTTCTGTTTGACCTTGGACTATTTGATCCACTTTTTCTCAGTTTCCGTACCTGTAAAAATCAGGAAAGGGTTAGCCTTTTTAGGACACCTTTGACTGTCCTAATAACAAGTTTATCCTTATCAAAGGTGTTCTGATATCATAATCATATAACAATCAGATGATGGAGGCTAGAGTAACAGCTCTGCCTCCCAAAAATGTACTGTGCAACATGCAACAGTGCAGGTAGGTAAGCTCTCCTGTAGGGTGCTCCACCTCACCTGTCAGACAGACTTTTTTTTTTCTCCCCAGTACAATCTCCACAGAAAAGAAGTGCCTTGCAGACTGGGATTATAAACTGTCAGTGTTTCAAAACTAACCAATAATAGTTTTGTATGTCTGCCTCTTGGAAAGCCTGGCACACACCGACTCACATAAACCAGGGCACCTCTTTCTCACATCAATAAACTCCATTGCCTTGCATTTTATTTTGAGACTCAGAAGAAGCACAGGACTTCCTTGGGGAAGCTGAGTGAGGAAGAAGGAGATTTGATCTCCATAAGATTTTGTAGTAAGGTAGAGAATTTCCAAAATGTTGAGCTTTTACCCTTTTCAGAGGCAACACTTAGCTAGAAAAGAGATCTTCTGAGAAGCCGGTCTTTCACTTCTGCTTTGTACTGTACTTTATTGATCTCCAGTGGATTTCTGTGAATGATCACTGACAATAGCTATTGCAAAAAGATGGAGGTTGTCAGATGTGCCAAAGGAAGCAGTTTCTAACAGCTTGAATTCACTGGAAAGGATGGGGGAAAAAATTAAGATTCATGTGCAAAAGTGATCTCCTGCCCAGACTTTATCTGAGACTGCAGTCATCATGCCTGCATGAGTATATATCTTTTTCAAGTCATATTGCTGTCCAATGCATCGACATATATATAAATCCCAGGTGGGATCTTAGATGGGATATTTGCATTTTGACACAATATTGAGGGAACTGTGTTGCAGGACTGGATTTGTAATGGGATAGCCAAGAACTTCTTTGACATAACTTATTAGATACAAACCACTTAATCTTGAATGTCTCTGACTCTACCATGAAGTGACAATATAATAAAGAACCTGTCCAGGATGTCCAGGTACAAACCAAACAAAGAAACTAGTGCCAGCGCTCCAGCAAGTGAGATTCACTACTGCCATCTCTGTAGCTATTTTTCACATGCCATGGCCCTTCCATTGATCAAGCTTGTGCAAACTCTGCTCAAAACTACCAGGTTCAGGCTAATTACTCCTTAGTTAATCAAGGCTTTTACCATTTTGTAGGCTGCCATAAACTTTCCTTCCTGCCTTCCAGCCAGGTTCCTCTTCCTTTGCACACAGCAGTCACATAAGTCACAAGGCACTTCCCTCCTTCAGTTCTCTTTAGTCCCTGTGAACAAAAAAAGTGTATCAAATCTAGAGCTTAGGGAAGCAGCCTTTTATTCCTCCCTTTATAGTAAGATCTGAGACGTAAAGTCAGGGGAAAGGAGTCTCTTAACTTGTGAAAGACAGGAACTGAAATGTACAAAATCTCTAGGGTTTTCTTAGCACTACCTCCTGCTTTTGGGTCTGTAATGATCATACTTCAAATCAGAAATCTGTGATTTCAAGAAAAAATGGTGAAAAAAGTTTCCTCTGCCTTACAGTCAGCAGTGTTCAAAGCCAGGATTCGGAACGTCAGCAGAAATAACTTAATATATGCTGATCTCCAGCAGACAGGGAGGGACAATAAAATTGTAAAAAGTAGTAAGATTAGAGATGTGCAGGAAGGAGACAAATTTCAAGAGGATCTCAAATAATTTACTGCCAGATTTGATACCAATTTAGTCTGCCTTTATTTTAAATCATGCCCTCGGAGCAATATTTTTTACCAGGATCAAGGCTTAGAAAAACAGCACAATGAAAGTGACAAGAGGAGATTAGGAACAACTCTATGTTTAGCCCCTCTATTGTCTTTTGCTTCTTTGTTCCTGCAAGCATTTTTGATCCTGCAAGCATTCAGTGATCCAGTCACCCCAGCTACATTTTGAATCAGTTTGCAGAGTTAGAGTAGGACTGTGTATGCAGAAAAATAGACAAGGCATGTGGCGTAAGTGGACATTTTTCTGAACATATTGCAAGACTTCTCTTAATAATTTTTTATTATATTTTTAGCTCTCTTTCAGTATCATGCTGTCAGTATTACTGCAGCTAAACTGCCTGTGGGCCAAGCCTGCTGTTTGGCTATGTGTCCAGAAGAAAGAGGCTACATATCCTGCTATCTACTGCAAAGCCAGATACCAGTATTGTTCTGCACATTCCATCAGCTGGCATCTACCCCTTTCTGAGCAACTTAAGGCTAAGGCCATACCTAGTCCAGGATTTACCCATGTGATTTTACCTTGTTCAAGGTAATCAACGGATTTCAAATGCCAGATAAAACAAACTGCTTGGACTTGAGCTTTGTGCTAAATTCATCTTCAGCAGACTACCTAGTATTTCTTAGTAGAGGGCAGCTCAAGTTCACCTAAACTTTGTTTATATATCTTAAAGCCAAAGCTATGCATCCAATATGGTGAAAAACAGTTTTACATTGCAATGTAATAGTGGGGATAACACAGCAACAGTTGAATTTTCTCTGTGTGAATCTGACTGCAGCACTGGGAAAAATAGGAGACCTGCAGAGAATTTGACTGGAAATCAACAACCTGCAGATTGGATGACTGGTAATTCCCATTTGTGCTCTGCTCATCAGCAATAAAGTGAATTATTTCTGTATTGGCTTTATGATTTGCCTAAAGCAGGGAGAAAAGTACCAGACAGGGGTATTCCTGATTCTCATGCCTTGTTCCATTGAACTGGACATTAGAGAAGCCTAGGTGAATGAAGTCCTGCTCGTGCAGGTTCTTTTGCTGATGCAGGGATGGTGTTTGCCTTGGCCTAGTGCTTGGATACTGCTGGGAAGAGTTTTATCCCAGCATGTGCCCATCTACTTCTCACACAGCTGGGCCCCTGTCAGCCCCCAGCTGGCTCCCTCTCTGGTCCCAGGCAGAGCCCCCTTACATCTGATGGAAGCTGTGCAGAAGCATCTCAAAGGAGGATGGGGCACAGAAACCCTGGCACAGTGTTGGGCAGCACTTCCAGGAAGAGAAAGAATATATCCTGTGAGGATATATATTATATTAGGCTGTGAGGAATGGCACAGCCTTGCCCTGGCAGCAGGAGGCATCTCCAGCTATGTCTGTGTGAGGTGTGAGCAGGTGGGTGACCTGCTCAGCATGGTAGCACATCTCCAAGAAGAGGTGATGGAGCTCAGGGAAGAGGTGAGCAGCCTAAGAAACATCAGGGAGAGTGAGAGGGAAATTGACTACTTTCTTCAAATGATCTCCCCTAAATTAGACCAGGAAATAACTATTAGGGGAACAGAGGATCCCATATCCTCTCATATACAAGTCCCCCAGCCCTCCCACAGTAACCCACAGGAGGGGGGGGTCAATGGGAACAATCCAGTGCTTGACAGAAAACAGAGCAAACATGTTCCCCTAAGAATTACACCACCTTTAGTGTCCCTGAGGAACAGGTATGGGGCTCTGCAGAAGGATTTGGTTACAAGCAAGGTCAAGGGCCCACAAAAGGCCACAAACACCACCAACATTGACTCACCTCAGGATGGCCATCAAAACTGACCCCAAAATGAAAACTTGAAGGGTCATTGACTCCCTGATGAGGGGAGCAGAGGGCCCCATATGCAGACCAAACCCACTTCACAGGGAGGTCTGCTGTCTCCCTGATGCCCAGGTTAAGGATGCTGCAAGTAAGCTTTCCAACCTTGTGAGTCCTTCAGATTATTACCAACTTCTGGTCTTTCAGGTGGGTGGTGATGATGTAATAACAAGAAGCACACATTCAATCAAGAGAAACTTCAAGGGCTTGGGGCAACTGCTAAAGGGATCAGGAGCCCAAGTTGTGTTCTCCTCCATCCCTCTAATGACAGCAATGGATGAGGAATGGATTGTTAGCAGGAAGATGCAGCAAGTTAATTCATGGCTCAGGAACTGGTGTCAATGGCACAGTTTTGGATTCTTTGTCCATGGGCCAAATTCCATGGTACCTCATGTCCTCAAATCAGATGGGCTTCATCTGTCTAGCAGGGGCAAAAGGACGAGAGCCTGTTAGCTGGCGGGGCTGATCAGGAGGGCTTTAAATGAGGTCTGAAGGGAGGAGGGAAGGGGTGGTGGGATTGAAACCTTGCTCTCCAGAGATCAGCATAAGGGTGGAAAGCCCGACTTAAGAGTAAAATCAACAGTCCAGCTAAAGTGCACGTACAGCAATACACACAGTATGGGAAACAAATAAGAGAAGATGGAAGCCTTCGTGCAGCAGGAAAGGTCTGATGTAGTCACCATCACAGAAATGTGGTGGGATGACTCTCATGACTGGAGTGCTGGCATGGATTGCTACAAGCTCTTCAGAAGGTACAGACAAGGTAGGAGGGGTGGAGGGGTGGCTCTATATGTTAGAGAGTCTCTTGACACTGTAGAACTTGAGGTCAGTAACAATAAGGTTGAGTGCCCATGGGTCAAAATCAGGGGGAAGGCCAATAAGGCTGACATCCTCGTAGGAGTCTGTTACAGACCACCCAACTAGGATGATGAGAGTGATGAATTTTCCTACAAGCAGTTAGCAGATGTCTCCAAATCACCAGCCCTTGTTCTCATGGGTGACTTTAACCTGCCAGATTTCTGCTGGGAACTCCACACAGAGAAGAGGCAGTCTAGGAGAATCCTAGAGCACATAGTGGATAACTTCTTACTCCAGTTGGTGAATAAGCCTACCAGGGATGGGTCCCTGCTACACCTTCTGTGCACAAACAGAGAGGGGCTGGTGGGAGATGTAGTCATCGGAGGCCATCTGGAGCACAGTGACCATGAAATAATAGAGTTTTCAATACTCAGGGATGCAAGGAGGGCCATCAATAAAACCTCTACGCTGGACTTCTGGAGGGCAGATTTTGGCCTTTTCAGAAAACTGATTCAGAGTGTACTCTGGGAAACAGCCCTTGAAAACAAAGGGGTCCAGGAGGGATGGGTGTACTACAAGAAGCAAATCTTGAATGCACAGGAGCAGGCTGTCCCGGTGTGCCCAAAAGCAAACTGGAGGGGAAGACGACCAGTCTGGCTGAACACAGAGATATTGAAGGAAATTAGGGTAAAAAGAGAGCCTACAGACTATGGAAAAAAGGGCTGGCTTCTCATGAAGAGTTTAGGAATATAGTTAGGTCATGTAGAAAGAAATTAGACAAAGGCATGATTTGAACTCAAATCTTGCCACTTCCACTAAGGATAAAAAAAACGTATTTCTACAGATACATCCACAGCAAAAGGAGAGGCAGGGAAAACCTCCATTCTTTGTGGGACATGGGGGGAAACAATTACCATAGATGAGGAAAAGGCTGAGGTATTTAACACTTTCTTTACCTCAGTTTTCAACTGTATGACAAGTTGTCCTGACGACAGATGGCTTCTGGGGTTTGTACAGAGAAATAAGAAGCTGAACAGCCTCTGTGTAATCCTGGAGGAAACAGTGAACTGCTGAGCCACTTGGATCCTCACAAGTCAGAGGGGACCCACCCCAAAGTTATGAGGGAGCTGGGGAAGAGCTCACCAAGCTCCTCTCCATTGTTTACCAACATTCCTGTCTCACTGGGGAGGTCCCAGATGGCTGGAAGTTGGTGAATGTCACAGCAATCCACAAAAAGGGATGAAAGAAGAACCCAGAAAACTCCAGGCCTGTCAGCCTGGCCTCAGTGCCTGGCAGGGTTATGGAGGAGATCATCCTGGGGGCAATCACACAGCACCTACAGGATGGACAGGGGATCAGACCCAGCCAGCACAGGGTTAGGAAGGGCAGGTCCTGTCTGACCAACCTGATCTCCTTTTTGATCAGGGGACCCACCTGGGGAATAAGGGAAAGCCTGGGGATGGAGTCTCCCTGGAGGGCAGCAAAGCCTTTGACACCATCTCCCATAGCAATCTCCTGGAAAAGCTGTCAGCCCAGGGCTCAGACACGAGCACTCTGTGCTGGGTTAAGAACTGCTGGAGGCCACCAGAGAGTGGCGCTGAACGGGGCTGATCCAATTGGCGGCTGTGGTGTCCCCCAGGGATCAGTGCTGGGCCCAGTTATGTTTAAAATCTTCATTGATGATTTAGATGAGGGGATTGAGTCCACCATTAGCAAATTCGCAGATGACACCAAGTTCGGAGGCAGTGTGGATCAGCTGGAAGGCAGGAGGGCTCTGCAGAGGGACCTGGACAGACTGGAGAGTTGGGCTGATTCCAATGGGATGAGGTTCAACACAGCCAAGTGCCAGGTCCTGCACTTTGGCCACAACAACCCCATGGGGAGCTCCAGGCTGGGCACAGAGTGGCTGAGAGCATCCAGGCAGAAAGGGACCTGGGAGTCTGGATTGACAGGAAGCTGAACATGAGCCAGCAGTGTGCCCAAGTGGCCAAGAAAGCCAATGGCATCCTGGCCTGTATCAGGAACAGTGTGGCCAATGGGTCCAGGGAAGGGATTCTGCCCCAGTACTCAGCCCTGGTGAGGCCACAGCTTGAGTCCTGTGTCCAGTTCTGGGCCCCTCAGGTCAGGAAGAGCTTGAGGTGCTGGAGCAGGTCCAGAGAAGAGCAAGGAGGCTGTGAAGGGATCCAGCACAAGTCCTGTGAGGAAGGGCTGAGAGAGCTGGGGGTGTTCAGTCTGGAGAAGAGGAGGCTCAGGGGAGACCTCATCACTCTCTACAACTCCCTGAAAGATGGTTGGAGCCAGGGGGGTGGTTGGGCTCTTCTTCCAAGTAGCTACCAGTAAGACAGGAGGGCATGGACTTAAGCTCTGCCAGGGAAGGTTTAGGTTTAACATTAGGAAAAAATTCTTTACAGAGGGGGTGATCAGGCATTGGAATGGGCTGCCCAGGAGGTGGTCTCCATCCCTGGAGGTTTATAAGAGACTGATGTGGTGCTCAGTGCCATGGTCTGGTAACCACAGTGGTAATGGATCAAGGGTTGGCCTTGATAATCTCTGAGGTCCTTTCCAACCTGTCTGATTCTATGATTCTGTGATCCTCTGATGGACAGCAAGACAGGGAAACTGCAGAAATGTCATAATCTGTGCAAGCCAGATTTTTATATTTCTTTCTAATGCAGTTTTCGGAGGACAATGGAGGGTATCTGGATGTCAGTGAGAATAGAAAACACTAACAGGCAGGTTTTTTCAGCATCCCTGATGCTCTTTATGCTCTCTGAGCACGTCTCAGAGCTGATCTGTGTGCTACTGTCACTTAGAGAAAATGCTGGAACCATAATGCACCAGCTGCACCACTTTCCTGGGTACTCTCCACACTTGGGCTTTTCCATCATCATCTACATTTTGCATGAGCCAAATTCAGGTGAAGTGTTCACACCCTTAAGATAGCTATTCAGTGGCACTTCAGTGGCTGTCTTAAAAAAGAAAGAGAAAAAGAAAAAAAGAGGCATGCTATTTTTGGTTGTGAGTAACAGGAAAACTTAATGAGAAACATCTCTTTTGGAATGCTATCAAAACATGCCTCTATCAAAATATGTAAAATCATCAAGACTGGCAGAGCCATGTGTCTCCCTCAGTGAGATGGGACTTAATTTCTGCATTGGCAGCAAGCTCTATCTCCCCATTCTCCACAGCCTGAGCAAACAGCAAAAGCAGAATTATCAGCTGCAGTTGCCACTATTGCTTTTAAAATGTTTGTAATGGCAAATCAGGGTGAGGCCTAGTGAACATGACACACCCATAGTGGAATTTCAGGAGTAAACTTCAGTCATGAAAACAGCTCTCCAATGCCTGTTGTACAGGACTGATGTAGAAGACTAAGAAGATACTGCCACTGAACATGTAAAAGCATTAACTCAAGGTGAATCCATGAATCTAGTATCCTGTTTGTAATGATACAGGTACATCAAGATCCTAGTGTGAAGTTTTTCCATCACGATGAGTTTGGTTTTGTGTTGGCAAAATCTGTGCCATGGATTGATGAGCTAGTGTAGAATTCTCTTATGTCATTCACATGTCTAAAATGTCTCCTCCTTAGACTGAGAGCAAACGAGAGTCAGAACAGAATAATATTGTAAAATGTTCAGTGCTGGTGTACTGTGCTCCCTCTAGATTTCCTCATCTACAGTTTCACCAATATAATACCCCAGTACTTTGCAAGCAGCAATTACCCTTTATCCAGCAAGCTCATTTATCACATTAGGTTTCCCAGGAAAGCAGCCCAGGCACAGAGAAGTACATTCTGACACCCAGTATTTTCTCAGCTGAGAAAGGCAAATACGTAAAGTTTGTGTTCCATTAACAGCACAGATAAAACTCTGTTATTCCATAAATATGCACCATCAGCAGGAAACAACACAACACTGGCAACAAGGATTTCATTTACTGGATTAATGTTTTTTTCTAGCTAAATATGCATTTTGACAGTTTCATCTCCACACATTCACTTGTTCCTTCTCAGAACCCTGAATTTTGTTGTTTCATGGGGTAGGAGCTTCTGTGTCTTACTTTGACCATCTTCAACCTTATGTCTAGTACAACCAAGACATCTGATTCCTGTCTATTTGGTAGAACACCTCCAGCGTTCAAGTAATCCAAAGCACAGTGGCCTAAGGTGAGTGTACTGTATTGGGGTATTTCTCTCTCCTCAGCTATTCAAGTTATTTGGAGGCAGGAGCCAGGCTGTTTGATATGTATTTTAGTTGTTAATCTGACGAGAGACCTCTCTCTGCCTTGGTGAGGCTCATCTTGCAGCACCTGTCTATACAGAAATTTCATGGGGGCCCTGCTGGAACTGATGGCTTCATGTGGCACACATCCTGCAAAACAGATGTATCTGGAGCTTTCCTAGAGAGGCAAATGGTCTAATTGGACAAGACAGAAAAGCACAAAGAGGCAAAGTGCTCTCTGAGCTCCTATAGCAGGTAAGTGGCAAAGGGAGGAGAAAAACAAGGCATCTTTACTCTCAAGTGAATTCCACCCCCATCAAATCACACACTGCTTCTCATTAAACTACTGGTGTTTATCCATCTTTTGAGTCAGAAAGGTCATTTTGCCTCTCTCCAGTGGGAATGTCAACCAAGTAAAAAAAAGTTAGGTTTGGCAAAATAAAACAGGAAGAAAAACATAATTCTAGCTTCTTGGGATAAAAATAGTGTATGGACTACATTCTTGACAAAGCTGTTATTAATTCAGAGATAGATCTGAGGATTGGTCAGTTAACATGGAAATGTTTTCCAGGACACCACAACTTTTGACTATGCTATACTAAAAGGAGAGATGAAAAAATGTCAGGAAAACATGAAAGAAAGTGGTAAGAGTGTGTTTTCCATTAAATCAATCTAGGGGTGCCTCAGCAAAGTGAATGGTTTCTTATTCAGAGTTATGGATTGGAGAGAGGACTTCTTTGGGCAGGTCATAATTTTTGTTTCTTTTTTGTGCTGGGCTTACTTAAAATTAATGCCTTGTTTCCTTCCTGTTTCTCACCTTCAAAGACATGGAGGTTCTTGGGGTTTTTAGCTGTCACAGCAATACTCTAAACTTGCTGAATGGTGTTCCTCAGTCTGAAAAGCATTGAAGACAAGCCAGGGAAAAATGGATGTGCATTAAAATGCTGGCCTTTGTCCTCCTGGAAGGGGGCTGGGTAATGAACTGTCACACAAAGTCTTTATCCTAATGATGTCAGCTGTGAAAATTCACTGCCCACATGCAAAAATGCTTCCTTTCTGTGGGGCTATATGAGTTCAAGCCTCAGCATTTCTACCCTGGTGTGTGACTGTCCCCCTGAAAGAAGAGATGATTGCTAGGCAAAGATCCAGGCCTCCCTACATGGCAAGATATCCCTGCATGGTCTTCCTACACATCCTGGAGATGCGGACTTGGGATCCTGCACCCGCGCAGACCACACCTCCTGCACACTGAGGCATCTTTGTGCTCTGCCCTCGCCCTGGTACAGCTTAGCCTACAGAAAGTTCCCACAGCTGGCAAAAGAGCTGGCTGTTATCCCACCTCTCCTCCACTGCCCAGCCTGGGAGAGGAGAGAAAGAGCAAGACTGGATCTCATATTCTGAATGGTTGATACCACTGTTGCTGTGCTGTCCCAGGCACACAGCCCCCTGCACAGGCATTAATCCTCAGCTTACTTTAGGAGAAGGAAATGAAGGAGAATAAAGCACTCTAGCTGAAGTACTACACTAAAAAAAAATAGCATAAAGAAGGAGATGCTTGAGCCAAGTAGACTGAAAATTTGCAAGCCACCTAAGCAGAGCTGGTGCTGAAAACTCAAATCTCCCCACCACCTTCCTGCTGAATTCTTCACAGCCACCAACTCCCATCTGGATTTGGAGGTACATTCACTGTAGCAGTGAAAAGCTGTTTCTGTGTGCAGAGCTGCCTGACTTCTGGGGACTCAAGCCCAGGGAGCCTGGATCAAACCCCTTCCTGGCCCTGGCAGCCTGACCTGCTGCAGTGCACACCGAAGGAAATGCAAGGCAATACTCTGAGCAGGAGCATCATGCTGCCTCATCACAGACCTTTGATCTCCACATATATTTCATTCACCTCAAAGCTATTTCTGGACAAGATGGAGGCACTGAAGCCTCACTTTTTAAATTAAACATCTTTCTTTCTCTCTTTTAGAAGAGGAGACAGACATTTAATTTCTTATATTAATTTGTCCAATAAAGCACACAGCACTTCTCAGCTGATTAAGTGCCACACCACTCTTTGGCAGACAGCACTGTTGTGTAATTCCAACCCATTCACATTCCTCAGCTCTCCTTCTGAAAAGCCAAGATTTCCATTCCTTGCCAAATGACAGAAAGGATCTGCCAGCTGAGAGGTGGTTTTAAAATAATTGCAAGTACTAAATTGGCAAGGAGAAAAAAAATTGATTGTCAGAAATATCACCTGTGGCCAATGCAGAACCCTATTCCCCAAAAGACACTGTGCTGGTTAGGGCATATTTTTAGTGGTTTACCTGGTGGCTTCTTGTGGTAATCTGTGAAACAATTAAATCACTGTGCTGCTTCAGCTTTAAGAGCTGCTCAAAAAAATAGAGCATTTTGTAACATTACTTGGGTAAGAGAGGAGTGATGGTGTTCTGGAGGGTCCACACTGAAGATATTAGTGCAGCATCCCTCAAGGGAGCTAATAGGTGACAAGTAGAGACAGCAACTAACTCAAGGAGTGACAGAGGCTTCCTGTGGTGTCCAAAAATTTGAAGTGCCTGGCTGAATGAAAAAAAGCATGTCAGTTGTCTTCAGTCTACCTTCATGAGCTCAGCACTAGCTTTGTCTGCATATTATCAAACTTCATTGCTTCCCAAAGCTATAAGGTTTTCTGATGACCTTCCTGAAGTCAAGATTTTCCTTTGTAACCAAAGAAATACAGCAGGATAGCATCTTGAGATGAACACAAAGAGATACATCTGATGTAGACAAAAAAAAGAAGGGTTTGGTATAGAAAAGCCATCTGGAATCTCTCACTCACACCTGTGCATATCATGAGGTGCTTCCACCAAAGGTGAAGATGAGAGATTAGACAGTAAAAGAAGCCCACGGACAAGGACTACATGCCTGAGGAGACTGAATACCTGACCAGCCTGACCACAGATTGAAGGAATGCACAATGTGTGGTAAGTACCTGGACACTTAATCCAGAGACATCCAGTCAAAATGCCTTCTCCTGCCCCACCTTTCCAAAGTGAGGTTAAAATAATGGGGGAACCTCTTCTGAATGAGTAGTGTAGGCAGAGTGGAGATGAACATTCTCTTCCAGAACAGTGACGGGGTGCTCAGAGGAATAAAACCAGACCCACAGAAATCCAAAGTAAGGATCATTACATCCCACATCTCAGTTGCTTTTGACTCTCATAGTTGGCATTGCAGAGAAGGAAACCTGACCTTACCGATGAATAGGAACACAACTTAACACTCACAGTATCAATCCCATGCTTGATTTATCAGCACTACAATGCATCCAGAATAGCACCTATCTGCATAAGGACACTGTAAATAAGGACATCTGGCAGGGTTCACAGCTACTTATAAATTTCAAAGATACCTTTCCTTTCTGTTAGACATCAAAAAGACAATATTCTCAAAAAGATTTTAATGTAATATCTTTCTTATCTTAAGATTCTTATCTTAATGTAATATCTTTCTTATGTGGTTTCACATACCATTATTGTTCTCATGTACTGAAATGATATTTAGCTTCAAGGGAAGTCTCAGTCATCTGCTCCAAATCTGTTGACATACAAGTAAATTTCAAGCAACAGTGCCACTGTCAGCCAAAAAAAGGGAATATCTCTGTAGTCTGACAGTTGTTTTTCTGTAGGAAAAAGAATGAGAAAACAAGAAAAAGAGGAAACTATTTGCAGGCTTGGAATGAAAGTCCAGAATGAATGTCAAGAGACTCCCAGCAGCCATAACAAAAAGATTCTTAATGTTTTCTTTTTCTTTATTTTTTTTCCCCAAAGGCTGCATTAAAATAGACATTTTTTTAAATCAAAGCATTTGGGGTTTTCCAGAGCACTGGGATCAATACTTCCTCTCTAAATACTTGGGCAATGTGTCACTGATCAAATGTCAGCCACAATTTATTCATTGTGCAATGCTCTGAACTCAGTGCAAGGCCTGCACTGTGAATATCCCTAAACTTACTAAGAGCCTATTGTGGTATTTCTCCCTCGCTAAATTGCTTTTGTTCTTGAATGTCACCCGAGCATCTTAGTGGACACATGCAGTCAAAGCAGCTTTCTTAAGACAGTCAGTTATTTGCTAATAATTCATAGTCTGTATGAAAGCCAGAGAGGGGCAGAAAAACTCTAGAATGAAACAGCACTTCTATGCAGATCAGTGCTAATCTTAAACTTCAGTTTTTGGAGGCAATCGGTTCTTTGCTCTGAGCTTGCAGAGTGTGCATTATGCTCAGCAGCTTGCTCTAGGGATACACAGTGGTCCAGAGGAAGAGGTGGATGTGTGTAGCTAACTGAGTGATCTAGCCAGGAGTGGACAAGCTGAGGATCTCTTTGCCATGTGATACTGGGTTGTGAAAGCTGATGTATATTCCACACCCCTGCCAGCTCTCCACAGCATCCCTTTCCCTCAGGTACACTGCTGCAGAGCTCCCACCCTGCTATCCCACCCCAACATGCTGCTGCTGTATTTTGAGCAGATTTTTCTCCTGAGGACACTGAGAGGCAAAGTTTTCTGTAGATGCCTGATGCCTTGGTTTCTTGTCACTGAGTGAATCCTTTGCCAGTGCCAGTGCCAGTGCCAGGAAAAGAGCTGATGTCCACCCTGGGGAGGAGAAGCTTAGACTGACTGGAAACCGTCACTGACAGACAATACTTCTGTGTTCCCTCACAGACTGGAAAAATCTAGAGATATCTCATTGTCTGCTCCTGAAAATCCCAGCCATTCCTTGAGCAATGGAAATAACAAAGTGCATTTTCCAGTGTGTTTGCTGTGCAGATTTAGTTAGGCCTAACACAAGCCTTCATCTCAGAAGGAGAGGGAGCTGAGACTTTTCTGTGCCCTTCCTCTGATGAAGGAATGCGATTATTGCTGAGCTCTCTCCTCTGTCAAATTAGGTGGGAACTGGCCAACAAATGCAAAACATGTTGAGACTACTGGGACACCCATGCTGTTACCTCATAACCTTCATTTTCTGAGCAAGTCAGTCTGAAAATGTCTCTCTGTTCCTAAGTAAACAGCGTGGGCCTATGCCTATTCGCCTTCATCCTCATGTCTGTCTTTGCAGTTTCTCATTCAGTTTGTTTAGTTTACTACTCTGGATTTGATTTAAAGAATTAGTGTTACTAAAATTATACATATACTGGTATCTGCAGCCGTGACTGCAAAAGGAATGTGCAATCTTCTGTCACAAGGAATGGGGGTGGGAGAGGAGAAAAAGAACAAGACCACTCCAAAGTTTGCTAGTAATAAGAAGTAAACTTGGCATGGATTTAGACAACATCAGCCTGATGTATTTATAGATTTTCAATTATATATATCAGAGTTAGCCTAGAATGCATTCCTGATACTGCTTTGGAATTTAAATCACTGCCTTACTTATTTTTCTTATCTGATCCAAATCTGAGCAATTTAAAATAAAATAAAATAAAATAAAATAAAATAAAATAAAATAAAATAAATAAATTCAAAGGAAGAGGTAATGGTTAGTGGCCAGAGGAAGCAGATACCAGTTTTCAATGATATTAAGCTGCAAAGGTAACAAAGGACTGCCATTCAACGCATTAAGAAATTAAATTTGGACTGGCATTTTAGAATGGATTTTTCTGCAGCACTCAGCACTTTTCTGCACCAGGAATTGTTCTGGAAGAGTTACTCCTAGTGATCCACTCTATGACAACACTTGCTCCATAGCAGATTATATTTAATTAACATACTTATGCCAGCGTGAGAATGGCTCGTGCACAAAGAGTGAACCACAAATCACCCTTTTGCTTTATGTTAATCCCATAACATTAATCAAATTAACGTCCCTTTGCAGACAAACATTTGTTCCTTGTCAGCACAGGAACATTTGAGGAAATTAATTCAGAATACCTTTGGAGAGGGATTTGCTAAATTGCACCACAGCCCTATGACCTCAGTTAAAAAGAGCACTAATTCATTTAACACAGTTCTTGTTCTAAGTCAATTAAACCCAGCAGAATCATGACCCTTTCAACTCTGAAAGGGAATGTCCACCCAGTGCTCTCAGAAGTTCAGTCGCTGCAAAGGAAATTTACACCTTTTGCTTAATTCTCATCATCTTTCTTCAGTATCATGTGCTGAGGTGGCTCAACAAGACCAAAGTCCTGCTAAAATGCAAAGGCCATAAGGACTTGACCCTGGACCTATAGCTCCCACCCTTGCTTCATGCTATCTAGTGCTCCAGCCTTCTTTGCAGTATTGTGCCTAATGCCCTGGACACCCCTCAGGGATGGAGCCAGTGGTCTCTTCTCTTTGTACAACATCATACCATGCAGAGTTCACACAGGACTCTTCAGATTAGCTCAATAGGGTTCTTTCTGCCTTAGATGACATAACTTCTATCAGCAGACCCTTTTTTCTCTGGAAGTCTTCTCTACTGTTGAACAGGTGGGTACTTCGCACAGGAAAGCTCTTAGTGATTTATTGATGCACCTATTTCTGTGATTTCTGCAGACCAGACACTACCTGCATTAGTAAACCTGTTCTAAGACACATTTTGCTGAAAGCCACAGAGAGATTTTGCACATGTAGCAAGTTTTAGAAGCACAATTTTGACTGGAAAACCTCTTTATTTGTGGTCCAGTAGGGGATGGACCCAAGCAGCTGAGTGCTTTTGACCAAGATGTTCTTCTTTCATTATGGTATCCTTAAGTGAAACAAAGAGAAGGTGGTCTCTGGAGAGCTAGCAGCTTCCTGTTTTCAGGACAAAAAGACACTTTTTCTCCTTGCCTGTTCTTTGCTTTGCAAGCCTGGGATGGCTTTGTCCCAAAAATAAGGAAGAAACAAGCTGTGGGCTCATGGCTTAAGCCAAGAAAGGACATAAGTGAATGTAGCAAACTAAAAGACTTGAGCGATCTACAATATCTGCATGTGCAATCACTGAATCATGACAGCTAAATTTTTTTATTACTTAATCAGTGGTATTTTTCAGATTTTATCATATTATCAGTTCTCTGTTGCCTGTAGGAATCTCAGTTGAAATGGGATTGAGGACATGGTTAACAAGCAACTTCAACAGAAGAAAAAGGACTCACAAAACTGAGAGATACACATTATGCATAAGATGCACAAGGAGCTCAACATCTTTAACTTGTGACGGAAAAATTAAGAGACAGGCTAAACCCATACAATACAAGGAAATATGTGAGATCAGGTCATATCAATGCAGCAGATAAGAGCACTGTGGGGGCCCAAGAGTCAGGAACAGTTCTGGAAGGATGAAACTAGGATAAGTGGCATCACAAAAGGGAGGTAAACTATCATTGCTGTAAGATATGATAAAGTGTCTCTCTCTCTCTTAGAAATGCTCAAGAGAGTTTACCTTTTCTGCAATGTATGTTTCTGCCCATGAAAATACCTGAGAAGCAAGGACTTAACAAAGCCTCACAGTGACATAACAATGACTAAATACGACAGCCTCACAACACTTTGGTCTTAAGCCTTATTTTGGTGTTCAGAAAGGCACATACTCAACAGATGAAGATATACTATATCCCACTGCAAAAACCAGTCCCACAGGCATAGAGATGCAAAAGCAAACAACTACATGGAACACCTGAGCCATACAAGGGATGAATGATTAAAAATAATTCCTTTTCTATCTGCTTCCCGTACATGTTTTTCTGCAGCACCATGTGGAAGTTTGGCAGCTCTGGAGCAGAGCTAGGAAAAATAGAAGATAACAGCCAGGACAGGCATTTTGCTAAGGGCTTCTCACAAAATTCTCATTAATCATCCAGCAATTCTACATTCAAAATGCACCCAACAAAACGTCTGCAATTTTTTGTCTCAAGATGAAAGGCGGAGAATGGTAACACTGTTTCCTCTTTCCAGAAAGGAAATGGGAGGAGGTTTGGCATTCGGTGCCTGTTAAGAGGACAGTTGCTGGTGGAACATGTCACATTATCCTCTGTAACCACGCTATCAAGTGAATGTAGAGAAAGGTCATTTTTTCTGCTGGCTTTCAAAAAGATTAACCATACCAGAAGCTGTATCCATGAGCACAGTTCAGAGGGCAAGAGGTCTTGCATTGACTTGTCACACTCCTTTTCTTTCTTGCATTGCAGTTTCAAGGCTTGCTAATTTAAAGGGGAAAAAAAATAATTGTATTCTACTGAATATACAACAGTTGTTACAAGGCACTTTCTACCTAGACAAGACAGAGTTTTGCATAACCAGCTTCCACTTCAGGCTCTCCCATAGTCGTGTCCCCCGCCCCTCCTATTTGAAGCTAAGTACCATCACCTTTCTCTTGTAGCTTTGCCTAACATGTCTTTTCAACCTAATCATCACATACATGGTGACTGTGTCTGGCTTATAGATTTGAAAGGTCATGAGGAAGCAGCTGAGTTGGATGGGCAGGAATCAGTGGATGACAACACCAGGAGGAGTATGAATCAGCCATCATGAATTTTAAAGACTGTAAAGGACTGAAATCTGGTGTTGCTCTTAGGTAATTGAGCATAGATCTACAAACCCTTGAAAGAGGTGAAATACCCCAACTTCAGTTAAGTGTGACCTGCTCAAGTCTCTGGAAAGCTTACCTCTGCCTGCTTGTGATACTGCACGGTATGAAGTTAGCTCATAACACCTGAGACAGCATCCTGGAAAAAGTGGCCATTGGTTACAGACATCACTTGTCACATGTGGTGTTAGGTCATAGGCTGGACTTCATGAAATCAGAGGTTCTTTCCAACCTTGATGATTCTGTGATTCTATGATGAAGTTGCCCTGCTAGACTGACCTGTACTTTCAAGATGATTGCTTCTCCTCCCTCACCTCCGCTTCTTCTCTGGGATCTTGGCTGTTATTTGCTTTCTCTATTGCACTTCGTGTTTCACATTCAAGGGCTTTCTCCCCATTTTGTGATGGGTTGCAGTGCTTTGAATGTGTGAGAAGGGGAAGGAGACGATAAATACTGGAGCATGAAAGTGCCCTTTACTTGAACTGACAGCTCAGAAATTTGAGGTGAAGTGAGTTTCTGCTAGGTTTATAGGCAGGGACCTCAGCCCAAGAAGGGCAATTTGTTTCAATATATATCTCCAAAGATCAACAATCCCAGTGGAGGAATCATCCTTAACAAGCCCATCATTCTACTGAATCAAGTCTACTGTGATTCAAGTTGTATTAAGCCTAGTTTCTCTGGTTTACCTTTCTTCCAGCATTTTGCTACTGCAACAAAATCTCTTCTTCTCAATCAGTGATGACTCACATGAGCACACAAGCACCCTTTGAAAACTTAGCCTATTATCAAACTTATTCTACCAACACATGTTCCCAGAGCTGCCTTTGGTGAGGAACTGAGCTGTGGATCATAACAGCGAAGATTCCTCTCATTACTCCAGCTTCTGGCACCAAATAGTCAAGAATACAAGACACTAGCAGCTGAAGTCCTGGATGGGCTAAAATTTCTGAGTCTGTTCCTTGCAACTTTTGGGCTTGAGGAAGCACTGTCACATATGTCTATGTGCCTCAGGGCATGCCCAAGGCTGTCTCATCTTCTAGCAGGTCTTCCTGACTCGGGTTGTGTACAAGTCCGTACCAGTAACAGTTCTCCTTAGATGTAAGCATATCACACATGAAGCTGAAGACCTGTGTTCAAATCCCCTGTTTGCCCAGAGATATCTGAATCTGCAGTTCTCCCTGTTCAAGGAGTATAGACCCAAACCCATCTCACAATTTACCTCTTCTGGTTGCTGGATGCTTAGACTCACACAGTGGACTTTAAAAGTGCATGATGTAAGAAGCAGAAGGGAGTGTTCTGGACAGTAAGAAAGTGGACAGAAAAGGGCATGCCATGCCTAGGCTTCCTGCTTTTCACAATCCCATGTCCTCTTTTCCCCCATCATCTCTTTCCTTCAGAAAGAAAGGGTTCACCTGGTTGCAGCATGTAGCACATAGGCAGAATTAGTGAGGCCTTGAGAGCGCTGTGCTTTCCTTGCAGACTTCATGGAATCAGTTATTAACAGGATTCATCACTCTATACTTAAGTATGCTGGGTTTCACCATTATTAACCTTAATTACCTACCCTTCATTATGCATAGGAAGCAGCTTAACCAACAGGACACCTGAAAGTGGGACAAGATCTCCACTCATTTTCCTCTCCCTCTAATCACAGTGCAGAAGCTGTTATAGTGGCTGTTCTACCTTTTGCTTCTTCAGTAGAAGGTCTCTGCTCTGTTAAATATTCCACCAAATTTGTGCTGTATAAATGGCAAATTTTCAGTCCCATGAAGTCAGCAGCAGAAAGAAATTCTTGTGGCTAGAGGATTTCCCAGTCACACTATGTGCTTCAAAAAGGTCTGGCTTATGCTTGTTTTAAACATTCACTCATAGATTTTCAGTACAAAGATACATTGCAGGTAATATATCATACATTATAGTTTTATGTCTAGATAGATAGATGGACATTTATATTTCCCTTATATAGATTTATACAGAAAAATGTATATTTTTTAGTATCCTCCTGTCCTTGCACCAAAAGCTGACAGTTACTTTCTGGTAAACCTCTGGTTATGTTTTTTCTCATCTAAATTTTGTCTTCATATCTGAAATCTGCACCAATATCTGAAGATTAATACAACAAAGAGGCACTACCAGGGGTTGCTGGAGGACATTTTTCGTTTAAATTCTGATAAACTTAAGTGCTGCTCATTAATTTTTGTGTCCCGGAGGAGTGCCTGGAGCCTGCAGAATAATTTCCTTCCAACAACTTGCATAAAATTTTGCACTGCACTTTGGATCCAAGCCAGCTTGTCAGGGTCATTATTTATTGCAACTGGTAAAAATTATTCTCAGCTGCTTTAAGTCAGAGACATTCAAATGACTTTGGTGGAGCTGTGCTCATTTGCTTCAGTAGCCCACCAAGTAACAAGAATTAACAACGCTGACATATCAGCTACTGTCACAGCAGTTCTGAGTGGATTCTTAATTACTCAGGGGAAGAAAGACAAAAAGGAGAAAGATGCCATCTCCAAAGACATTTTGAGCTAACCTCCTAGCTCAAGACTTCAGCATTAAAAGCCTTTCATTTCATGCACCTCTAAGCTCACACACTGTCATTTTATAAATTTTTATGTAATCCATTGAGTCACCAGTCACTACACCCATCTTCTGTAACTGCATCTGAGTCCCCTTCATGGGTCTTCACAAATGCAAACTAAAGCAAAGCCAAGAGGCAAAGACAGAAGCTGCAACCAATGGAGGGCAAATGGGCATGCTGAAGTAGTAATGCTAGCAAGACCCATCAAACAGTGACCATTATTAAGAATTCTCAGTGACTTGAGGCACAGAATAAACTTGAGGAACTAGGCTAGCATGTCCATCTCTGCAAACACATCAGGCTACCTTAGAGATGACTTGTCTGACATGTATTTGTTAAAATTCAGCCTCTTCAGCAGAAGATATCTGCACTACTAACTATTCCACCAGAGGAGTAGAAACCTCTGGAAAAGACTAAAAATTGTGGCCAGGTTCTTCCCAAACCAATTGGCTCTTCAAGTCTGTCACTGCCTGCTTGTAGCATGAGCGCATAATGTTCACACTGTGTCTGGAGGAACAACAATTAAGAGGTGATCTAAGCTGTGACCTGCAGTTCCTTGCTGCATGAAGCACTTGCTTTTAGGATGTCATCCAAGTAGAGGTTCGTGAGCCCTATAGGTCAATCTACACCTGAGCTGCACAAGCCTGGGAGATCAAATGTCTTCTCCCCATCTGTGCTTAACTCCTGACCTAAGCAAAGACAAGCTGGCACCGTGTCTTTCTAACTCATGGGATAAGTAGCTAATTCTGTACTTTAGCTGTAATGATCTCTCTTCACATAAAACCTTTCTAACTGACATAGCTAGACAATGATGTCATTCTTCTCCTCAAATAAACAGAGTTCCCAGCTCTCAAAATCAAAGGCAATCTCTTCTCGTATTTCCTCTGAAATAGATTCCATCATTTTCTCAGACTGTGTATTTGTGCTTATTATTTTTGGTTGATTTTTAATGTGTTGCATTTGATTTTATGTTTCCACGTTCATTCCAGCCACCTGATTAGTGTGTTAAATAAGAGAAACCTTGAGATTATACACTCCAATAGCAAGTCACACCTGTTAATATTATACAAACATTTTTGTTCTCTGCTTTTTCTGGACCCAAGACTCTTTAGAGTGGCACCAAAGTTTTGGTCAAAGTAAGTCCATTTATTGCTTTTGAGGTCTCTGCAACCTTTATGGACCAAAGTTTGACTGGTATAGTTTAGTGTGGCTCCACTGAATTCAGTTAAGCAGCACAAGTTTCTATCTGTTGAAAATCTGATCCCACACACTTTTATCTCTCTCTTCTGCCTTCTCCTTAGGATTAAGGAGGACAACATTTTCAAGCCTGCTGAAGGGCATCAAGTGATGAGGTAGATAAACAAACATGAAAAAATGCTATGCTGCACCTCATTATCACCAGTAAGGGCAGGCTGGTGGACAATATAAAGCTTAAGGGCAACCTTGGTTGCAGTGACCACAAAATAATGGAATTCAGAATCCTCAGGGCAACAAGGAAGTTGTAGTGCAAGCTCATTACGCTGATCTTCAGGAGAGCAGACTTCGACCTCCTCGGGGACCTGCTTGCTAGTGCACCATGGGATAAACCATTGAGAAGAAAGGAGCCCAGGAAAGCTCATGAATATTCATTATTACCTCCTCCAAGTCCAAGAGCAATGCATCCCATCAAAGAGGAAGGCAGACAATAATATCAGACCTGCAGAGATAAACAAGGAGCTCCTGGATACGCTTATGTGTAAAAAGAAAGTCTACAGGGGGTGGAAGCAAGTGCAGGTAGCCTGAAAGGAGTACAAGAAGTTGTCCAAGCAGCCAATGAAATACGTTAGGACAGCTAAAGCACAGATAGAATCAAATCTGGCCAGGAACCGCCAGGGCAACAAAAAAAGCTAAAGGTATGCCAGTGACAAAAGGAAGACCAGGGAAAATGTGAGCTCTTTCCAGATGGTAACAGGAGACCTGGTCACATAGGATATGGAGAAAGTTAAGATTCTTGATGATTTTTTTGCCTCAGTCCTCAGTAGCAAAGGCTCTGGCCACACCCAGGTTGCAGAAGGCGATGGCAAAGACTGGGCATAGGATCCTTCCCAATGTAGGAGAAGAGCAGGTTCAAGATCATGAACCCAAAATAGCACAAGTTCATGGGACTTGACAAGACCCATTCACAGCTCCTGAGGGAACTGGTGGTTGAAATTGAAAATATACTATCTATCATATTTGAGAAGTTGTAGCAGTCTGATGAAGTTCCTGATGACTGGAAAGAGGAAACAACCCCTGTTTTCAGAAAGGAAATCAAGGGAGACCTGAGGAACTACAGGCCAGTCAGTCTCATCTCTATGCACAGTGAGATCACAGAGAAGATCCTCCTGAAGATCCTCCTAAGGCAAAGAATAAAAATGGAGGTGGTTGGTAGCAACCAATATGGCTTTACCAAGGACAAATCATGCCTGACAAATTTGGTGGCCTCTTATGATGGGATCACAGTGTTGGTGTCAACTACATGAACTTGTGCAAAACATTAGAGTCTGTACTGCATGGCATCCTGATCAGAAATATACATCCTAAATCAGAAATATATTAATTCAATGGATGGACCACTCGATGGAGAAGTAATTGGCTGGATGGTTGCACCCAAATGTCTGCGGTCAACGTCCAAATGGAGACCAGTGAGAACTGATGATCCTCAAGACTGGTACTGGGACCAGTGCTGTTCAACACATTTCCTGGTGACATGAACAGTGGAACAGATTGCATTGTCAACAGTTTCTTCTGATGGCACCAAACTGTATGGTGTGGTGTCACGGTTTAACACTGGCCCGGCAATTAAACCGAATAACAGACGCTCTCTATTAATCTCTCTATCCTTGATAGAGAAAGGAGAGAGAATAAGGGAGAGAGACTTATGGGTTGGAAACTAAACTACACAACTTTAATGAAACAGTAATGATAAATAGGCAAAATTACTAAATATATACAAATATACAGGAAAATGGAAACCACATTCCTCCCCCCTCTCCTCTAATAACTCTCACGTCACCACCGAGGCTGTAGGGCAGCCCTGGGAAAGTCCAGGCTAGACTCCTGGAGTCGGCAGCAGTCGGGAACCGGAGGCAGGAACACACAGATATGGGCTGGCACGGATCAGGACCACAGGCAGACGAACGGACAGGATCCTTCCAGGATACCGAGTGAAGGAAGGGAAGCAGGAAATCAGGAAATCCAGAAAAGATCTGGCTCGACCCTCGTGATGCCTCAAATTTATACTGAGTGTGACGTATATGGGATGGAATACTCTGTTTGGTCAATTCTGGTATCTATCTTGTCTGTTCCTCCCTAAAGGAGGGCTCAGGTGGGACCTCTGTGTCCTCCTGGACGGTAAAATGTTTTCCTTAGAGCTGAGCAGTGTCCTTGGCTCTGCATACCAGTCTCTAGCAGTAACTATAAGCATCAGCGGTACCCTTTTGGGTCCTCGAAATCACCTCCCTTGAGGTAGTCTATGCCAAGGATGCACGGAACATCTGGACCAGTCACTATTGGGTGTTTATGCCACTTTATTCCAGTGAGGCTCACATCAGCCTTCACAATAGTCAGTTCTTTAGATCCCCCCGTCACTCCAGAAATAGTGACGGAGTCTGTGCCTTTTTGATCCGATGGCATTAGGGTGCACTGTGCACCAGTGTCCACCAAGGCTTTATACTTTTGTGGCTCTAATGTGCCAGGCCATCGAATCCACACAATCCAATAGATTCGGTTGTCCCTCTCCTCCACCTGGCTGGAGGCAGGGCACCTCTAAGCTTGAGCACATACAGCATTGTCAGTATGTGCATTACTGGAGCTTGCATCCCCAGTACTCACACCTGATGTGCATGGATCTTGAGTCACCAGCATTTTTGGGTTGGGTAACTCCACACTGGACACTTGAGCAGCCATCTTTTTAGAAGGACCTCCTTTTGCCTTCGGCTTACTTATCAACTCAATCACTCGGTCCTGTAGGGCAGCAGTAGGTTTTTTGTCCCACTTTTTCATGTCCTCCCCACATTCACACAGGATTACCCATAGGGTCCCTCTTACTGATTTCTGTTTCTCTCGATTCTGTCTCATAGGAGGGCGTCTCCTCTTAATGGCTGCAATGGGGCGTCCTCCGTCTGTCTGAGGAGAAAGACAGAAAAAAATGTCTTACAGTTTTACAAATTTCATCTGTAAAAGCTAAGTGGTTTAGTTCCTTCAGTGCAGCAATAGAGACTTATCCAAAACCATCTTAAGTCAAGACAGTTTTGCACCGATTGCACAAGTTCCACAACCATCATGCTGAGCTCCCACTGGCCCAATGATTTCTGTAAGTCTTTATGTAGCACCCACAGAACTGCCTGGTATCTCACATACTAATCTCTTTAGCATGAGTCTTACCTGCTGGGTGCTATAGTACTGGCTCAGCAGGTATCAAACATTTTATTATTGTTCAGTGATAAAAAAAAATAAAATAGATTGTAGATCATGTTTCAACCACAATATTAACACTCCTTGAGGTTAATATTTTGTTATTGGAAAAGCACACTGTGGGGACTGCTTTTCTCTTCTGGTGTCATTTTCATATACTGCTTTTGGACTCAGGAAACATTTTCATCCTGACTCCACTGGTGTTTCATATAATTTTAACTAAAACTTCAGTGGATGTGATGCCATTATAGCCTTAGACATATGGTGTCCTCGTGAAAAGAGTCATGTGGTGTAAGTGAGGCTAGAGGGCCCATAGCTCGTGGCAGAGATCAGGATTTCAGATGGGGGTCATGTGTGTAATGGCACAGTCTGGAATCTGGACAGAATCATGAGCAGGTGACAAGAAACAAGAGTACAGCATAAATCCACAAGATTTTCAATTTCAGATAGAAAGCAGACAAATAAAATTTCTTTCCTGCTGCTCCCGTAGTCCTAATATCACTTCTGTTATCTGAACACATACTACAGGAACAGACCCAGAGGGTCCTGTAGCTTATGCTTGTCACGTGTGCTTGTGATCATACCTGAAGTTATGGTCAAGAGACCCTCTCATTCCAGATAATACTGCCTAAATTCAGAGTGAAGCAAGCAGCTAGCAAGAAGGGAAAGTAAAAGAATCAACTGTGGTAATGGACCTCAGTAATATCAACTGTACCTGTGGTACTTTTCTGGCACAGAAAAATAGCTGCTCCCTAATAGGCTCAAGAGCACTCAGACCTCAGTCCATGTCTCCTATACACCCAGGCAATGGTGTTGTCAACCCTACAGTGAGAGAAATGCTCTTTTAAAGGGCCTTGTTCAAGTTTACTAAAGCCATCTCAAACCAAGAAAAATAGTTGACATTGTTCTTGGTCTCTGAAAGCGATGTGTCACTTCCTGGGCCATCTCCAAGATGCACAACTGCCAGCCCAAGATGGGTCTGTCAAGCCACTCTGTAAAACATGCCACATGTGCTTAGATACAGTGTGGCTGGATGTGCACCAGGGAGAGGGACAAGGGGCCCTCTCTATTTGCACTCCAGCAGTATATGGGCTGAGAAGCAATTCCTTGTACCTGGTTGTCACGGTTTAACACTGGCCCGGCAATTAAACCGAATAACAGACGCTCTCTATTAATCTCTCTCTCCTTGATAGAGAAAGGAGAGAGAATAAGGGAGAGAGACTTATGGGTTGGAAACTAAACTACATAACTTTAATGAACAGTAATGATAAATAGGTAAAATTACTAAATATATACAAATATACAGGAAAATGGAAACCACATTCCTCCCCCCTCTCCCCCAATAACTCTCACGTCACCACCGAGGCTGTAGGGCAGCCCTGGGAAAGTCCAGGCTGGACTCCTGGAGTCGGCAGTAGTCGGGAACTGGAGGCAGGAACACACAGATATGGGCTGGCACGGATCAGGACCACAGGCAGATGAACAGACAGGATCCTTCTAGGATGCCGGGTGAAGGAAGGGAGGAAGGGAAAAGATCTGGAAAGATCTGGCTCGGCCCTCGTGATGCCTCAAATTTATACTGAGTGTGACGTATATGGGATGGAATACTCTGTTTGGTCAATTCTGGTATCTATCTTGTCTGTTCCTCCCCAAAGGAGGGCTCAGGTGGGACCTCTTTACTCCTTCTGGACGGTAAAATGTTTTCCTCAGAGCTGAGCAGTGTCCTTGGCTCTGCATACCAGTCTCTAGCAGTAACTATAAACATCAAGTGTTATCAATCCTAGAAGCACACACTATCTGAGAAACTTAGCTAAAAGCAAAAGTACAAGACAGAAAATCACCTTTATCCTGGCCCAAACCAGGACACTGGTGCTGGGTGGGAAGGGGACAAAAAATGCTGTAGTGACATGAAGCAGCCAGCTGGATTGCTGAGCAGATGCTCATCTTGCTGAGCTAGGTCCTGCCCTGAGGAGAGAAATGACACCATTTCCCAGAAATTTAGTTGGCAGTAGCAGTGATTGCAAATGCCTTTTGTCTCATTTTGCTAATACAGCAGAGGTCAGGTCACTACTGTCTGATGAGATATAAATATCTTAATTACATCTTTGAAAAAGAGAGCTAAGAAAATCTAGAAGCTGAGAGATATTTTATGATTTCTTGTTCTTATTTTTAGTATTAAAAGTATAACTCAAGTAATGCTGGCACCAGGATGCATAATCCACTTACCAGGGCAGAGAGGGCTCTGGAGCTGCACCACAAATGCATCATTTGATAACAGTAATGAAAAAGACAGCAATCTATATCTGCAAATAGCATTAGAGCAGACTTGGCTTGGGGACCAAAGGAAGCTGATGCTGAATTTATGAGTCATTTGTGACCAGTGCTTTTTTGCCTACTCCATATTCTTTTTATCCTCCTTTTTTTTCTTCTTCAATAACTTGACCCGTTGTTTGTGTCATCTCTTAGCCCTATAATCAAAACAATTTTGTCAAAGAAAAAGTCAAAGAGTGAAATGGACCTACCTTGCCTCATGGGCTAAGCGGGACCAGTCAACTACTGCTCATTTACCCTGCCCTGCCCTACCCTGCCATCCTTGCTCCATCACTGTATCTTAATGATGCATGTGCTCTGAGATGTCCACACTATATGGATCCATGCCTGCAGTCTCTGCCACTGAGCTGAGGCTGGAAGAGCTACAGGTCCAGACAGAAGAGAATCCATCTAGCTAAGCAAAAGATGGGATTTTCTCAAATGGAGATGTCCCAGATAATCTTTCTCCATCCCACCTCACACTGTCCATCATGAGACTACTAAAATCATAGAATCATTACGGTGGGAAAAGACCTCTAAGATCATTAAGTCCAATCATCAACCTGATACCACCACACCAATTAAACCATGTCCTGAAGTGCCATATCCACACATTTTTTTAACATATCCAGGAATGGGAACTCTACTACTTCCCTGGCCAGCCTGTTCCAATGCCTGACCAAGAGTCTTCTAAAGGACATGCAGGTAGGAGAAAATATTTGGGATTTGAAGGAAACAGGCACAGAGCGTAAGAAATACTCCACTACTGATGCATAGCTGTCCTCTTGGCATGTGTCTTATCCCCAGCCATGGCAGTAGGAAATGCATAGGGACACAAGCCCTTCCACTTACATGAGTTTTTTCAGTCCTTTTGTGAGATGGTCTATGCCAATAAGTTCCAAAAATTCCCTTCCCCTCTGTATAGAAGTTTTTCTTTTGTGTTTTAAACCAGTCCCCTTGGCTCCAATGTTGCAGGTTTTGATGAGCTAATGTTCCACTTTAGCTTGTCTTCCACTTTACTGATTTTGTACATGCCCATCTCATACCCTTCCGGGCAGACCCATACCAAAAATTCTCAGCTTTTTTCAGTGTCCTTGAAAGTAGCTCCTCCATCTCTATCGCAACTTAAATTGTGGTTTTGCTCCAATTCTTTGCATCCAGCATGTCCTTCTTGGAGGCGAGTGCTCTATGTCCTCATCCTTGAGTGTTGACTTAACCCACTTTCCCAGGAGTGTAAGTCTTCCCTTGGTCAGCAGTTCCAGCTGCCATCTGGCACCCTTGCTGTTCGGTCATGTACCTTGGGCAGCCGATCTGCATATTCACACCCCAGTTCCCATTCAGTCCTCTGATAAATGCTCTACTCATAGGCAGTTGATAACATCTTATTAACCATGGAGCCAGACACTTCTCAGTCTTTCAGGCTCATGGTAAATTTTGCTCTTTCCCTGTCTCCAGGCACATGCCAAGTAGCCAGAATTGAAGATAATCCGATTTTCTGTGTTAATGTGCTCTGTGTTTCTCTACTGATCCTTGCTTAGACACACCAAATGTTAGTCAAATCCATCTCACAGGCCACATCAAGCTGAACAAGGATCACAGGTAAGTCCTCTTGCAGCACTGCAGAGGGGTCTGCCATGTGACAAAAGGCTAATAGTGGTGGTCCAGAGACCATATAATCCTTGATCTGAACATGCCAGTGGAGGTCTCGCCTCAAAGACACCCTCTCCATTCAATGCCTTACATCTCCTTGCAGATTTCCTTGATTTCTTCAAGCATGGCCCTGAGACAAGCTATCTGAGATGTCTGTGATAGCAGCTGGAGGTTTTTTCACTGTGTGAAGGCTCCCAGAAGAATGTCTTCTTGCCTCTTCAGCTCTGTAGTTCTTAACATCATGGACCACTTTAACAGGATTGCTAGAAAACCTTAGGAGAAGAGCTGTGGCCTGAATGGGCTCAGACCATGAGCAGAGTTTAGCTCAGTCTCTCTCTTTTAAGGAACACATGGTGCCAACAGGACCCTGAAGACTCTTGAAAAGTAAGGGGATTGGGTAGAGGCATTTTTTTTTAAAAACACACCTAAATAATAAGCCTGTCACTTATGTTTATTCCTGTGAGTTCTTCCTTACACTCTTACAGTAAGCTGCAAGAAATTGCATCTCTGGGAAGTTGTCTGAGCTGTGCATGTTGCCCAGTGCAGCTGAGAAACCCCTGGAGTTGCATAAAACAAGTTTCTTCAGCAGGCTAATGATGCAGGAGAGCTTGCAGGGACAGAAAAAGGGGCAATCCTGATGAAACAGGGAAAAATACTTCCCACAGGGCATCAAGGCAAGAACAGCAGAAGAATGAACTGGTCAGCCTTTCTCTCACACCTTTCTCTGTAGGTGTGGCAAAGGGAAGAAGTATAGACTTTCATATTTAATATAATATAAAGTTGTGGGCAGTTATTTCTGGTCTAGTTTATTTTTTATGGTAAAATAAGGAAAGTTTACTTGAACACTTTTTTTTGCTGAACTGACACCAGGTTTTCCTGCTGAGCAGCTGCAGAGTTCCTCACACACAGGAGGGCTGCCTGTAGCTCTACATGTTCTTGTAGAAGGCACAAGCTGACACATAACTGACTGTAGAGCTACAGAGGTAAAAGCTAGAAGACATCAGAGAGGAAGACAAGAGCTGGAGCATCAACCAGGAACAGCTAGGCAAGTGCAAATCAGACGGAGTGATCAGCAGCATTTACTTGCCCAAGAAGAGTGTAAGCAAACCCTAAGATGTTCCTGATGTGAAAGAAGCAATCTGGTGGTTTATTGGCTGAACTAAAAATATCCATTCACACCAGAAACGGAGTGATCAGTCTCTATGTTAAGTGGTTTTCTCTGTGCTATTTTTTTCTCTTTTCTCACTTTGATAAACTCATGTTTTTTAATCCATGCTTTTAAAAGGAAAAAAATCAGGTCACTGTGCACTAGATAGTTTAACAATTTTTGTGGTTCAGTTTCACATTCTCTTATTAACATCACTAAAATTTAAAACCAGCCATTGCTGCTGTAATGAAGTCCTGGTGAAAAGTTCCCATATGTTCCACTGAAGGCCCTCAGCAAAAGTAAAGCTATGTGTTTCTGTTAAAGGAAGAGAAGATGTTATTTTTCTCATCCTCAGTTGCAGGAAAGAACTCACTGCATTTTTAAAACTGCAGTGTATGTGTTCTATTTCTGCCTGGGAGAAGGAAACACTGTACCAAAGGGACACTGTACTCCAGCTTCATGTCATTGCAACTTACAGTTCAAAAAGGAAAAAAAAAAAAAAAAAAGAAAAAAGAACAAAGGAAAAAAAAAATCTTGTATTGTCCCATCATCTTGTGATCTTGTGACTCCATGCACTGGAACACCAGCTGGCATCATGTGGTAGTGGTGAGCCCAGAAATAGGCCATGGTAGGCAGTGATTACCACCTCGCATTTCAGTAAGGTTTGGGCCAGAAAGGTGAGACGTCTGTCAGGAAAGCATAGGGAGGCATATTGTGGCCAGCACAGCAAATGCCAGAGCTTTACAGGAGCATCACTACTGTCTTCACCATGCTGCTGCTACATCTTCCCTGAGAATCACCCTTCCCACACCAGTTCTCACAAGTGCAGCACACGTGGCCTCAGGATTTTGGTATCTTGGAGCTTATCTTTAACTTTGCCATTTAATAGAATTAATTTACCCAAAGCATGTCCCAGGAGATGGCATAGAAGGCCATTCCTGGCTGGGCTGGCTCATGCCACCATCACTGTCTCAGGCTGCTTTGCTTGCTGCCACAAGAGCAAAAAGGCTGCTTGTGGGCATCAGGTGTCTTTATTGCTCAGGTGCCCCAGTAGCTCAAAGGAAAAATATACCTGCCTCTCTGGCAGATCTCAGGCAGAGGGAACATCAGTCTTTCCTTCTTTTTACCATTTTTTTTTATGGACATGAAAACATGAGTAAGGTTTGCAACCAAAACTGTTTAAAATCAGTCAAATTAGGTGAATCTAGTTAAAAAAAAACCCAAACAAACAAAAAAACAACAACAAAAAAACCCCCAACAAACAAAACCAAAGTTACTATTTGAAGGGAAAAGGAAAGGCTGAATCAGTGCCAATCCTTACCTGAGCCATGGGGAAGAGGATATTTTCATATGGCTAAGTCAGCTTGTAAGAGCAGTCACTTTTGAAGTTGCATAAAACATTTTCCTTAGTCTGAATAACTTACTTGGCTGCTCAGAGCTGAGAACTGGGAGGTAAAAGGAAGGACAGAAAAGTTTAGTTTTCCTCTTCTAATCTATGAATATAAATAAGATGTAAAATAAGATTTATTACTGTGAAGTCTTGAAGGTCATTGTGGCCAGGAGCTAAACTCAAATCACTGCCTAAGGTTCACGTTACTTTTGTTTAATAAATAATTTAGTTTTAAATGTTGGACGTGTTTTGCTGAACCTCCCCTTCTGCAGCATGCATATACTACTTGTATGTAATTACAAAGGAAAAAAGAAGAAATTAGGTACTTCTTTCCACACATACAAAACCCTAGCTTGGGGGGCTAACTGAATCTCAGTTCTCTTCCAGAAGCTGTTTAACCAAGATCTCAAGAACCATTAACTAGGAAAAGCAACTGAATCTTCATCAGCTTCCAGTATCATAAAGAAAGTAAAAATTATTATCATAAATAAATATCTTAAACTTTGTAACAGAGTGAAAAGTAGCTGTGGGTCCTGACTACATCCTCATCTCAGTCAAAAGATACACTGAATTTTATCTGCAAATGAGAATCAGACTTTCTTTTATTATAAGAAAAGCCAGAAAGCTTACACATAGCAAAATATAAGCAATAATTTCAGTTGAAGATCCATGATTTTATTTAAATCATGATTAAACATGATGCCTTAAATAATCATGATAAATAAATTTCCCATCTTGTCAGGACTCTCCTTACTAAACTGAGACATCTAAATCATCTAAATTCTCAATCAGAAGGGCAGAGCTGTCAGTCAACACAGGTCTCCTGGAGGGGAAAAACGTTTAATCCTGCTTCCCTATCCCCCTTTTTAATGTAATTCAATTGTATTCTATTGATTCTTTTTTTAACACAGATACCTACAGTTAAAATCATGATAAGCAGAAGAGAAACTGCCTGGAGGATGTAGTAAAGATGTATTAAGAAAACACAGATGAAGGTCATACTTCGCATAGTGTGTCATTGTGAAGCCTTCCTGCCACTCAGCCTTGCTTTTGTATTTGCTGTCTTGTGGTTCTCAGACCAGGTACATCCAGCTAAGCCAGCCATGAGACTTGCGGCAGAGGATCCTCCTTCGGCCTTCTCACTCCCATCATTACCCAGCAGGTCCCTCCTGTGGCAGGAGAGGATGACTACATCTCGACTCCTGTCATCGCTGCTTTGCACACGCTTGTATTTGAACGACCACGGAGAAAATCAGAAAGCCCAAGTCCCAACTTTAAATCAGTCTGTCTGCAGCTGTCAAAGATAACAAGACATCATCTTACAAATATATTCCTAACAAAAGGAGGCCCAAAGAGAATCTCTATCCTTCACTGGATCCAGAGCAAAAGTGATGAAGGCTGAGGTGCTTAATGACTTCTTTGCCTCAGTCTTTAGTGGTAGGACCAATTGTTCACTGAGCTGGAAGACAGGGACAGGGAGCAGAATAAAGCTAAGATAATCCGCGAGGAGATGGTGGGCAACCTGCTGCACCACATAGATGTGCATAAGGCTATGGGTTCAGATATATCATTTCTTGTTTTCAACTTCTACATTTCCCTGCTGCTCTAGCTTGGTTCCCTATGATGCACATCTGTGACTGTGTGTACGTCCCTACTCCTTGCCCACAGTACAGCCTGCAGATAGCAGTTGCAATTCACACAAGAATCCACCCTAACACATATTGGCACAGCTGCGATGAGAAATTCAATTGAAATTGCCACAAGGGAAAGGAGAAGAAATATTGGTCAAAGGGTGGGTGGAGGCTGGAAGAACAGAAGTCTGTTATGGGAAGGAGATGTGAAGATGTATGGTAACAACCAGGAGATGCTATCACCTATGAAACACCTCCCTTACATCACACCAGCTCTTAATCCCACTGATTATAACGCAGAATGACTCCACCCAGCTCTTAGTGTGGAATCTTTCTGTCTCAGCTAGGCTTGAACTGACCTAAGGTGGAGAGCTGCCTAATTCTGCACGTCCCTTTTACAGGATGTTGTACAGCAAGGAGTAAAACATTTTAGGGTGCAAATTACACCTTAGCAAGAAATTTGAAGTAATCTGTATTACAAAATACAACCATAATCTTTGAAAAGAACTGGGGGGGAAAAAAGTGTGTTTAGTGAAATGATGTGACACATGTCAGTTCAAACATTGCACATTAGTTTTCTTTATAAATGATTCTTCTTTACAATACACTGGAACAGAGGTCATGATAAGACACCTGAAACAATACATTGGAAGAAGTCCCAGGGCAAGGACAACTTACTAGGGGGCACCCAGTGTCTCCTAAGGAGGAAGGCCCCTGGGCCTCTGGTCTGTCCCCAGCCCTGCAAGAAGACACACTGCCAGTGGCACTAGCAGGGCTGAAGCAACGCTTTCTTCAAGAAAAAGGAAATAAAGTCCTCTTACCCTGACACAGTCTCTAGATGATGCTTTCTGCCCCTCCACCATGGGTGGCACCAGCCTGCTTGGGGCACAGCCACAGGATCCTTGAGCCCCAGGGCCCCATCTATGGCACCTCCTGCAGGAAACCCTGCAGCACACAGTGGATGCGATGCCAAGGGCAGAGCAGGCAGGAGGGGTAGCTATTTTTGCTGCTGATGCCCAGATGGGGACCCAACTGAGTATCATACCTGGTCTCCACTGGTGGTCAAGAAAATGAGTGTGCCTGAGCTACAGCCATGACACCTCTAGTGTTTGTCTCTGCACCTCACAGAGTGGGGCAAAGAAGGAATTGCTCCAAGGTGGGTAGATGTTTGTCCTGCTGGATACGCCTGCTCTTCTGGTGCGGGACTTGCATGCTTGTGCAAGGGTCAGTTTCAGGAGTCTTTGGAAGCACAGAAGAGCCAGGTGTGGAAGGGAGCAACCTGCCAAGGAGCAAGGTGAATGATTCAGTGTGTTTCCCTATTTCTCCTGCTTCCCATGTTCAACAGCTGCTGATAGCACCAGTTCTTCAGTGCTTGCACGGTCATGCTGGCATGTTGTAGAAACTGTATCCCAGCTGTTTTCCCTGCTGCAGATGATCTGTAGATTTGCAGTGGTATAACTGGGAACAGCTTCCATGAAAGAGTGCAGAGAGCTGATCTTTCTACTTCTGGTTTCAGCAGCTGGCATGTAGGAATGGCAGAAGGAATCATGGCAGCATGGTCCTTTGTAGCTGTCTGTTTCTCTGCCAGAAAAGAGCATTTTGAACACTACATTATAACACAGGATCCTGCCACCTTAGGCTGTGTCTTGGACCCCAGCTACTTTGAGAGATGTGAGAAGGGACAAGGACAAATATACAGAATGTGCCCGTTAATAGCTCTCAGCACGGTGCAGAGAAGCTGTTCCTGAGAGGAAATGGTGCTTACCACCTGCAAAATGCTTTGTCAGTTTTCTGTCTGTGTCTCTGAGATGCTTTGGTTGAGGAGGGGGTTGACCTGAAGTCAGGGGGGTGGGATTTGGTTTTGACAGAGGAACGGTTCCCTTAACATCATCTTCTGTTTGGGGTTTTGGGGAACCTCCTGTGTGACATGTACCAAGTGTCCTTTCCTGTCCCTAGGACTGACCGTTGCTTAAGCCAAGTAAGAAGAATCTGCCATCCATGGCAGGGAAGAGGTCATGGCTAGACTAGTGCCTGGCTCCCCAGAACACAACTTTGGGATATATCTTCACTTCAAATTCCTGCCCTTTCAGCACTGTGTGCCACACACAGGGTTGCCACTTGCACCACCATGCAATAGGACAACCTCCTGACCCTACCATCTGCCTACATGTCTTCTGGGTGCAGGCACTGACCATCACTAGCTGGGCATGTGCATTTGAATATTATTTGGCTGGAGGCTGATTCTAAGGAAGGGCTTTGGTCTGGCTGCACTGAATGCCAGCAACAGCCATTGGCTCTGCTATGGAGTGTTGATGTTCCTCACTGCTGGCTCTTGCTGAACCAGCGGGACACACTGGTAGGTAGGTTTCACTCTGGTACCTTGAGGAAGGTCACCCACAGAGATTAAACATCCACATCTCTCTGCAGAGTCATGAAGAATCAGGTAGTGGTAGGTAGCAAGAGTCTGGATGGCAACACAGAAGCTGTACATTTACCAGGAGACAGCAGCCGAGTAGTGAACAGCAGATCTGTGAAGCCTGAGGCCCAAGCTCCTGGATTTCATCCAGTCCTGACGTCAATCTTCTTCTGAAGGTCAGAAATTATGTCCTCAGCTGATCTGATGCTGCAAAGCCAACAGGAAGCAGTCTTTTTGCTGCCTTTGGGATCTCACCAGCCCCTGAACTCCAAATACTTGTAAATATTTGCTAAACTCTCATGTTGCTAAGGAGCTAGTTCAGCTGAGATGAAGATTGCTGAGATGAAGATGAGCTGAGATGAAGATTGCACCTCTTTCTGTGGGATCTATACTGCAGCAGAAGATTAGACTCCTCTTGGACACCTTCAGGGAAAGGGATTCCTGACAATCAGCTCAAGCCCAGCAGGGTTAGCCACTGCTGACTCCTGCAGTTGTTAACAGAGAGACATAAGTGCCTTCTGAGGGCAATTTAGAGTAAAATTTAGATTGATGTTCCAGGTTTCCTGCTGTAGGGCTGTGGTTCTCTGCTGGCTAGAGAAGAAGCCTTGGGAGAGATACTCTGGTGTGCTCAAGTTGGCCTCTTGTGTGTCTGCAGCTGTGCACCTGCAGTGCAGGAGATGCTGAGGGCAGAGCCAACATAAATCCTTGTGCTTACTGCTACAGCATTGCAAAGGGACTTATACAAAGTATAATGTAATTCAATCCTATCCAGAATTTTCTGTATGTCATCAGAATGGTCACATTTTGGCTCTTCTTTCAGCATTAGTCATTAGGCCAGATAGTTCAAATCTGACCTCTCAGAGAGAAGGCTTTTCTTTTAATTGTAAGATTAAACCTTTTCAGGCAGGACTTTTCTGATCAGCGTTTGAATTCACTCCCATTACTAGGGTTTTTTGTTGTTGCTTGTACTACTCCCACCCCTGGAATGGATCTTCTTAGGTTTCTGTGGTCTTTGCACAAAACATACAGTGTGGAGAGAAAGGATGTGATTTTGCTGACTCGGAGAAAATGGAAAACAACCAAATGCATCAGTCGGGAACAATGAGTAATAGCTTCAAATGCAAACAACTGTTAGCAGCACATTTTAGTGCATTAATAATTTACACTCCATGGAAAGGTTAATCTATTCAAAGTGAGAGTTTTGTGGCACAGTTACAAAAGGCACACATGATGCTGGGGATAACAGATCTGTAGCAAGCCTATGACTCCTCCTGGGGAGCCATATCTGACTGCCAAGTCTTTTGGTTTCATCACAGACCTTGCTGTATCGTGTCTTTTTCAATGTGCCAATGGCTGCAACAAGGGTGCACTATGAGAGCATTTCCTTAACGATATAAAGAAAATAAGGTATTCTGAGCCCTACCCATGCTAAAGCAATACCTGAAACTGCAAAGTGTGCACACCAAAACATTCTAAAAAGTTGTCAGGATAGGGGAAAAAATACATTTAACTTTCAAGCGTCCTGACCCTGGATGACTGTCTGGATCAATAACGATGCACTGTCATTTTCATTTCCAATCTGCAGCTGTAGTACCTCGAGCTGCCTTGAACTCTGCCCTGCCTCAAGAACTTCAGCAGTCAGTGTCCACCAGAGGCCAAAGGACATCCCACTATCTAGAAGACACATGCAGGAGGGCCAGAGGGAACTGCCTTCTCTGCAGGTGACACAGAGCACTGAAAGGAGACGGACACATCTTGCAAAAAGCCCTGGAGAAAAGCCCATCAAACAGAGCTGTGTTGCTCAGGCTTCCCTAAACCTTTTGTGTGCAGCATGTTTCACATTTCTGAGTCCACTGCTTAATTTACTCCTCCAGCCTGGGAAGCCACGGGACCACAGACTGCATACCTAGGGATCCCAGAATCCAGGAAGGTTGCTCTCTGAAGTCATCAGAAAGCAACATGCAGCCTTTGCCACTTACTGTGGCTTTCTGTGTATAGAAGACCACTGGACTGCAAGCTGAATGCCCCACAGGTTATAGATACCCTGTGTTTCCCATGCATCTGGGCGAAATCTGGCTAAGTCTCTTTCAGTGATGCACCCTGACTCTCACCTCACTCCAGGGTCAGGATGGGAAGCAAGTGAACAGGGCAGAAAGAGAAGGTAACTATTTTGTGTGTGTGTGTGTGGTTTAGAGATGGGACGAGGTATCCAAAATGGATTGGTCTTCATGGACTTGGTGGTGCCCAAACTTCCCATGGTATTTCAGGACAATCCTCCTGTTTTTTGAAAGACTGGTTACACGAGTGTTCTTAACTCTGCTTTAATTTGCAGCCTTAGAAATCTTCAGGTAATTTTTTCTCACAGAATGTATGTACATTTATTAAACAAGACTACTTTCAAGACCTTCCTGCATTGAAATGAACACAGTGAAAGACCTCCTTATACTTCTTTTCTCTAATCACTTCCTAGCCATTGGCTTTGTGTTCATTTTCTGAGGTAAATATTCCACTGTTCCTCTATGTATATCTAGCACAGCAATCTCAGATGATCTGCTCCCATGTCTGGACCCCCCCACCCCACCAGGCCTTCTAAAGGGTATGTTGGCTAAAGTCAATGTTAAGGAGATTTTTGAAGAACAAAGAAATAGGCAAAAATGAACCAATCTGGATAAAATGAGTGGCCAGAGAAGGGAATTTTGAACCTAAAGTCTGTGCATACTTGGGATCAAAGCAATGGGGCAGGCTCAGCCCCATCACTGGAGTGTTGCAGGGAGGCAAGGAGGAGGCAAAGCATCATAGGCAAAGGACAGGCTCCTGCTGTGGGACAGGGGCAGCTGCCAAGGACTTGTGGGTCATGGTCAGGGGACAGACGAACACAAGGGTTAGTGTGTGGGCAGATGATGCAGATCAGCTCACCAAAAGGCAAAGCAGCTCTTAAGATAGTTGAAGGGAGCTTCATGATGGCAGGATTCCCAGGGGACCTTTCCCACCTTCTGGAAGGACCTTTAACCAGGGCACATCCACTGGGAGCAGAACCAACTGGGCAGCATGCCCACCAGGGTGGAAGGGCTGCTGCTCTACAGGCAGGGCACACAGGGCAGGGATGGTGATGGAGGGCAGGGCCAGATGCAGCCAAGTGATCACCCAACAGGTCCATTGGGATAAAAGAGGTCAAGATCGAGACAGAAGTTCAGCACTTTGGTCAGGGTCAGCTGAGGCAGGCATGGGCAGTACAGCCCAGATAGAGACTTGAGACCTCAAAAGCAGTTCTGACATGACAGGGGAGGCCCCAGGTGAAGCTACTTCTCATCTTAACTGCTTCCTTGCAGTCTGGTCCCAGGTGCTATTTGACTGGGTCAGAGCTGGCCTTGAGTACAGGCAATCAGACCCCAAGGAGGACAGGGAGGAGGCTCAGGCTTCTGACATTACTAAAGTGAAGTAGAGAAATACCAGCAAATGTTTTTGGTGAAAAAACCCACACCCTTTTTGTTTGTTTGCTTTTGTTGTTTGGGGTTTTTTGTTTCCCTGCACAACCAGATGCCATGGAAGACAGGAGGCACAAGGACACATGTACATCAGGGACAGCTGTGGAAGGTGTAGGCTGGGTATAGAGAGGCCAAGGGAGTGTGTCAGGGAAGGACTAAAGCAATCCCTGCTCTCCTTTGTCTTTGCTCCAATCATGATTTTTCATGAGGGAGAAGGTGAAGAAGAACCATGTCAAAGGCTGGCACCCGGACTCATCTCCTTCCCCAGGGCTCTTCCAGACTCACCATGTGTGCTGCAGATTCCCAAGCAGACCACAGGCATCTTCTGAAGGGGCAGTCTGGTCTCAGTATTTTGCATTTCATATGCAAATGCCACTGCATGCTCAGGGGCCACTAACATGTATGACTCCCAGGGGAGCTGATGGATATGGGTTCACAGGAAATAAATGCAAGGGCAGCAGGAATTGTCTTTATGTCTTATTTCCCATAGCAGGGGAAATCAGGACAGCTGGTTACCACTATGCAAGAGGTTGGAAAGTATACACTCATTCTTTCAGAAGTAGGTCTCATTGTTGGAAATACAGATTTTTTTTCTCTATTGTCTTGCTATTGCCTTTCTGATGCAAAAAGAAACATAAAAAGAAACGTCTGTGCCATCCAGAATACACATAAGCCTGCCAAACTAACTGGATTCCTCTGTTGGCTAGAATTCCAAAGCTGTACGTGGCAGGGGGCTAGCAAACCAGCTCAAAAAAAACCAAAGAAAAAAAAGAAAAACAACCGAAAGAGAGTGGTCAGCTGCTCCTGCTTATTCCTCCTCAGAGCAGTAGGGGGAGAAAAGAGACAACTTAAAATTCATGATGGTCAGCCTTTCTTTTGCTTGATTAGCCTGTACAAAAATCGTTGCTTTCCAGGCTCCCGGGGACAACGTTCACTAAGACTTCCCTCCACCCACCACAGGAAAAAATGGGGGATTAAAGTCCAAGAGACCAAATTTAGGTTGCTCTGAAGTAGCCTGTTCATTTGTGGAGCTTAGTCATCGTTTGCAATATAGACCACGGGGTAAGGAGTTAAGGACATGACCAAGAGATGCTGTTGGACACAGTGGCAAAATACTAGTAGTAAGAAGATGCAGTTGGGTTGGTTTTTTTAATCAAAACCAAGTACATGCTCATAAAAATTATGACCAATACTACATGGCCAACAAACTGCCTTTCTGTCACTAGATTTTAAAGTGTTAAAATGTTACCAGATATTTAGCAAGGAGTTTCTGGTGAGGAAACTTTTCCAAGAAAAATAAATTTTGCAGCTGAATTTCTTGGCATAAATGGTATTCACATCCTTCACCATGGCTATCCATTCAGAAAACAGCCAAATGCTTGACAACAATCTCAAAATTGCTTGCTACAGGGAACAAGTGCATAGAAATTATCAGACAGGTGAAAATGTGCCTTTCCAGCAATGTGAACTTATTAGTAGTTATATTTGCCTGTGTCATCATACATGGCATATGTAAGAATAATTGTTCGTCATTGGAATGGTTCCACCCAGATAATGCCAGTTTGCAGATCCTGTGGAAGTTGACTACTCCATAAAATGAGGTTGAAAGGACATGGGAGGAAAACTGCAATAGTCTGCATACTATGCAAGAGTGTGTCCTTTGGCAAGTGATGGCCAAGATAATTAAGTTTTTTTCTTTGTCAGATGAGGTAATTTGGGATTTTCTGTGCTAAAACAGGTAGGATGCTTGCCTATCTCCCCATGTGCCTGTTGGAGACTTTTCAAAACCAATGCACTCTCAATTTTATCCCTGCCCTTTCAAGCATGTTAATCCATGTTTCTTATGTGATACAAATACTAATACATCATCAAAAACCCAAGAAGGTAAATCAGATTGAAGCCACCCCTGTTTCTGGAGAGTGGAGATACTCATATGCTCGGCTTATTATTAGCAAAAGATAGTGGGTAAATCTGAGCTAGCACATTTTTCTTTCACCCTGTCCCTGGACACTAACAGATGGTGTTTCCTTGTGCCAAGCACTAACATACTTTACATTGGCACTCAGTGTCAGGACACAAAGCCCGCCAAGTCCTTGCTAGATTTGCTGATGCCAGAAAAATTGACAATAAACAGCTAGTCAGGGACATAGTCCCAAGTTTTTCCCCTACCTCCAAACTGTATCAGTATCAGCTGCTCTCCAGCTTCCGGCTATCAACACAGCCAAGGAAGGTCCTGAAATGGGGAAAAGGGGTCCTGAAGCTACAAAAACAAGGTATGTATCTAAAGGTGGGAAGAGATGCATCTGCTTCATGGTAATTAATCATGTTCTTAAAACTGGGTTTTGAGAATCTTGACAGCTTGTGCCTTAATGGTCAAACACCTGAGTTAATGGCAATTAATATAAACATATATTAGTAAGTATATAAGTATTTATATTTACTCATCTTTAGAATTAGTTCAGATGTTATATAGATTATATATGAGCACTGAACATACGAAATTCAGTTTTACATGTTTAGTTCCCATGGCAACCAATCCTACGCATAAGGTCACCTACAAAACAAGTTCCCATAGACTCCTCTGAGGAGCTCACTCTTTTGATCAGGTCATTGTGTTTATTCTTTGAACACAAGCATCCAAAATTCTTGAGCTGTAAAATTCCTGTTTCTTTCCACCAGGTGCCTCAGTGCCCAAGCTTCTCTCTTGGATTGCTCAAAGTTCGGTATCCACATCTCTCGGAGAGAGGTCCATCCAGGGTTTGAAGATGAGAACCAGAATGCCTCTGGTTTGGGGCAGCTCAGATGGTTAGCCCGGGCCTTCCACCTCTGGGGCAGCAATCCCTGGCAATAGAGAAAAATAGAAGGGGTTATTCAGGGACCCTGGCAGATAAAAAAAGGTGCTGTGCTATTTGTAAACTAATGAGATATGTCAGTGACATTTTCCCTACACTTCAGGCTTTAGCCATGTCCCTGTGGATGTGATAGGGCAAGCTCTCCCAAAGTGTCCAGAACAGGGCCTGAACAAGAGCTGACAAAAGCCATAGTCTCAGATCAAGTCTGGCTGCAAATGAGTAGCATCAGCACAACCAAACTGAAATCATAAGGCAAGGAGTCCTACCTCCATCATTATCTTCTGGTTTCATCTTATATACGTACACACCTAATGAGATTTATTTTTTTTTTAAGCACAAAAACATAAGCAAACTGATCTTAGACTTCTTGATAGAGAGACAAAAAAGCATGAGGAAGAAATATCTGTACCTAGCCTATTCTATACTTTTCCATTATTCTAAAGTTAAAGATAAAACGTCTCTCCAGATTTGCACCAGATTCAAACAGAAAAGCCCAGTTAAATGCCATGCTTTTCAGTTTGTATCCCCCACCACTTTAGGTCACCTTAGGAACTTAAAAATCATTTTTCATCTCCCTTCTAGTAGCTGATCACATAGTGTACTGCTTAGGCTGCAACCTATATATGGTATAATGGATAGAGGTCAACTGTAGGATACTAGAGACACTGAATGATATCGTTACTTGATACAAAAAGGTGGGGTTTTTTTTGTTTAAGATGTTAACGAAGGTCACAGACCATTTAAAATTGGCTACTGACTCTTGCTATGTAAACCTGAAAACCGTAAAGGAATGTGGCAATTATTTTAAATGAGTATCCACCGACTCAGAAATGTATGTGGTAAGAGTTTTTGCTTCAGTATAATTTCTGTTTATACCAGCCAAATCAACCACAGCTGTAGCCTGTTGTGTAGTTCATGATGCCTTTGAAATGTTCTTCTGGTGTCATGGCCAGAATCCCTGCAAGACCACAGGGTGTGTTACCCACACAGATGCAGATCCAGACAGTCACATAATATTTAAGTCAGGAGGGACCTCCAGTGATCTAGTCCACCTCCCTGTTTCAAGCATATCTAATTGCCTGGGGCAGCACTGGGTTGAATCTTAAGCCACCTTCAAAGACAGAGATTCCATAAACTCTCTGAACAACCTGTTTCCAAATGTTCCAGGTCATCTAAAGCAGAGTCGACAAGTTAGGGTACTTTCTGTAGCCTGATAAAAACTTTCTCCCTGAATAATTCAAGCCTTCTGCTTGAACTGAAATGACCATCATTTTAACATCTGATATACTCACTGAGCTCAAGCAAGCGCTGCAGCAGAATGAGAAACACATGCTCTGGCCATGCACCCACCTTCTCTCTGAGAATGCTTAACCCAATGGCACTGCAATACTGGACAGATATCTGGTAACGATACTTCCAGGAACAAATCTGAGTATAGTGACATTTTAAAGCCTCTGAGACACAGGGAGAAAGTCAAAAGTACCTTCTCTTTCCTTCTGATGTTTTCCCACACTCTGTTACACACCATGCACTCAAAAGTGTCAATGTAATTGTCCTGGGTGATATCTTGCACTCCCCACTTGCGTTCTTTCATTGCTGCAAACAGCCTTGGGTTGGAAATGTCCCCTTTCAGTTTCCATTGAAGGTAGGACTCATACTCTTGATCATTTGTATCCAGTGTTTTGATAAAGTGAGCCAGCTCCCGAGGGTGTGAAAAACTGGATACCAGGATTGCACTCTTGTTACTAGGAAGCCAGTCCACAATGCTGGGAGACCCAAAGTACACTGGTACCACTCCCAACTTCAGCGGCCGCCAGAGTTTTTCAGTAATGTAATCTTCACAGATGGCATTTTCAAAAGCAAGAATGAACTTGTATTGTGCCAGTATTTTGTAGAAGTTCACATCATCCATGGCAGTTGGATGTCTGAGATGCTGAGGAAGGTCTCTGTTATGTAAACATTCCCCATAAGAGTCCACTTCAATGTGGCACATCAGCTCACGGACATAGCTGTCCCGATCAGAAGGAGGGTTGCAGTCAGACTGCACATATACAAGTGGTGCAAGCCTCTTCCTCAGGCTGTTCTTCATCTGCAGTGGGACCATGTACTTCAATGACTTCAGAACCTCTACACCTTCAAGGTACTGAGTGGTCAGTGGTAAGTGAGAATGGCGGCTAAAGGTTGCGGTGTGGTTGAATAAGGTGATGGTCGGTTCGTGGAAGAGTTTGTAGTTGTTTTTTGGTGACTCTTCATGGAAAAGGGCCCACTCATGGTAGTCTTTACGAGGGAGGGGTAGGCTGTCTATACTGAAGTCAGTACCTAGGCAAAAGCAAACAGTGTTTTAGCCTGCCCCTATCTATCACACCACACTAACCACAAAGACACAAGAGTCTTATCTTAATTTAATCTCAGCTCCACAACTATCACATTTATGAGATTACACGGCAGTATTGCAAAAAAAAAAAAAAAAAAAAAGCAATTAATGCAAGGACAGAGGAGTCTTATGACAGATAAAACTGAATCTGGCAGCAGAAGAATCAAGAGAAAGGGAATCAGTAATCAGTACAAGAAACTCATTATTTTTCACATCATGTGAGCTTAAAGGTCTCTCATTTCAAAGACTTATTAGGAATTTTATATTTTAATGCACTGAAATTACACTAATAAGATGTTTATAATCCCGTCATTTTGTAAACAGGGCAACAGATGGTATTGCCTCTATGATGTGAGGAAAATCAGGGGTCAGTTTGGTTCTAGGAACAAAACAACAAAAAGGATGCTAAAATATTGGACAGGGTTAAGAAGAAAAATTACAGGAATGACTTCAAGACTTGCAAATACATTACACTACAGAGACCTGCCAGCAGGAATAGGGAGGTGATCGTCCCTCTGTACTCAGCTCTGGTGAGGCCACATCCTGAGTCCTGTGTTCAGTTCTGGGCACCTCACTATAAGAGGGACAGAGAAGTGCTGGAGCATGTGCAGAGAAGGGCAACAAAGCTCCCAAAGAGCCTGGAGCACAAGTCCTGTGAGGAGTGGCTGAGGGAGCTGGGGGTGTTCAGTCTGGAGAAATGGAGGCTGAGGGGAGACCTCATGGCTCTCTTCAGGTGCCTCAGGGGACGTTGGAGCGAGGAGGGAAACAGCCTCTGCTCCTTGGTGGACTGTGACAGGACCAGAGGGAATGGATGGAAGCTGTGCCAGGAGAGGTTTAGGCTGGATGTTAGAAAACCTTTTTTTATTGAGAGGGTTGTCAGGCATTGGAATGGCCTGCCCAGCGCAGTGGTGGAGTCACCATCCCTGGAGATATTTAAAAGGAGTTTGGACCTGGTCCTCAGGGACATGGTTTAGCAGTTAGATTATGGTGTTGGTCAAAGGTTGGACTGTATGATCTTGGAGGTCTCTTCCAACCTAAAACATTCTGTGATTCTGTGACTTTGGAAGCCAATGTGTTTAGTTTATCACAGATGTATCACAGCTGCCACCAGATAAATTAAAAGTAGCTTCTGGCAGAAGATGGCTCCTCAAACTAGTGCCAATTGTAGAAGAAGAACCATGTCTAAACTTGGAAAGCAGAACACTGCAGCTGCTTGTGCCTCCTTTCAAGAACAGGAGGTCTCCAGAACAACTTAGGAAAGCTGTGGTGGAAATTTCAGGACAAACCTGGAAACCTGCTCTCGAAGGCTGGTCTGCGCAAAACTGAATTAAAACCACCAGCTTGTGAATCTGACCTGATCTTCCCTATCAGTACTGCTATACTACAATCATATGGCTAGCCTAATTGCAGATTAAATGCAAAACTGAATAATTTCTGTCAGGATTGCTTCCTTCGTCTTTTAAACATATCTGGTTTCTACTGAAGTACAGGTACTGAGTATACAAAACCTTTAAATGGTATTGTCAAGCAAGGGAGGTTCATAAACTGGAACAAACAGCTTAGAAAACACCACAAATCCTTTCTTATTAGCCAAGCCATTCTATCATGAAGTCACACTCATAATTTCTCACTCTCTATTCTCTCACTCTCTATTCTACCTTTACCTCAAACTACTGATGGGAAAAAAGAGGGAGCTAGCAAAAGTCTAACACAGAATTTTCATCTACAAACTAACGAATAAACAAGGAAAAAAAGTGTCCAGTGGTCTTTGTGGTTGCATGAGACTGCCAAGATGACTCTGATGATGACCTTATAAAACCAACATAAGACTTCAGTACTGCAGTGAAGATGGATGTTAGCTGCCAGTAACATAGAACTTCCTATAGGGCAAGATCCTTCAAGAGCATCAGGTGGGTTTTTTAAAGACCACTAAGTATTTGACCTTCTGTTTTCCACTGAAGGGTGGTCTTAAGCACTCAGCACTAAACTGATGAAGGGCTGTGCAGCCCACTGAAAAATGCTGGTGCATTTGCTATTGCAGCCTCTGGTGTTACAGCAATACAGAGGGTTACGAAAATTGAAAGTGAATCAAATTCTCACAGGCCTATCTGATTTTGAAAACACTTTGTTCTAAGTGATGCCCAGAAGAGAAGAAGCAGTGCACACAGACAATAATGAAATGCTGTGGATTGAAAACAGTACTTCAGCTCTGTCTCTCCCAAGGGACCTCCCTTTAGAAGGCAATATTGAAGAGAAGAGGGAAGGAAAATGCAGGAGCGAATGAGACAAGAAATGGTATGAGAAAGAGAGAAAAATGAAACATGTAAAACTTACTAAACAAGGGGAGAATCAAACAAAGAGGAATCTAAAGAAAAATGCACTACAGCTCAGAGCACATGAATATGACTGATTCTTATTCAACACTTCATCAATCAAGTCCAGAAAGAAAACAAAAAGATTTGTAGGATTAAATGTAGAAAACCTTGAACATCGTCCTCTCTTAGGAGCAACACCCTTGAGGCTCTGCCAGTATGGCAGCAGATCCAGCTCATGCTGACTTAGTTGCATTGGTAGTTTATGCTACATGCAAAACTCTATGACACATATAACACTGAAAGGGTGGAGTTTGGAATCCCTCCCAAAAGCAGAGACAGAATTCCATCATGCTTCACTTCCAAACAGGAGATGGTGGCACTCAACAAAGTCATCAACTAAACCTGGGGGCTTCCCAGGCCAGGACAGTAAGTCAGGACAAGATGCAGAAAAGTGTGTGTTCCTAGCAAAGTGGTTCTGATGAAAAACATCTGTACCCCATAATACATAATATTTTATATTTACAACATATTACATAATATTTTCCCTAAGTTTTTGATAATTCCTCTCTTGACTAGCTCACTGATGAAATACTAGGGGAAATTAATGCAGTTTATTTGGAAGGTGAAACTGTGTCCTGGTCCAACCTTAGCATGGAAATGCAGATGTTCAAGTCTTCACTCAGCAGGCTGAGTAGAAAGAAATCCTTGAACATCAAAATATGCCTTTTTGCAGGCTACAGCTCAGTACATCAAGGTCCATGCATGTGCATGTGAAGTTTTCTCTATCGATGCAGCTTTTTTGTCACCCTCATTGCCATCTATGACCCTTGTTCTCCATGGGATTTAGCACAGTGACATCATTTATTGTGATTTTAAAGTAATTTAACATTTTTATATATCTTGATACTTGTCTCTGCACGGCTCATAGTCAGCATTACTAGAAAACAAAAAAAACTACAGGAAATCTTGCCCATTATGATAGTCCTTCAGAAATAAGCAAATAAAACACATTCACAAGCCTGCCAAAAATGAACAGTAATAGCCCTTCTAATGCTGAAACAAACAAACAGAATTACTACCAGAGATCAAAACCATAGTGCTTTACAGCTTACATGTGATGCAAACCCAGATCTCCTTGGGCTTACTTGGTTCAGCTTCTCATTCCATTGCTGTTACTCCTCCACTTTCATATTAGACCACCATATTACCAATTGATAAGAAAAAGGAACTAGAAACATGGGTGAGGACACCAGGCTATGACCTCATTTCAATTACAGAAATGTGGTGGGATGTGTTTTTAGGAAAGACAGACCAATAAGACAAGGTAGTGAAGTTGCTCTTCATGTGAGTAAGTAACTAGAATGCATTATCTTAACCCAGGGGAGGGTGAGGAAAGAGTTGAGAGCCTGTGGGTAAGAGTTATGGGACATGCACACACGAATGACACTGTTGTAGGTGCCTTTTACAGACCAAGAAGTTGTTATTAAAACCTTTTACAGGCAACTGGAAGTAGCCTCAAGGTCACATGCCCTGGTGCTCAATCAATCTTGACTTCAACAACCTGATATTAGTAGGAAAGATCACATAGCCAGGCATCCTCAATCCAGAATGTTCCTGCAATGTCTTGATAACAACTTTCTGTTGCAGGTGAAGAACCAACACAGAAAGGTATGCTGCTTGACCTTGTATTGACAAATAAAGAATGTCTGGCCAAAGACATTAAGGTTGGGGGCATCTTTGTATTAAGTGACCAAGATATGACAGAGTTTAGCATTCTTAGGGAAAGAAGCCTGGCAAAATTACAACTCTGGATTAACTGGAGGGCTAACTTTGCCCTCTTCAAAGATCTACCTATGTGTCCCATGGGTCAGGGCCCAAGAGAGCTGGTTAGTATTCAAGCACTACCTGTTCCAAGCCCAAGATAAGTGCATACCCAGGAAAAAAAAAAAAAAAAGTCAAGTAGAGAAATAGACAAGGTAGGAGACCTGCATGGATAAGCAAGGAGCTCCTGGAAAAGCTTAAATGGAAAAGGGAAGTTCACAGTAAGTGAAAAAGGGTCTAGTCAGTTGGGAGGATTACAGAATCACTGTTAGAATCTGTAGAGACACAACAAGGAAGGCCACGGCTCTCCTTTAACTAAACCTGGATAGAGAAGTGAAAGAAAGCAAGAAGGGCTTCTTTAAATTTATCAATAACAAAAGGAAGAATCAGAAAAAAGTGGGTCCATTGTTAAATGAAATAGGAGATGCTGTATCAGATGACACAGAGAAAAAGAACTGACTGCCTTCTTTGCCTCAGTCTTTACAAATAAGACCATTCGTCAGGAATCCCAGACTCTGGAAGTATGGAAGCAAAACTTGAGGGAGGATAATTTTCAAGTAGTCAGTGAGGACTGGGTTAGAGACTGGCTGGATAAACTGAACATGCACAGATCCATGGGCGCCAACAGGGTTCACCCCCAAGTGTTGAGAGAGCTGGCTGATGTTGTTGCTGAACCACTCTCCACCATTTTTGAAAAATCATGGAAAACTGGAGAGGTGCCTGAAGACTGGAAGAAAGCTAATGTCATTTCAATCTTCCAAAAGGGTAAGAAGGAAGACCCAGACAACTACAGACCAGTCAGCCTCACCTCCATTCCTGGAAAGGTGATGGAGCAGCTCATTCTGAAGGCCATCTCTAACCACTTATATGAAAGAAAGCTTAGAAGGAGTAGCCAGCATGGATTTATTAAGAGAAAATCATGCTTAACCAATCTGATAGCCTTTTATGATGGCATAACCAGATGGTTAGAAGAAGGGAGGGCAGCTGATGTTATCTATCTTGACCTCAGCAAGGATTCTGACACTGTCCCTCATGATAGCCTCACAAGCAAACTTGAGAAATGTGAACTGGACAACTGGGTAGCAAGATAGATTGCTCCTGGCTGAAGGACAGAGTTCAGAAAGCTGTAGTCAGTGGGGTTGAGTCAGTCTGGAGACTGACAATCAGGGTCCCTCAGGGGTCAGCACTGGGTCCACTCTTATTCAATATATTAATCAATGACCTGGACAAGTGGATAATTTGTATTATCAGTAAGTTCACTGATGATACAAAGCTGGGAGGGGTGACTGACACGCCAGAGGGCTGTACTGCTATCCAGCCTGACCTGGAGAGGCTGGAGAGTTAGGCAGAGAGAAAACAAATGGAAGTTCAATAACGGCAAGTGAAGCATACTCCATCTGGGGAGGAACAACCCCATGCACCAGTACAAGTTAGGTGTCAACCTGCTGGATAGAAGCTTTGAGGAAAAAGACATAGGAACCATGGTGGACAACAGGCTCAACATGAGCCAACACTGTGCCCTGGCAGCCAAGAGGGCCAATGCCATCCTTGGGTGCATTAAGAAGAGTGTGGCAAACAGCTTGAGGGAGAGGATCCTCCCCCCTCTACTCTCCTCTGGTGAGACCTCATGTGGAATATTGTGTGGAGTTCTGGACTCCCCAGTACAAGAAGAGTAAAGAACTACTGGAGTGAGTCCAGCATAGGGCCACTAAGATGATTAAGGGACTGGAGCATCTGCCCTGTGATGAAAGGCTGAGAGAGCTTGGGTTGTTCAGCTTAGAAAAAAGGAGGCTGAAGGGAGATCTTGTGAATGTTTACAAATATCTAAAGGGTGGGTGTCAGGAAGATGGGTCCAGACTTTTCTCCACAGTGTCCAGTGACAGAACAAGGGGTAATGGACACAAACTGGCACACAAGGGATTTAAATTAAACATGAGAAAATACTTCTTCACTTTGAGGTAACACAACACTGGAATAGATTCCCCAGTGAGGTTGTGGAATCTCCATCCCTGGAGACATTCAAACCCCACCTGGATGTATTCTTACTAAAGCAGCTCTAGGGGATCTTGAAGCAAGATGATTCTCAGAGGTCCCTTCCAAATCCTTACCATTCTGTGATTCAAGAAAGCTGACCTCTTGGAGCTCTGAAAAGACTACCGATGAGAAGTTTTTGGTCCACTGTTAACAACAAAGTTAAAGTCCCTTCTTTCCTGTATCTTCAGTTCACCTGTATCCTTGCTCAGTGAATGAGATTAAAGATTCAGATTTATTTTATTTTGTTTACAGGAAAGAGGAGAATACTTTTTTTCTGGAAAGTAACTATGTGGCGGAAAAAAACACACAATCAAAATAAGGCCTGCTTTTAAAAGATGTATCTTCTGTGTTTTGTATACTCACCAGAGCCACTCAGAAGGTTGCACTAGCTGCTGCTCCCTGTGCAAAATCAGTAAGCTTCCTTCACTGCTTTCCAATTACAGTCAGCTAGCAATCTCTAAGCACATCAGGCAAGAGAGTTGCACAGCTACCAAGAAGGGCATTATTTTAGGACAAAAGACTTTGGCAAGTGCAACAAAGGCCTTGCAGAACCTCTGCTAGGGGTGACAAGACAGAAAACTGGAAAAAGCTGGCTTCATCTCAGACTGTCTTTTAATGACTTGGAAGCAACAGAAAATGATCTTTTCACCCATGGGCAGGGAGCACATGAATGGAAAGCAGCATGAGACAAGAACACAGTCATCCCACATACATGCAGTCACTTTTCAGAGTACTTTTTCAGAGAACGTGCATCTCTGGATCTCTGCTGATGGTATTCAGCACCAGACAAAGTTCAGCACAATGACATTTCCTGCTCTCAGTGACTGCCACCTAGAATAATCGATCTTTAGAGAAAAATAACTGGGAAGGAGGGAAAGCTTCTCCTTCAAAAAGGAACAGGTCCTTACCATAGAACAGAAACGCTCTCGTCATCTGATTGTGGTGGTAGCTCTTGTTGATAGTAAAGTAGCAAATATCCTCTCCACACTGCCCCAGTCTCCCAGTCTCCCCAGTTAGGGGAGACCACCAGAGCAGGATGGGGTACTGATTTACATCAGACTCCATCTTCAAGCTGATGTGAAGCTGCTTCTTTAACCAAAAAGCGTGTGTCTCCGCCAGCTTTAATGGGTCACTGTGTAAACTGGAGATTACTTCCACTTTATTTTCTGAATTGCCCAGTTCAGTGATAACCTTCAGGAAAATAAACATCGGAGCACATCACTGTCATCATCCTGCACATCTGCTTCATAAATCAGTTTAAGCATCAAGCACTAAGTTGTCATGTCAAGTTTCTGCTATTCAAAGTGCATGTGCTTCACTGGCTGTGGCCACCATCCAAGTGATTTGGTGTCAGAAATGGAAAACTTTAATTTGAACTCATAGGGAGGAGGATATTAATTTCTTCACTTAGATATGGCCACATCATGTTAGAATCTAAGAACACAACTACTCCTTTCTCCCTGGAAAAAGCACAAAGGCCAGAACAGCTCTTCAGTATCATGGTTGCTTCTGAGAATTAGCTGAAAAAAAACCAAAAAAACATGAGGTTTTGACCATC